>NW_028225540.1:0-317462 GCF_052327205.1 Somniosus microcephalus | reverse complement strand
TGACATCACCTGCTCCTTCTCCTTCTTCTGCTTCTTCTGATTCACCCTCCTAACTTCACCTTCTCCTTCTCCTTCTTCTGCTTCTTCTGATTCACCCTCCAGACTTCACCTTCTCCTTCTCCTTCTTCATCTTCTTCTGATTCACCCTCCAGACTTCACCTTCTCCTTCTCCTTCTTCTGATTCTTCTGATTCACCCTCCAGACTTCACCTTCTCCTTCTCCTTCTTCTGCTTCTTCTGATTCACCCTCCTGACTTCACCTTCTCCTTCTCCTTCTTCTACTTCTTCTGATTCACCCTCCTGACTTCACCTTCTCCTTCTCCTTCTTCTACTTCTTCTGATTCACCCTCCAGTCTTCACCTTCTCCTTCTCCTTCTTCTATTTCTTCTGCTTCACCCTCCAGACTTCACCTTGTCCTTCTCTTTCTTCTGCTTCTTCTGATTCACCCTCCAGACTTCACCTTCTCCTTCTCCTTCTTCTGATTCTTCTGATTCACCCTCCAGACTTCACCTTCTCCTTCTCCTTCTTCTGCTTCTTCTGATTCACCCTCCTGACTTCACCTTCTCCTTCTCCTTCTTCTACTTCTTCTGATTCACCCTCCTGACTTCACCTTCTCCTTCTCCTTCTTCTACTTCTTCTGCTTCACCCTCCAGACTTCACCTTCTCCTTCTCCTTCTTCTACTTCTTCTGATTCACCCTTCAGACTTCACCTTCTCCTTCTCCTTTTTCTGCTTCTTCTGATTCACCCTCCAGACTTCACCTTCTCCTTCTCCTTATTCTGCTTCTTCTGATTCACCCTCCTGACTTCACCTTCTCCTTCTCCTTCTTCTACTTCTTCTGATTCACCCTCCAGACTTCACCTTCTCCTTCTCCTTCGTCTACTTCTTCTGATTCACCCTCCAGACTACACCTTCTCCTTCTCCTTCTTCTACTTCTTCTGATTCACCCTCCAGACTTCACCTTCTCCTTCTCCTTCTTCTGTTTCTTCTGATTCACCGTCCAGACTTCACCTTCTCCTTCTCCTTCTTCTACTACTTCTGATTCACCCTCCAGACTTCACCTTCTCCTTCTCCTTCTTCTACTTCTTCTGATTCACCCTCCAGACTTCATCTTCTCCTTCTCCTTCTTCTGCTTCTTCTGATTCACCCTCCAGACTTCACCTTCTCCTTCTCCTTCTTCTGCTTCTTCTGATTCACCCCCCAGACTTCACCTTCTCCTTCTCCTTCTTCTACTTCTTCTGATTCACCCTCCAGACTTCACCTTCTCCTTCTCCTTCTTCTACTTCTTCTGCTTCACCCTCCAGACTTCACCTTCTCCTTCTCCTTCTTCTACTTCTTCTGATTCACCCTCCAGACTTCATCTTCTCCTTCTCCTTCTTCTGCTTCTTCTGATTCACCCTCCAGACTTCACCTTCTCCTTCCCCTTATTCTGCTTCTTCTGATTCACCCTCCAGACTTCACCTTCTCCTTCTCCTTATTCTGCTTCTTCTGATTCACCCTCCAGACTTCACCTTCTCCTTCTCTTTCTTCTGCTTCTTCTGATTCACCCTCCAGACTTCACCTTCTCCTTCTCCTTCTTCTGATTCTTCTGATTCACCCTCCAGACTTCACCTTCTCCTTCTCCTTCTTCTGCTTCTTCTGATTCACCCTCCTGACTTCACCTTCTCCTTCTCCTTCTTCTACTTCTTCTGATTCACCCTCCTGACTTCACCTTCTCCTTCTCCTTCTTCTACTTCTTCTGCTTCACCCTCCAGACTTCACCTTCTCCTTCTCCTTATTCTACTTCTTCTGATTCACCCTCCAGACTTGACCTTCTCCTTCTCCTTCTTCTACTTCTTCTGATTCACCCTCCAGACTTCACCTTCTCCTTCTCCTTCTTCTGCTTCTTCTGCTTCACCGTCCTGACTTCACCTTCTCCTTCTCCTTCTTCTACTTCTTCTGCTTCATCCCCCTGACATCACCTGCTCCTTCTCCTTCTTCTGCTTCTTCTGATTCACCCTCCTAACTTCACCTTCTCCTTCTCCTTCTTCTGCTTCTTCTGATTCACCCTCCTGACTTCACCTTCTCCTTCTCCTTCTTCATCTTCTTCTGATTCACCCTCCAGACTTCACCTTCTCCTTCTCCTTCTTCTGATTCTTCTGATTCACCCTCCAGACTTCACCTTCTCCTTCTCCTTCTTCTGCTTCTTCTGATTCACCCTCCTGACTTCACCTTCTCCTTCTCCTTCTTCTACTTCTTCTGATTCACCCTCCTGACTTCACCTTCTCCTTCTCCTTCTTCTACTTCTTCTGATTCACCCTCCAGTCTTCACCTTCTCCTTCTCCTTCTTCTATTTCTTCTGCTTCACCCTCCAGACTTCACCTTGTCCTTCTCTTTCTTCTGCTTCTTCTGATTCACCCTCCAGACTTCACCTTCTCCTTCTCCTTCTTCTGATTCTTCTGATTCACCCTCCAGACTTCACCATCTCCTTCTCCTTCTTCTGCTTCTTCTGATTCACCCTCCTGACTTCACCTTCTCCTTCTCCTTCTTCTACTTCTTCTGATTCACCCTCCTGACTTCACCTTCTCCTTCTCCTTCTTCTACTTCTTCTGCTTCACCCTCCAGACTTCACCTTCTCCTTCTCCTTCTTCTACTTCTTCTGATTCACCCTTCAGACTTCACCTTCTCCTTCTCCTTTTTCTGCTTCTTCTGATTCACCCTCCAGACTTCACCTTCTCCTTCTCCTTATTCTGCTTCTTCTGATTCACCCTCCAGACTTCACCTTCTCCTTCTCCTTCTTCTGCTTCTTCTGATTCACCCTCCAGACTTCACCTTCTCCTTCTCCTTCTTCTGCTTCTTCTGATTCACCCTCCAGACTTCACCTTCTCCTTCTCCTTCTTCTGCTTTTTCTGATTCACCCTCCAGACTTCACCTTCTCCTTCTCCTTCTTCTACTTCTTCTGATTCACCCTCCAGACTTCACCTTCTCCTTCTCTTTCTTCTGCTTCTTCTGATTCACCCTCCAGACTTCACCTTCTCCTTCTCCTTCTTCTGATTCTTCTGATTCACCCTCCAGACTTCACCTTCTCCTTCTCCTTCTTCTGCTTCTTCTGATTCACCCTCCTGAATTCACCTTCTCCTTCTCCTTCTTCTACTTCTTCTGATTCCCCCTCCTGACTTCACCTTCTCCTTCTCCTTCTTCTACTTCTTCTGCTTCACCCTCCAGACTTCACCTTCTCCTTCTCCTTCTTCTGCTTCTTCTGATTCACCCTCCAGACTTCACCTTCTCCTTCTCTTTCTTCTGCTTCTTCTGATTCACCCTCCAGACTTCACCTTCTCCTTCTCCTTCTTCTGATTCTTCTGATTCACCCTCCAGACTTCACCTTCTTCTTCTCCTTCTTCTGCTTCTTCTGATTCACCCTCCTGACTTCACCTTCTCCTTCTCCTTCTTCTACTTCTTCTGATTCACCCTCCTGACTTCACCTTCTCCTTCTCCTTCTTCTACTTCTTCTGCTTCACCCTCCAGATTTCACCTTCTCCTTCTCCTTCTTCTACTTCTTCTGATTCACCCTCCAGACTTCACCTTCTCCTTCTCCTTCTTTTGCTTCTTCTGCTTCACACTCCAGACTTCACCTTCTCCTTCTCCTTCTTCTGCTTCTTCTGATTCACCCTCCTTACTTCACCTTCTCCTTCTCCTTCTTCTGCTTCTTCTGATTCACCCTCCTGACTTCACCTTCTCCTTCTCCTTCGTCTACTTCTTCTGATTCACCCTCCAGACTACACCTTCTCCTTCTCCTTCTTCTACTTCTTCTGATTCACCCTCCAGACTTCACCTTCTCCTTCTCCTTCTTCTGTTTCTTCTGATTCACCGTCCAGACTTCACCTTCTCCTTCTCCTTCTTCTACTACTTCTGATTCACCCTCCAGACTTCACCTTCTCCTTCTCCTTCTTCTACTTCTTCTGATTCACCCTCCAGACTTCATCTTCTCCTTCTCCTTCTTCTGCTTCTTCTGATTCACCCTCCAGACTTCACCTTCTCCTTCTCCTTCTTCTGCTTCTTCTGATTCACCCCCCAGACTTCACCTTCTCCTTCTCCTTCTTCTACTTCTTCTGATTCACCCTCCAGACTTCACCTTCTCCTTCTCCTTCTTCTACTTCTTCTGCTTCACCCTCCAGACTTCACCTTCTCCTTCTCCTTCTTCTACTTCTTCTGATTCACCCTCCAGACTTCATCTTCTCCTTCTCCTTCTTCTGCTTCTTCTGATTCACCCTCCAGACTTCACCTTCTCCTTCCCCTTATTCTGCTTCTTCTGATTCACCCTCCAGACTTCACCTTCTCCTTCTCCTTATTCTGCTTCTTCTGATTCACCCTCCAGACTTCACCTTCTCCTTCTCTTTCTTCTGCTTCTTCTGATTCACCCTCCAGACTTCACCTTCTCCTTCTCCTTCTTCTGATTCTTCTGATTCACCCTCCAGACTTCACCTTCTCCTTCTCCTTCTTCTACTTCTTCTGCTTCACCCTCCAGACTTCACCTTCTCCTTCTCCTTATTCTACTTCTTCTGATTCACCCTCCAGACTTGACCTTCTCCTTCTCCTTCTTCTACTTCTTCTGATTCACCCTCCAGACTTCACCTTCTCCTTCTCCTTCTTCTGCTTCTTCTGCTTCACCGTCCTGACTTCACCTTCTCCTTCTCCTTCTTCTACTTCTTCTGCTTCATCCCCCTGACATCACCTGCTCCTTCTCCTTCTTCTGCTTCTTCTGATTCACCCTCCTAACTTCACCTTCTCCTTCTCCTTCTTCTGCTTCTTCTGATTCACCCTCCTGACTTCACCTTCTCCTTCTCCTTCTTCATCTTCTTCTGATTCACCCTCCAGACTTCACCTTCTCCTTCTCCTTCTTCTGATTCTTCTGATTCACCCTCCAGACTTCACCTTCTCCTTCTCCTTCTTCTGCTTCTTCTGATTCACCCTCCTGACTTCACCTTCTCCTTCTCCTTCTTCTACTTCTTCTGATTCACCCTCCTGACTTCACCTTCTCCTTCTCCTTCTTCTACTTCTTCTGATTCACCCTCCAGTCTTCACCTTCTCCTTCTCCTTCTTCTATTTCTTCTGCTTCACCCTCCAGACTTCACCTTGTCCTTCTCTTTCTTCTGCTTCTTCTGATTCACCCTCCAGACTTCACCTTCTCCTTCTCCTTCTTCTGATTCTTCTGATTCACCCTCCAGACTTCACCTTCTCCTTCTCCTTCTTCTGCTTCTTCTGATTCACCCTCCTGACTTCACCTTCTCCTTCTCCTTCTTCTACTTCTTCTGATTCACCCTCCTGACTTCACCTTCTCCTTCTCCTTCTTCTACTTCTTCTGCTTCACCCTCCAGACTTCACCTTCTCCTTCTCCTTCTTCTACTTCTTCTGATTCACCCTTCAGACTTCACCTTCTCCTTCTCCTTTTTCTGCTTCTTCTGATTCACCCTCCAGACTTCACCTTCTCCTTCTCCTTATTCTGCTTCTTCTGATTCACCCTCCAGACTTCACCTTCTCCTTCTCCTTCTTCTGCTTCTTCTGATTCACCCTCCAGACTTCACCTTCTCCTTCTCCTTCTTCTGCTTCTTCTGATTCACCCTCCAGACTTCACCTTCTCCTTCTCCTTCTTCTGCTTTTTCTGATTCACCCTCCAGACTTCACCTTCTCCTTCTCCTTCTTCTACTTCTTCTGATTCACCCTCCAGACTTCACCTTCTCCTTCTCTTTCTTCTGCTTCTTCTGATTCACCCTCCAGACTTCACCTTCTCCTTCTCCTTCTTCTGATTCTTCTGATTCACCCTCCAGACTTCACCTTCTCCTTCTCCTTCTTCTGCTTCTTCTGATTCACCCTCCTGAATTCACCTTCTCCTTCTCCTTCTTCTACTTCTTCTGATTCCCCCTCCTGACTTCACCTTCTCCTTCTCCTTCTTCTACTTCTTCTGCTTCACCCTCCAGACTTCACCTTCTCCTTCTCCTTCTTCTGCTTCTTCTGATTCACCCTCCAGACTTCACCTTCTCCTTCTCTTTCTTCTGCTTCTTCTGATTCACCCTCCAGACTTCACCTTCTCCTTCTCCTTCTTCTGATTCTTCTGATTCACCCTCCAGACTTCACCTTCTTCTTCTCCTTCTTCTGCTTCTTCTGATTCACCCTCCTGACTTCACCTTCTCCTTCTCCTTCTTCTACTTCTTCTGATTCACCCTCCTGACTTCACCTTCTCCTTCTCCTTCTTCTACTTCTTCTGCTTCACCCTCCAGACTTCACCTTCTCCTTCTCCTTCTTCTACTTCTTCTGATTCACCCTCCAGACTTCACCTTCTCCTTCTCCTTCTTTTGCTTCTTCTGCTTCACACTCCAGACTTCACCTTCTCCTTCTCCTTCTTCTGCTTCTTCTGATTCACCCTCCTTACTTCACCTTCTCCTTCTCCTTCTTCTGCTTCTTCTGATTCACCCTCCTGACTTCACCTTCTCCTTCTCCTTATTCTGCTTCTTCTGTTTCACCCTCCAGACTTCACCTTCTCCTTCTCCTTCTTCTGCTTCTTCTGATTCACCCTCCAGACTTCACCTTCTCCTTCTCCTTCTTCTGCTTCTTCTGATTCACCCTCCAGACTTCACCTTCTCCTTCTCCTTCTTCTACTTCTTCTGATTCACCCTCCAGACTTCACCTTCTCCTTCTCCTTCTTCTACTTCTTCTGCTTCTCCCTCCAGACTTCACCTTCTCCTTCTCCTTCTTCTGCTTCTTCTGATTCACCATCCAGACTTCACCTTCTCCTTCTCCTTCTTCTGATTCTTCTGATTCACCCTCCAGACTTCACCTTCTCCTTCTCCTTCTTCTGCTTCTTATGATTCACCCTCCTGACTTCATCTTCTCCTTCTCCTTCTTCTACTTCTTCTGATTCACCCTCCTGACTTCACCTTCTCCTGCTCCTTCTTCTACTTCTTCTGCTTCACCCTCCAGACTTCACCTTCTCCTTCTCCTTCTTCTACTTCTTCTGATTCACCCTTCAGACTTCACCTTCTCCTTCTCCTTTTTCTGCTTCTTCTGATTCACCCTCCAGACTTCACCTTCTCCTTCTCCTTATTCTGCTTCTTCTGATTCACCCTCCAGACTTCACCTTCTCCTTCTCCTTCTTCTGCTTCTTCTGATTCACCCTCCAGACTTCACCTTCTCCTTCTCCTTCTTCTGCTTCTTCTGATTCACCCTCCAGACTTCACCTTCTCCTTCTCCTTCGTCTACTTCTTCTGATTCACCCTCCAGACTACACCTTCTCCTTCGCCTTCTTCTACTTCTTCTGATTCACCCTCCAGACTTCACCTTCTCCTTCTCCTTCTTCTGTTTCTTCTGATTCACCGTCCAGACTTCACCTTCTCCTTCTCCTTCTTCTACTACTTCTGATTCACCCTCCAGACTTCACCTTCTCCTTCTCCTTCTTCTACTTCTTCTGATTCACCCTCCAGACTTCATCTTCGCCTTCTCCTTCTTCTGCTTCTTCTGATTCACCCTCCAGACTTCACCTTCTCCTTCTCCTTCTTCTGCTTCTTCT
This sequence comes from Somniosus microcephalus, assembly GCF_052327205.1. NCBI lineage: Eukaryota > Metazoa > Chordata > Chondrichthyes > Squaliformes > Somniosidae > Somniosus > Somniosus microcephalus. Next base: position 309,924 of record NW_028225540.1, on the reverse strand, counting down.
GATTCACCCCCCAGACTTCACCTTCTCCTTCTCCTTCTTCTACTTCTTCTGATTCACCCTCCAGACTTCACCTTCTCTTTCTCCTTCTTCTACTTCTTCTGATTCACCCTCCAGTCTTCACCTTCTCCTTTTTCTGTTTCTTCTGCTTCACCCTCCAGACTTCACCTTCTCCTTCTCTTTCTTCTGCTTCTTCTGATTCACCCTCCAGACTTGACCTTCTCCTTCTCCTTCTTCTACTTCTTCTGATTCACCCTCCAGACTTCACCTTCTCCTTCTCCTTCTTCTGCTTCTTCTGCTTCACCGTCCTGACTTCACCTTCTCCTTCTCCTTCTTCTACTTCTTCTGCTTCATCCCCCTGACTTCACCTTCTCCTTCTCCTTATTCTACTTCTTCTGATTCACCCTCCAGACTTGACCTTCTCCTTCTCCTTCTTCTACTTCTTCTGATTCACCCTCCAGACTTCACCTTCTCCTTCTCCTTCTTCTACTTCTTCTGATTCACCCTCCAGTCTTCACCTTCTCCTTCTTCTGTTTCTTCTGCTTCACCCTCCAGACTTCACCTTCTCCTTCTCTTTCTTCTGCTTCTTCTGATTCACCCTCCAGACTTGACCTTCTCCTTCTCCTTCTTCTACTTCTTCTGATTCACCCTCCAGACTTCACCTTCTCCTTCTCCTTCTTCTGCTTCTTCTGCTTCACCGTCCTGACTTCACCTTCTCCTTCTCCTTCTTCTACTTCTTCTGCTTCATCCCCCTGACTTCACCTTCTCCTTCTCCTTATTCTACTTCTTCTGATTCACCCTCCAGACTTGACCTTCTCCTTCTCCTTCTTCTACTTCTTCTGATTCACCCTCCAGACTTCACCTTCTCCTTCTCCTTCTTCTGCTTCTTCTGATTCACCCTCCTGACTTCACCTTCTCCTTCTCCTTATTCTGCTTCTTCTGTTTCACCCTCCAGACTTCACCTTCTCCTTCTCCTTCTTCTGCTTCTTCTGATTCACCCTCCAGACTTCACCTTCTCCTTCTCCTTCTTCTGCTTCTTCTGATTCACCCTCCAGACTTCACCTTCTCCTTCTCCTTATTCTACTTCTTCTGATTCACCCTCCAGACTTGACCTTCTCCTTCTCCTTCTTCTACTTCTTCTGATTCAACCTCCAGACTTCACCTTCTCCTTCTCCTTCTTCTGCTTCTTCTGCTTCACCGTCCTGACTTCACCTTCTCCTTCTCCTTCTTCTACTTCTTCTGCTTCATCCCCCTGACATCACCTGCTCCTTCTCCTTCTTCTGCTTCTTCTGATCCACCCTCCTAACTTCACCTTCTCCTTCTCCTTCTTCTGCTTCTTCTGATTCACCCTCCTGACTTCACCTTCTCCTTCTCCTTCTTCTGCTTCTTCTGATTCACCCTCCAGACTTCACCTACTCCTTCTCCTTCTTCTGCTTCTTCTGATTCACCCTCCAGACTTCACCTTCTCCTTCTCCTTCTTCTGCTACTTCTGATTCACCCTCCAGACCTCACCTTCTCCTTCTCCTTCTTCTACTTCTTCTGATTCACCCTCCAGACTTCACCTTCTCCTTCTCCTTCTTCTGCTTCTTCTGATTCACCCTCCAGTCTTCACCTTCTCCTTCTCCTTCTTCTATTTCTTCTGCTTCACCCTCCAGACTTCACCTTGTCCTTCTCTTTCTTCTGCTTCTTCTGATTCACCCTCCAGACTTCACCTTCTCCTTCTCCTTCTTCTGATTCTTCTGATTCACCCTCCAGACTTCACCTTCTTCTTCTCCTTCTTCTGCTTCTTCTGATTCACCCTCCTGACTTCACCTTCTCCTTCTCCTTCTTCTACTTCTTCTGATTCACCCTCCTGACTTCACCTTCTCCTTCTCCTTCTTCTACTTCTTCTGCTTCACCCTCCAGACTTCACCTTCTCCTTCTCCTTCTTCTACTTCTTCTGATTCACCCTTCAGACTTCACCTTCTCCTTCTCCTTTTTCTGCTTCTTCTGATTCACCCTCCAGACTTCACCTTCTCCTTCTCCTTATTCTGCTTCTTCTGATTCACCCTCCAGACTTCCCCTTCTCCTTCTCCTTCTTCTGCTTCTTCTGATTCACCCTCCAGACTTCACCTTCTCCTTCTCCTTCTTCTGCTTCTTCTGATTCACCCTCCAGACTTCACCTTCTCCTTCTCCTTCTTCTGCTTTTTCTGATTCACCCTCCAGACTTCACCTTCTCCTTCTCCTTCTTCTACTTCTTCTGATTCACCCTCCAGACTTCACCTTCTCCTTCTCTTTCTTCTGCTTCTTCTGATTCACCCTCCAGACTTCACCTTCTCCTTCTCCTTATTCTGCTTCTTCTGATTCACCCTCCAGACTTCACCTTCTCCTTCTCCTTCCTCTGCTTCTTCTGATTCACCCTCCAGACTTCACCTTCTCCTTCTCCTTCTTCTGATTCTTCTGATTCACCCTCCAGACTTCACCTTCTCCTTCTCCTTCTTCTGCTTCTTCTGATTCACCCTCCTGACTTCACCTTCTCCTTCTCCTTCTTCTACTTCTTCTGATTCACCCTCCTGACTTCACCTTCTCCTTCTCCTTCTTCTACTTCTTCTGCTTCACCCTCCAGACTTCACCTTCTCCTTCTCCTTCTTCTACTTCTTCTGATTCACCCTCCAGACTTCACCTTCTCCTTCTCCTTCCTCTGCTTCTTCTGATTCACCCTCCAGACTTCACCTTCTCCTTCTCCTTATTCTGCTTCTTCTGATTCACCCTCTAGACTTCACCTTCTCCTTCTCCTTCTTCTGCTTCTTCTGATTCACCCTCCTGACTTCACCTTCTCCTTCTCCTTCTTCTACTTCTTCTGCTTCACCCTCCAGACTTCACCTTCTCCTTCTCCTTATTCTACTTCTTCTGATTCACCCTCCAGACTTGACCTTCTCCTTCTCCTTCTTCTACTTCTTCTGATTCACCCTCCAGACTTCACCTTCTCCTTCTCCTTCTTCTGCTTCTTCTGCTTCACCGTCCTGACTTCACCTTCTCCTTCTCCTTCTTCTACTTCTTCTGCTTCATCCCCCTGACATCACCTGCTCCTTCTCCTTCTTCTGCTTCTTCTGATTCACCCTCCTAACTTCACCTTCTCCTTCTCCTTCTTCTACTTCTTCTGATTCACCCTCCAGACTTCACCTTCTCCTTCTCCTTCTTCTACTTCTTCTGATTCACCCTCCAGACTTCACCTTCTCCTTCTCCTTCTTCTGCTTCTTCTGCTTCACCCTCCAGACTTCACCTTCTCCTTCTCCTTCTTCTGCTTCTTCTGCTGCGCCCTCCAGACTTCACCTTCTCCTTCTCCTTCTTCTGCTTCTTCTGCTTCACCGTCCTGACTTCACCTTCTCCTTCTCCTTCTTCTACTTCTTTTGCTTCACCCCCCTGACTTCACCTGCTCCTTCTCCTTCTTCTGCTTCTTCTGATTCACCCTCCGAACTTCACCTTCTCCTTCTCCTTCTTCTGCTTCTTCTGATTCACCCTCCTGACTTCACCTTCTCCTTCTCCTTCTTCTGCTTCTTCTGATTCACCCTCCAGACTTCACCTTCTCCTTCTCCTTCTTCTGCTTCTTCTGTTTCACCCTCCAGACTTCACCTTCTCCTTCTCCTTCTTCTGCTTCTTCTGATTCACCCTCCAGACTTCATCTTCTCCTTCTCCTTCTTCTGCTTCTTCTGATTCACCCTCCAGACTTCACCTTCTCCTTCTCCTTCTTCTGCTTCTTCTGATTCACCCTCCAGACTTCACCTTCTCCTTCTCCTTCTTCTGTTTCTTCTGCTTCACCCTCCAGACTTCACCTTCTCCTTCTCTTTCTTCTGCTTTTTCTGATTCACCCTCCAGACTTCACCCTCTCCTTCTCCTTCTTCTGATTCTTCTGATTCACCCTCCAGACTTCACCTTCTCCTTCTCCTTCTTCTGCTTCTTCTGATTCACCCTCCAGACTTCACCTTCTCCTTCTCCTTCTTCTGCTTCTTCTGATTCACCCTCCAGACTTCATCTTCTCCTTCTCCTTCTTCTGCTTCTTCTGATTCACCCTCCAGACTTCACCTTCTCCTTCTCCTTCTTCTGCTTCTTCTGATTCACCCTCCAGACTTCACCTTCTCCTTCTCCTTCTTCTACTTCTTCTGATTCACCCTCCAGACTTCACCTTCTCCTTCTCCTTCTTCTACTTCTTCAGATTCACCCTCCAGTCTTCACCTTCTCCTTCTCCTTCTTCTGTTTCTTCTGCTTCACCCTCCAAACTTCACCTTCTCCTTCTCTTTCTTCTGCTTCTTCTGATTCACCCTCTAGACTTCAACTTCTCCTTCTCCTTCTTCTGATTCTTCTGATTCACCCTCCAGACTTCACCTTCTCCTTCTCCTTCTTCTGCTTCTTCTGATTCACCCTCCTGACTTCACCTTCTCCTTCTCCTTCTTCTACTTCTTCTGATTCACCCTCCTGACTTCACCTTCTCCTTCTCCTTCTTCTACTTCTTCTGCTTCACCCTCCAGACTTCACCTTCTCCTTCTCCTTCTTCTACTTCTTCTGATTCACCCTCCAGACTTCACCTTCTCCTTCTCTTGCTTCTTCTGCTTCACACTCCAGACTTCACCTTCTCCTTCTCCTTCTTCTGCTTCTTCTGATTCACCCTCCTTCCTTCACCTTCTCCTTCTCCTTCTTCTGCTTCTTCTGATTCACCCTCCTGACTTCACCTTCTCCTTCTCCTTATTCTGCTTCTTCTGTTTCACCCTCCAGACTTCACCTTCTCCTTCTCCTTCTTCTGCTTCTTCTGATTCACCCTCCAGACTTCACCTTCTCCTTCTCCTTCTTCTGCTTCTTCTGATTCACCCTCCAGACTTCACCTTCTCCTTCTCCTTCTTCTACTTCTTCTGATTCACCCTCCAGACTTCACCTTCTCCTTCTCCTTCTTCTGCTTCTTCTGATTCACCCTCCAGACTTCACCTTCTCCTTCTCCTTCGTCCACTTCTTCTGATTCACCCTCCAGACTACACCTTCTCCTTCTCCTTCTTCTACTTCTTCTGATTCACCCTCCAGACTTCACCTTCTCCTTCTCCTTCTTCTGTTTCTTCTGATTCACCCTCCAGACTTCACCTTCTCCTTCTCCTTCTTCTACTTCTTCTGATTCACCCTCCAGACTTCACCTTCTCCTTCTCCTTCTTCTACTTCTTCTGATTCACCCTCCAGACTTCACCTTCTCCTTCTCCTTCTTCTACTTCTTCTGCTTCTCCCTCCAGACTTCACCTTCTCCTTCTCCTTCTTCTGCTTCTTCTGCTTCACCCTCCTGACTTCACCTTCTCCTTCTCCTTCTTCTACTTCTTCTGATTCACCCTCCAGACTTCACCTTCTCCTTCTCCTTCTTCTGCTTCTTCTGCTTCACCCTCCAGACTTCACCTTCTCCTTCTCCTTCTTCTGCTTCTTCTGATTCGCCCTCCAGACATCACCTTCTCCTTCTCCTTCTTCTGCTTCTTCTGATTCACCCTCCAGACTTCACCTTCTCCTTCTCCTTCTTCTACTTCTTCTGATTCACCCTCCAGACTTCACCTTCTACTTCTCCTTCTTCTACTTCTTCTGATTCACCCTCCAGACTTCACCTTCTCCTTCTCCTTCTTCTACTTCTTCCGATTCACCCTCCTGACTTCACCTTCTCCTTCTCCTTCTTCTGCTTCTTCTGCTTCACCCTCCTGACTTCACCTTCTCCTTCTCCTTCTTCTACTTCTTCTGATTCACCCTCCAGACTTCACCTTCTCCTTCTCCTTCTTCTGCTTCCTCTGCTTCACCCTCCAGACTTCACCTTCTCCTTCTCCTTCTTCTGCTTCTTCTGCTTCGCCCTCCAGACATCACCTTCTCCTTCTCCTTCTTCTGCTTCTTCTGCTTCACCCTCCAGACTTCACCTTCTCCTTCTCCTTCTTCTACTTCTTCTGATTCACCCTCCAGACTTCACCTTCTCCTTCTCCTTCTTCTGCTTCTTCTGCTTCACCCTCCAGACTTCACCTTCTCCTTCTCCTTCTTCTGCTTCTTCTGCTGCGCCCTCCAGACTTCACCTTCTCCTTCTCCTTCTTCTGCTTCTTCTGCTTCACCGTCCTGACTTCACCTTCTCCTTCTCCTTCTTCTGCTTCTTCTGATTCACCCTCCTGACTTCACCTTCTCCTTCTCCTTCTTCTGCTTCTTCTGATTCACCCTCCAGACTTCACCTTCTCCTTCTCCTTCTTCTGCTTCTTCTGTTTCACCCTCCAGACTTCACCTTCTCCTTCTCCTTCTTCTGCTTCTTCTGATTCACCCTCCAGACTTCATCTTCTCCTTCTCCTTCTTCTGCTTCTTCTGATTCACCCTCCAGACTTCACCTTCTCCTTCTCCTTCTTCTGCTTCTTCTGATTCACCCTCCAGACTTCACCTTCTCCTTCTTCTACTTCTTCTGATTCACCCTCCAGACTTCACCTTCTCCTTCTCCTTCTTCTCCTTCTTCAGATTCACCCTCCAGTCTTCACCTTCTCCTTCTCCTTCTTCTGTTTCTTCTGCTTCACCCTCCAGACTTCACCTTCTCCTTCTCCTTCTTCTGCTTCTTCTGATTCACCCTCCAGACTTCACCCTCTCCTTCTCCTTCTTCTGATTCTTCTGATTCACCCTCCAGACTTCACCTTCTCCTTCTCCTTCTTCTGCTTCTTCTGCTTCGCCCTCCAGACATCACCTTCTCCTTCTCCTTCTTCTGCTTCTTCTGCTTCACCCTCCAGACTTCACCTTCTCCTTCTCCTTCTTCTTCTTCTTCTGCTTCACTCTCCTGACTTCACCTTCTCCTTCTCCTTCTTCTACTTCTTCTGATTCACCCTCCAGACTTCACCTTCTCCTTCTCCTTCTTCAGCTTCTTCTGCTTCACCCTCCAGACTTCACCTTCTCCTTCTCCTTCTTCTGCTTCTTCTGCTGCGCCCTCCAGACTTCACCTTCTCCTTCTCCTTCTTCTGCTTCTTCTGCTTCACCGTCCTGACTTCACCTTCTCCTTCTCCTTCTTCTACTTCTTCTGCTTCACCCCCTGACTTCACCTGCTCCTTCTCCTTCTTCTACTTCTTCTGATTCACCCTCCTAACTTCACCTTCTCCTTCTCCTTCTTCTGCTTCTTCTGATTCACCCTCCTGACTTCACCTTCTCCTTCTCCTTCTTCTGCTTCTTCTGATTCACCCTCCAGACTTCACCTTCTCCTTCTCCTTCTTCTGCTTCTTCTGTTTCACCCTCCAGACTTCACCTTCTCCTTCTCCTTCTTCTGCTTCTTCTAATTCACCCTCCAGACTTCATCTTCTCCTTCTCCTTCTTCTGCTTCTTCTGATTCACCCTCCAGACTTCACCTTCTCCTTCTCCTTCTTCTGCTTCTTCTGATTCACCCTCCAGACTTCACCTTCTCCTTCTTCTACTTCTTCTGATTCACCCTCCAGACTTCACCTTCTCCTTCTCCTTCTTCTCCTTCTTCAGATTCACCCTCCAGTCTTCACCTTCTCCTTCTCCTTCTTCTGTTTCTTCTGCTTCACCCTCCAGACTTCACCTTCTCCTTCTCTTTCTTCTGCTTCTTCTGATTCACCCTCCAGACATCACCCTCTCCTTCTCCTTCTTCTGATTCTTCTGATTCACCCTCCAGACTTCACCTTCTCCTTCTCCTTCTTCTGCTTCTTCTGATTCACCCTCCAGACTTCACCTTCTCCTTCTCCTTCTTCTGCTTCTTCTGATTCACCCTCCAGACTTCATCTTCTCCTTCTCCTTCTTCTGCCTCTTCTGATTCACCCTCCAGACTTCACCTTCTCCTTCTCCTTCTTCTGCTTCTTCTGATTCACCCTCCAGACTTCACCTTCTCCTTCTCCTTCTTCTACTTCTTCTTATTCACCCTCCAGACTTCACCTTCTCCTTCTCCTTCTTCTACTTCTTCAGATTCACCCTCCAGTCTTCACCTTCTCCTTCTCCTTCTTCTGTTTCTTCTGCTTCACCCTCCAGACTTCACCTTCTCCTTCTCTTTCTTCTGCTTCTTCTGATTCACCCTCCAGACTTCAACTTCTCCTTCTCCTTCTTCTGATTCTTCTGATTCACCCTCCAGACTTCACCTTCTCCTTCTCCTTCTTCTGCTTCTTCTGATTCACCCTCCTGACTTCACCTTCTCCTTCTCCTTCTTCTGTTTCTTCTGCTTCACCCTCCAGACTTCACCTTCTCCTTCTCTTTCTTCTGCTTCTTCTGTTTCACCCTCCAGACTTCACCTTCTCCTTCTCCTTCTTCTGATTCACCCTCCAGACTTCATCTTCTCCTTCTCCTTCTTCTGCTTCTTCTGATTCACCCTCCAGACTTCACCTTCTCCTTCTCCTTCTTCTGCTTCTTCTGATTCACCCTCCAGACTTCACCTTCTCCTTCTTCTACTTCTTCTGATTCACCCTCCAGACTTCACCTTCTCCTTCTCCTTCTTCTCCTTCTTCAGATTCACCCTCTAGTCTTCACCTTCTCCTTCTCCTTCTTCTGTTTCTTCTGCTTCACCCTCCAGACTTCACCTTCTCCTTCTCTTTCTTCTGCTTCTTCTGATTCACCCTCCAGACTTCACCCTCTCCTTCTCCTTCTTCTGATTCTTCTGATTCACCCTCCAGACTTCACCTTCTCCTTCTCCTTCTTCTGCTTCTTCTGCTTCGCCCTCCAGACATCACCTTCTCCTTCTCCTTCTTCTGCTTCTTCTGCTTCACCCTCCAGACTTCACCTTCTCCTTCTCCTTCTTCTGCTTCTTCTGCTTCACTCTCCTGACTTCACCTTCTCCTTCTCCTTCTTCTACTTCTTCTGATTCACCCTCCAGACTTCACCTTCTCCTTCTCCTTCTTCTGCTTCTTCTGCTTCACCCTCCAGACTTCACCTTCTCCTTCTCCTTCTTCTGCTTCTTCTGCTGCGCCCTCCAGACTTCACCTTCTCCTTCTCCTTCTTCTGCTTCTTCTGCTTCACCGTCCTGACTTCACCTTCTCCTTCTCCTTCTTCTACTTCTTCTGCTTCACCCCCTGACTTCACCTGCTCCTTCTCCTTCTTCTACTTCTTCTGATTCACCCTCCTAACTTCACCTTCTCCTTCTCCTTCTTCTGCTTCTTCTGATTCACCCTCCTGACTTCACCTTCTCCTTCTCCTTCTTCTGCTTCTTCTGATTCACCCTCCAGACTTCACCTTCTCCTTCTCCTTCTTCTGCTTCTTCTGTTTCACCCTCCAGACTTCACCTTCTCCTTCTCCTTCTTCTGCTTCTTCTGATTCACCCTCCAGACTTCATCTTCTCCTTCTCCTTCTTCTGCTTCTTCTGATTCACCCTCCAGACTTCACCTTCTCCTTCTCCTTCTTCTGCTTCTTCTGATTCACCCTCCAGACTTCACCTTCTCCTTCTTCTACTTCTTCTGATTCACCCTCCAGACTTCACCTTCTCCTTCTCCTTCTTCTCCTTCTTCAGATTCACCCTCCAGTCTTCACCTTCTCCTTCTCCTTCTTCTGTTTCTTCTGCTTCACCCTCCAGACTTCACCTTCTCCTTCTCTTTCTTCTGCTTCTTCTGATTCACCCTCCAGACTTCATCTTCTCCTTCTCCTTCTTCTGCCTCTTCTGATTCACCCTCCAGACTTCACCTTCTCCTTCTCCTTCTTCTGCTTCTTCTGATTCACCCTCCAGACTTCACCTTCTCCTTCTCCTTCTTCTACTTCTTCTGATTCACCCTCCAGACTTCACCTTCTCCTTCTCCTTCTTCTGCTTCTTCTGATTCACCCTCCTGACTTCACCTTCTCCTTCTCCTTCTTCTGTTTCTTCTGCTTCACCCTCCAGACTTCACCTTCTCCTTCTCTTTCTTCTGCTTCTTCTGTTTCACCCTCCAGACTTCACCTTCTCCTTCTCCTTCTTCTGATTCACCCTCCAGACTTCATCTTCTCCTTCTCCTTCTTCTGCTTCTTCTGATTCACCCTCCAGACTTCACCTTCTCCTTCTCCTTCTTCTGCTTCTTCTGATTCACCCTCCAGACTTCACCTTCTCCTTCTTCTACTTCTTCTGATTCACCCTCCAGACTTCACCTTCTCCTTCTCCTTCTTCTCCTTCTTCAGATTCACCCTCTAGTCTTCACCTTCTCCTTCTCCTTCTTCTGTTTCTTCTGCTTCACCCTCCAGACTTCACCTTCTCCTTCTCTTTCTTCTGCTTCTTCTGATTCACCCTCCAGACTTCACCCTCTCCTTCTCCTTCTTCTGATTCTTCTGATTCACCCTCCAGACTTCACCTTCTCCTTCTCCTTCTTCTGCTTCTTCTGCTTCGCCCTCCAGACATCACCTTCTCCTTCTCCTTCTTCTGCTTCTTCTGCTTCACCCTCCAGACTTCACCTTCTCCTTCTCCTTCTTCTGCTTCTTCTGCTTCACTCTCCTGACTTCACCTTCTCCTTCTCCTTCTTCTACTTCTTCTGATTCACCCTCCAGACTTCACCTTCTCCTTCTCCTTCTTCTGCTTCTTCTGCTTCACCCTCCAGACTTCACCTTCTCCTTCTCCTTCTTCTGCTTCTTCTGCTGCGCCCTCCAGACTTCACCTTCTCCTTCTCCTTCTTCTGCTTCTTCTGCTTCACCGTCCTGACTTCACCTTCTCCTTCTCCTTCTTCTACTTCTTCTGCTTCACCCCCTGACTTCACCTGCTCCTTCTCCTTCTTCTACTTCTTCTGATTCACCCTCCTAACTTCACCTTCTCCTTCTCCTTCTTCTGCTTCTTCTGATTCACCCTCCTGACTTCACCTTCTCCTTCTCCTTCTTCTGCTTCTTCTGATTCACCCTCCAGACTTCACCTTCTCCTTCTCCTTCTTCTGCTTCTTCTGTTTCACCCTCCAGACTTCACCTTCTCCTTCTCCTTCTTCTGCTTCTTCTGATTCACCCTCCAGACTTCATCTTCTCCTTCTCCTTCTTCTGCTTCTTCTGATTCACCCTCCAGACTTCACCTTCTCCTTCTCCTTCTTCTGCTTCTTCTGATTCACCCTCCAGACTTCACCTTCTCCTTCTTCTACTTCTTCTGATTCACCCTCCAGACTTCACCTTCTCCTTCTCCTTCTTCTCCTTCTTCAGATTCACCCTCCAGTCTTCACCTTCTCCTTCTCCTTCTTCTGTTTCTTCTGCTTCACCCTCCAGACTTCACCTTCTCCTTCTCTTTCTTCTGCTTCTTCTGATTCACCCTCCAGACTTCATCTTCTCCTTCTCCTTCTTCTGCCTCTTCTGATTCACCCTCCAGACTTCACCTTCTCCTTCTCCTTCTTCTGCTTCTTCTGATTCACCCTCCAGACTTCACCTTCTCCTTCTCCTTCTTCTACTTCTTCTGATTCACCCTCCAGACTTCACCTTCTCCTTCTCCTTCTTCTACTTCTTCAGATTCACCCTCCAGTCTTCACCTTCTCCTTCTCCTTCTTCTGTTTCTTCTGCTTCACCCTCCAGACTTCACCTTCTCCTTCTCTTTCTTCTGCTTCTTCTGATTCACCCTCCAGACTTCAACTTCTCCTTCTCCTTCTTCTGATTCTTCTGATTCACCCTCCAGACTTCACCTTCTCCTTCTCCTTCTTCTGCTTCTTCTGATTCACCCTCCTGACTTCACCTTCTCCTTCTCCTTCTTCTACTTCTTCTGATTCACCCTCCTGACTTCACCTTCTCCTTCTCCTTCTTCTACTTCTTCTGCTTCACCCTCCAGACTTCACCTTCTCCTTCTCCTTCTTCTACTTCTTCTGATTCACCCTCCAGACTTCACCTTCTCCTTCTCCTTCTTCAGCTTCTTCTGCTTCACCCTCCAGACTTCACCTTCTCCTTCTCCTTCTTCTGCTTCTTCTGCTGCGCCCTCCAGACTTCACCTTCTCCTTCTCCTTCTTCTGCTTCTTCTGCTTCACCGTCCTGACTTCACCTTCTCCTTCTCCTTCTTCTACTTCTTCTGCTTCACCCCCTGACTTCACCTGCTCCTTCTCCTTCTTCTACTTCTTCTGATTCACCCTCCTAACTTCACCTTCTCCTTCTCCTTCTTCTGCTTCTTCTGATTCACCCTCCTGACTTCACCTTCTCCTTCTCCTTCTTCTGCTTCTTCTGATTCACCCTCCAGACTTCACCTTCTCCTTCTCCTTCTTCTGCTTCTTCTGTTTCACCCTCCAGACTTCACCTTCTCCTTCTCCTTCTTCTGCTTCTTCTAATTCACCCTCCAGACTTCATCTTCTCCTTCTCCTTCTTCTGCTTCTTCTGATTCACCCTCCAGACTTCACCTTCTCCTTCTCCTTCTTCTGCTTCTTCTGATTCACCCTCCAGACTTCACCTTCTCCTTCTTCTACTTCTTCTGATTCACCCTCCAGACTTCACCTTCTCCTTCTCCTTCTTCTCCTTCTTCAGATTCACCCTCCAGTCTTCACCTTCTCCTTCTCCTTCTTCTGTTTCTTCTGCTTCACCCTCCAGACTTCACCTTCTCCTTCTCTTTCTTCTGCTTCTTCTGATTCACCCTCCAGACTTCACCCTCTCCTTCTCCTTCTTCTGATTCTTCTGATTCACCCTCCAGACTTCACCTTCTCCTTCTCCTTCTTCTGCTTCTTCTGATTCACCCTCCAGACTTCACCTTCTCCTTCTCCTTCTTCTGCTTCTTCTGATTCACCCTCCAGACTTCATCTTCTCCTTCTCCTTCTTCTGCCTCTTCTGATTCACCCTCCAGACTTCACCTTCTCCTTCTCCTTCTTCTGCTTCTTCTGATTCACCCTCCAGACTTCACCTTCTCCTTCTCCTTCTTCTACTTCTTCTTATTCACCCTCCAGACTTCACCTTCTCCTTCTCCTTCTTCTACTTCTTCAGATTCACCCTCCAGTCTTCACCTTCTCCTTCTCCTTCTTCTGTTTCTTCTGCTTCACCCTCCAGACTTCACCTTCTCCTTCTCTTTCTTCTGCTTCTTCTGATTCACCCTCCAGACTTCAACTTCTCCTTCTCCTTCTTCTGATTCTTCTGATTCACCCTCCAGACTTCACCTTCTCCTTCTCCTTCTTCTGCTTCTTCTGATTCACCCTCCTGACTTCACCTTCTCCTTCTCCTTCTTCTGTTTCTTCTGCTTCACCCTCCAGACTTCACCTTCTCCTTCTCTTTCTTCTGCTTCTTCTGTTTCACCCTCCAGACTTCACCTTCTCCTTCTCCTTCTTCTGATTCACCCTCCAGACTTCATCTTCTCCTTCTCCTTCTTCTGCTTCTTCTGATTCACCCTCCAGACTTCACCTTCTCCTTCTCCTTCTTCTGCTTCTTCTGATTCACCCTCCAGACTTCACCTTCTCCTTCTTCTACTTCTTCTGATTCACCCTCCAGACTTCACCTTCTCCTTCTCCTTCTTCTCCTTCTTCAGATTCACCCTCTAGTCTTCACCTTCTCCTTCTCCTTCTTCTGTTTCTTCTGCTTCACCCTCCAGACTTCACCTTCTCCTTCTCTTTCTTCTGCTTCTTCTGATTCACCCTCCAGACTTCACCCTCTCCTTCTCCTTCTTCTGATTCTTCTGATTCACCCTCCAGACTTCACCTTCTCCTTCTCCTTCTTCTGCTTCTTCTGCTTCGCCCTCCAGACATCACCTTCTCCTTCTCCTTCTTCTGCTTCTTCTGCTTCACCCTCCAGACTTCACCTTCTCCTTCTCCTTCTTCTGCTTCTTCTGCTTCACTCTCCTGACTTCACCTTCTCCTTCTCCTTCTTCTACTTCTTCTGATTCACCCTCCAGACTTCACCTTCTCCTTCTCCTTCTTCTGCTTCTTCTGCTTCACCCTCCAGACTTCACCTTCTCCTTCTCCTTCTTCTGCTTCTTCTGCTGCGCCCTCCAGACTTCACCTTCTCCTTCTCCTTCTTCTGCTTCTTCTGCTTCACCGTCCTGACTTCACCTTCTCCTTCTCCTTCTTCTACTTCTTCTGCTTCACCCCCTGACTTCACCTGCTCCTTCTCCTTCTTCTACTTCTTCTGATTCACCCTCCTAACTTCACCTTCTCCTTCTCCTTCTTCTGCTTCTTCTGATTCACCCTCCTGACTTCACCTTCTCCTTCTCCTTCTTCTGCTTCTTCTGATTCACCCTCCAGACTTCACCTTCTCCTTCTCCTTCTTCTGCTTCTTCTGTTTCACCCTCCAGACTTCACCTTCTCCTTCTCCTTCTTCTGCTTCTTCTGATTCACCCTCCAGACTTCATCTTCTCCTTCTCCTTCTTCTGCTTCTTCTGATTCACCCTCCAGACTTCACCTTCTCCTTCTCCTTCTTCTGCTTCTTCTGATTCACCCTCCAGACTTCACCTTCTCCTTCTTCTACTTCTTCTGATTCACCCTCCAGACTTCACCTTCTCCTTCTCCTTCTTCTCCTTCTTCAGATTCACCCTCCAGTCTTCACCTTCTCCTTCTCCTTCTTCTGTTTCTTCTGCTTCACCCTCCAGACTTCACCTTCTCCTTCTCTTTCTTCTGCTTCTTCTGATTCACCCTCCAGACTTCATCTTCTCCTTCTCCTTCTTCTGCCTCTTCTGATTCACCCTCCAGACTTCACCTTCTCCTTCTCCTTCTTCTGCTTCTTCTGATTCACCCTCCAGACTTCACCTTCTCCTTCTCCTTCTTCTACTTCTTCTGATTCACCCTCCAGACTTCACCTTCTCCTTCTCCTTCTTCTACTTCTTCAGATTCACCCTCCAGTCTTCACCTTCTCCTTCTCCTTCTTCTGTTTCTTCTGCTTCACCCTCCAGACTTCACCTTCTCCTTCTCTTTCTTCTGCTTCTTCTGATTCACCCTCCAGACTTCAACTTCTCCTTCTCCTTCTTCTGATTCTTCTGATTCACCCTCCAGACTTCACCTTCTCCTTCTCCTTCTTCTGCTTCTTCTGATTCACCCTCCTGACTTCACCTTCTCCTTCTCCTTCTTCTACTTCTTCTGATTCACCCTCCTGACTTCACCTTCTCCTTCTCCTTCTTCTACTTCTTCTGCTTCACCCTCCAGACTTCACCTTCTCCTTCTCCTTCTTCTACTTCTTCTGATTCACCCTCCAGACTTCACCTTCTCCTTCTCCTTCTTTTGCTTCTTCTGCTTCACACTCCAGACTTCACCTTCTCCTTCTCCTTCTTCTGCTTCTTCTGATTCACCCTCCTTACTTCACCTTCTCCTTCTCCTTCTTCTGCTTCTTCTGATTCACCCTC
Organism: Somniosus microcephalus; assembly: GCF_052327205.1. Taxonomy (NCBI): domain Eukaryota; kingdom Metazoa; phylum Chordata; class Chondrichthyes; order Squaliformes; family Somniosidae; genus Somniosus; species Somniosus microcephalus. Next base: position 294,767 of record NW_028225540.1, on the reverse strand, counting down.
CTGACTTCACCTTCTCCTTCTCCTTATTCTGCTTCTTCTGTTTCACCCTCCAGACTTCACCTTCTCCTTCTCCTTCTTCTGCTTCTTCTGATTCACCCTCCAGACTTCACAATCTCCTTCTCCTTCTTCTGCTTCTTCTGATTCACCCTCCAGACTTCACCTTCTCCTTCTCCTTCTTCTACTTCTTCTGATTCACCCTCCAGACTTCACCTTCTCCTTCTCCTTCTTCTGCTTCTTCTGATTCACCCTCCAGACTTCACCTTCTCCTTCTCCTTCGTCTACTTCTTCTGATTCACCCTCCAGACTACACCTTCTCCTTCTCCTTCTTCTACTTCTTCTGATTCACCCTCCAGACTTCACCTTCTCCTTCTCCTTCTTCTGTTTCTTCAGATTCACCCTCCAGTCTTCACCTTCTCCTTCTCCTTCTTCTGTTTCTTCTGCTTCACCCTCCAGACTTCACCTTCTACTTCTCTTTCTTCTGCTTCTTCTGATTCACCCTCCAGACTTCACCCTCTCCTTCTCCTTCTTCTGCCTCTTCTGATTCACCCTCCAGACTTCACCTTCTCCTTCTCCTTCTTCTGCTTCTTCTGATTCACCCTCCAGACTTCATCTTCTCCTTCTCCTTCTTCTGCCTCTTCTGATTCACCCTCCAGACTTCACCTTCTCCTTCTCCTTCTTCTGCTTCTTCTGATTCACCCTCCAGACTTCACCTTCTCCTTCTCCTTCTTCTACTTCTTCTTATTCACCCTCCAGACTTCACCTTCTCCTTCTCCTTCTTCTACTTCTTCAGATTCACCCTCCAGTCTTCACCTTCTCCTTCTCCTTCTTCTGTTTCTTCTGCTTCACCCTCCAGACTTCACCTTCTCCTTCTCTTTCTTCTGCTTCTTCTGATTCACCCTCCAGACTTCAACTTCTCCTTCTCCTTCTTCTGATTCTTCTGATTCACCCTCCAGACTTCACCTTCTCCTTCTCCTTCTTCTGCTTCTTCTGATTCACCCTCCTGACTTCACCTTCTCCTTCTCCTTCTTCTGTTTCTTCTGCTTCACCCTCCAGACTTCACCTTCTCCTTCTCTTTCTTCTGCTTCTTCTGTTTCACCCTCCAGACTTCACCTTCTCCTTCTCCTTCTTCTGATTCACCCTCCAGACTTCATCTTCTCCTTCTCCTTCTTCTGCTTCTTCTGATTCACCCTCCAGACTTCACCTTCTCCTTCTCCTTCTTCTGCTTCTTCTGATTCACCCTCCAGACTTCACCTTCTCCTTCTTCTACTTCTTCTGATTCACCCTCCAGACTTCACCTTCTCCTTCTCCTTCTTCTCCTTCTTCAGATTCACCCTCTAGTCTTCACCTTCTCCTTCTCCTTCTTCTGTTTCTTCTGCTTCACCCTCCAGACTTCACCTTCTCCTTCTCTTTCTTCTGCTTCTTCTGATTCACCCTCCAGACTTCACCCTCTCCTTCTCCTTCTTCTGATTCTTCTGATTCACCCTCCAGACTTCACCTTCTCCTTCTCCTTCTTCTGCTTCTTCTGCTTCGCCCTCCAGACATCACCTTCTCCTTCTCCTTCTTCTGCTTCTTCTGCTTCACCCTCCAGACTTCACCTTCTCCTTCTCCTTCTTCTGCTTCTTCTGCTTCACTCTCCTGACTTCACCTTCTCCTTCTCCTTCTTCTACTTCTTCTGATTCACCCTCCAGACTTCACCTTCTCCTTCTCCTTCTTCTGCTTCTTCTGCTTCACCCTCCAGACTTCACCTTCTCCTTCTCCTTCTTCTGCTTCTTCTGCTGCGCCCTCCAGACTTCACCTTCTCCTTCTCCTTCTTCTGCTTCTTCTGCTTCACCGTCCTGACTTCACCTTCTCCTTCTCCTTCTTCTACTTCTTCTGCTTCACCCCCTGACTTCACCTGCTCCTTCTCCTTCTTCTACTTCTTCTGATTCACCCTCCTAACTTCACCTTCTCCTTCTCCTTCTTCTGCTTCTTCTGATTCACCCTCCTGACTTCACCTTCTCCTTCTCCTTCTTCTGCTTCTTCTGATTCACCCTCCAGACTTCACCTTCTCCTTCTCCTTCTTCTGCTTCTTCTGTTTCACCCTCCAGACTTCACCTTCTCCTTCTCCTTCTTCTGCTTCTTCTGATTCACCCTCCAGACTTCATCTTCTCCTTCTCCTTCTTCTGCTTCTTCTGATTCACCCTCCAGACTTCACCTTCTCCTTCTCCTTCTTCTGCTTCTTCTGATTCACCCTCCAGACTTCACCTTCTCCTTCTTCTACTTCTTCTGATTCACCCTCCAGACTTCACCTTCTCCTTCTCCTTCTTCTCCTTCTTCAGATTCACCCTCCAGTCTTCACCTTCTCCTTCTCCTTCTTCTGTTTCTTCTGCTTCACCCTCCAGACTTCACCTTCTCCTTCTCTTTCTTCTGCTTCTTCTGATTCACCCTCCAGACTTCATCTTCTCCTTCTCCTTCTTCTGCCTCTTCTGATTCACCCTCCAGACTTCACCTTCTCCTTCTCCTTCTTCTGCTTCTTCTGATTCACCCTCCAGACTTCACCTTCTCCTTCTCCTTCTTCTACTTCTTCTGATTCACCCTCCAGACTTCACCTTCTCCTTCTCCTTCTTCTACTTCTTCAGATTCACCCTCCAGTCTTCACCTTCTCCTTCTCCTTCTTCTGTTTCTTCTGCTTCACCCTCCAGACTTCACCTTCTCCTTCTCTTTCTTCTGCTTCTTCTGATTCACCCTCCAGACTTCAACTTCTCCTTCTCCTTCTTCTGATTCTTCTGATTCACCCTCCAGACTTCACCTTCTCCTTCTCCTTCTTCTGCTTCTTCTGATTCACCCTCCTGACTTCACCTTCTCCTTCTCCTTCTTCTACTTCTTCTGATTCACCCTCCTGACTTCACCTTCTCCTTCTCCTTCTTCTACTTCTTCTGCTTCACCCTCCAGACTTCACCTTCTCCTTCTCCTTCTTCTACTTCTTCTGATTCACCCTCCAGACTTCACCTTCTCCTTCTCCTTCTTTTGCTTCTTCTGCTTCACACTCCAGACTTCACCTTCTCCTTCTCCTTCTTCTGCTTCTTCTGATTCACCCTCCTTACTTCACCTTCTCCTTCTCCTTCTTCTGCTTCTTCTGATTCACCCTCCTGACTTCACCTTCTCCTTCTCCTTATTCTGCTTCTTCTGTTTCACCCTCCAGACTTCACCTTCTCCTTCTCCTTCTTCTGCTTCTTCTGATTCACCCTCCAGACTTCACAATCTCCTTCTCCTTCTTCTGCTTCTTCTGATTCACCCTCCAGACTTCACCTTCTCCTTCTCCTTCTTCTACTTCTTCTGATTCACCCTCCAGACTTCACCTTCTCCTTCTCCTTCTTCTGCTTCTTCTGATTCACCCTCCAGACTTCACCTTCTCCTTCTCCTTCGTCTACTTCTTCTGATTCACCCTCCAGACTACACCTTCTCCTTCTCCTTCTTCTACTTCTTCTGATTCACCCTCCAGACTTCACCTTCTCCTTCTCCTTCTTCTGTTTCTTCAGATTCACCCTCCAGTCTTCACCTTCTCCTTCTCCTTCTTCTGTTTCTTCTGCTTCACCCTCCAGACTTCACCTTCTACTTCTCTTTCTTCTGCTTCTTCTGATTCACCCTCCAGACTTCACCCTCTCCTTCTCCTTCTTCTGATTCTTCTGATTCACCCTCCAGACTTCACCTTCTCCTTCTCCTTCTTCTGCTTCTTCTGCTTCGCCCTCCAGACATCACCTTCTCCTTCTCCTTCTTCTGCTTCTTCTGCTTCACCCTCCAGACTTCACCTTCTCCTTCTCCTTCTTCTGCTTCTTCTGCTTCACTCTCCTGACTTCACCTTCTCCTTCTTCTACTTCTTCTGATTCACCCTCCAGACTTCACCTTCTCCTTCTCCTTCTTCTGCTTCTTCTGCTTCACCCTCCAGACTTCACCTTCTCCTTCTCCTTCTTCTGCTTCTTCTGCTGCGCCCTCCAGACTTCACCTTCTCCTTCTCCTTCTTCTGCTTCTTCTGCTTCACCCTCCAGACTTCACCTTCTCCTTCTCCTTCTTCTGCTTCTTCTGCTGCGCCCTCCAGACTTCACCTTCTCCTTCTCCTTCTTCTGCTTCTTCTGCTTCACCGTCCTGACTTCACCTTCTCCTTCTCCTTTTTCTACTTCTTCTGCTTCACCCCCTGACTTCACCTGCTCCTTCTCCTTCTTCTACTTCTTCTGATTCACCCTCCTAACTTCACCTTCTCCTTCTCCTTCTTCTGCTTCTTCTGATTCACCCTCCTGACTTCACCTTCTCCTTCTCCTTCTTCTGCTTCTTCTGATTCACCCTCCAGACTTCACCTTCTCCTTCTCCTTCTTCTGCTTCTTCTGTTTCACCCTCCAGACTTCACCTTCTCCTTCTCCTTCTTCTGCTTCTTCTGATTCACCCTCCAGACTTCATCTTCTCCTTCTCCTTCTTCTGCTTCTTCTGATTCACCCTCCAGACTTCACCTTCTCCTTCTCCTTCTTCTGCTTCTTCTGATTCACCCTCCAGACTTCACCTTCTCCTTCTTCTACTTCTTCTGATTCACCCTCCAGACTTCACCTTCTCCTTCTCCTTCTTCTCCTTCTTCAGATTCACCCTCCAGTCTTCACCTTCTCCTTCTCCTTCTTCTGTTTCTTCTGCTTCACCCTCCAGACTTCACCTTCTCCTTCTCTTTCTTCTGCTTCTTCTGATTCACCCTCCAGACTTCACCCTCTCCTTCTCCTTCTTCTGATTCTTCTGATTCACCCTCCAGACTTCACCTTCTCCTTCTCCTTCTTCTGCTTCTTCTGATTCACCCTCCAGACTTCACCTTCTCCTTCTCCTTCTTCTGCTTCTTCTGATTCACCCTCCAGACTTCACCTTCTCCTTCTCCTTCTTCTGCTTCTTCTGATTCACCCTCCAGACTTCACCTTCTCCTTCTCCTTCTTCTACTTCTTCTGATTCACCCTCCAGACTTCACCTTCTCCTTCTCCTTCTTCTACTTCTTCAGATTCACCCTCCAGTCTTCACCTTCTCCTTCTCCTTCTTCTGTTTCTTCTGCTTCACCCTCCAGACTTCACCTTCTCCTTCTCTTTCTTCTGCTTCTTCTGATTCACCCTCCAGACTTCAACTTCTCCTTCTCCTTCTTCTGATTCTTCTGATTCACCCTCCAGACTTCACCTTCTCCTTCTCCTTCTTCTGCTTCTTCTGATTCACCCTCCTGACTTCACCTTCTCCTTCTCCTTCTTCTACTTCTTCTGATTCACCCTCCTGACTTCACCTTCTCCTTCTCCTTCTTCTACTTCTTCTGCTTCACCCTCCAGACTTCACCTTCTCCTTCTCCTTCTTCTACTTCTTCTGTTTCACCCTCCAGACTTCACCTTCTCCTTCTCCTTCTTTTGCTTCTTCTGCTTCACACTCCAGACTTCACCTTCTCCTTCTCCTTCTTCTGCTTCTTCTGATTCACCCTCCTTACTTCACCTTCTCCTTCTCCTTCTTCTGCTTCTTCTGATTCACCCTCCTGACTTCACCTTCTCCTTCTCCTTATTCTGCTTCTTCTGTTTCACCCTCCAGACTTCACCTTCTCCTTCTCCTTCTTCTGCTTCTTCTGATTCACCCTCCAGACTTCACCTTCTCCTTCTCCTTCTTCTGCTTCTTCTGATTCACCCTCCAGACTTCACCTTCTCCTTCTCCTTCTTCTACTTCTTCTGATTCACCCTCCAGACTTCACCTTCTCCTTCTCCTTCTTCTGCTTCTTCTGATTCACCCTCCAGACTTCACCTTCTCCTTCTCCTTCGTCTACTTCTTCTGATTCACCCTCCAGACTACACCTTCTCCTTCTCCTTCTTCTACTTCTTCTGATTCACCCTCCAGACTTCACCTTCTCCTTCTCCTTCTTCTGTTTCTTCTGATTCACCCTCCAGACTTCACCTTCTCCTTCTCCTCCTTCTACTTCTTCTGATTCACCCTCCAGACTTCACCTTCTCCTTCTCCTTCTTCTAGTTCTTCTGATTCACCCTCCAGACTTCACCTTCTCCTTCTCCTTCTTCTACTTCTTCTGCTTCTCCCTCCAGACTTCACCTTCTCCTTCTCCTTCTTCTGCTTCTTCTGATTCACCCTCCAGACTTCACCTTCCCCTTCTCCTTCTTCTACTTCTTCTGATTCACCCTCCAGACTTCACCTTCTCCTTCTCCTTCTTCTACTTCTTCTGATTCACCCTCCAGACTTCACCTTCTCCTTCTCCTTCTTCTACTTCTTCCGATTCACCCTCCTGACTTCACCTTCTCCTTCTCCTTCTTCTGCTTCTTCTGCTTCACCCTCCTGACTTCACCTTCTCCTTCTCCTTCTTCTACTTCTTCTGATTCACCCTCCAGACTTCACCTTCTCCTTCTCCTTCTTCTGCTTCTTCTGCTTCACCCTCCAGACTTCACCTTCTCCTTCTCCTTCTTCTGCTTCTTCTGATTCGCCCTCCAGACATCACCTTCTCCTTCTCCTTCTTCTGCTTCTTCTGCTTCACCCTCCAGACTTCACCTTCTCCTTCTCCTTCTTCTGCTTCTTCTGCTTCACTCTCCTGACTTCACCTTCTCCTTCTCCTTCTTCTACTTCTTCTGATTCACCCTCCAGACTTCACCTTCTCCTTCTCCTTCTTCTGCTTCTTCTGCTTCACCCTCCAGACTTCACCTTCTCCTTCTCCTTCTTCTGCTTCTTCTGCTGCGCCCTCCAGACTTCACCTTCTCCTTCTCCTTCTTCTGCTTCTTCTGCTTCACCCTCCTGACTTCACCTTCTCCTTCTCCTTCTTCTACTTCTTCTGTTTCACCCCCCTGACTTCACCTGCTCCTTCTCCTTCTTCTGCTTCTTCTGATTCACCCTCCTAACTTTACCTTCTCCTTCTCCTTCTTCTGCTTCTTCTGATTCACCCTCCTGACTTCACCTTCTCCTTCTCCTTCTTCTGCTTCTTCTAATTCACCCTCCAGACTTCACCTTCTCCTTCTCCTTCTTCTGCTTCTTCTGATTCACCCTCCAGACTTCACCTTCTCCTTCTCCTTCTTCTGCTTCTTCTGATTGACCCTCCAGACCTCACCTTCTCCTTCTCCTTCTTCTACTACTTCTGATTCACCCTCCAGACTTCATCTTCTCCTTCTCCTTCTTCTGCTTCTTCTGATTCACCCTCCAGACTTCACCTTCTCCTTCTCCTTCTTCTGCTTCTTCTGATTCACCCTCCAGACTTCACCTTCTCCTTCTCCTTCTTCTACTTCTTCTGATTCACCCTCCTGACTTCACCTTCTCCTTCTCCTTCTTCTGCTTCTTCTGCTTCACCCTCCAGACTTCACCTTCTCCTGCTCCTTCTTCTGCTTCTTCTGCTTCACCCTCCAGACTTCACCTTCTCCTTCTCCTTCTTCTGCTCCTTCTGCTTCACCCTCCTGACTTCACCTTCTCCTACTCCTTCTTCTACTTCTTCTGATTCACCCTCCAGACTTCACCTTCTCCTTCTCCTTCTTCTGCTTCTTCTGCTTCACCCTCCAGACTTCACCTTCTCCTTCTCCTTCTTCTGCTTCTTCTCCTTCGCCCTCCAGACTTCACCTTCTCCTTCTCCATCTTCTGCTTCTTCTGCTTCACTCTCCTGACTTCACCTTCTCCTTCTCCTTCTTCTACTTCTTCTGATTCACCCTCCAGACTTCACCTTCTCCTTCTCCTTCTTCTGCTTCTTCTGCTTCACCCTCCAGACTTCAGCTTCTCCTTCTCCTTCTTCTGCTTCTTCTGCTGCGCCCTCCAGACTTCACCTTCTCCTTCTCCTTCTTCTACTTCTTCTGATTCACCCTCCAGACTTCACCTTCTCCTTCTCCTTCTTCTACTTCTTCTGATTCACCCTCCAGACTTCACCTTCTCCTTCTCCTTCTTCTACTTCTTCCGATTCACCCTCCTGACTTCACCTTCTCCTTCTCCTTCTTCTGCTTCTTCTGCTTCACCCTCCTGACTTCACCTTCTCCTTCTCCTTCTTCTACTTCTTCCGATTCACCCTCCAGACTTCACCTTCTCCTTCTCCTTCTTCTGCTTCTTCTGCTTCACCCTCCAGACTTCACCTTCTCCTTCTCCTTCTTCTGCTTCTTCTGATTCGCCCTCCAGACATCACCTTCTCCTTCTCCTTCTTCTGCTTCTTCTGCTTCACCCTCCAGACTTCACCTTCTCCTTCTCCTTCTTCTGCTTCTTCTGCTTCACTCTCCTGACTTCACCTTCTCCTTCTCCTTCTTCTACTTCTTCTGATTCACCCTCTAGACTTCACCTTCTCCTTCTCCTTCTTCTGCTTCTTCTGCTTCACCCTCCAGACTTCACCTTCTCCTTCTCCTTCTTCTGCTTCTTCTGCTGCGCCCTCCAGACTTCACCTTCTCCTTCTCCTTCTTCTGCTTCTTCTGCTTCACCCTCCTGACTTCACCTTCTCCTTCTCCTTCTTCTACTTCTTCTGTTTCACCCCCCTGACTTCACCTGCTCCTTCTCCTTCTTCTGCTTCTTCTGATTCACCCTCCTAACTTTACCTTCTCCTTCTCCTTCTTCTGCTTCTTCTGATTCACCCTCCTGACTTCACCTTCTCCTTCTCCTTCTGCTGCTTCTTCTAATTCACCCTCCAGACTTCACCTTCTCCTTCTCCTTCTTCTGCTTCTTCTGATTCACCCTCCAGACTTCACCTTCTCCTTCTCCTTCTTCTGCTTCTTCTGATTGACCCTCCAGACCTCACCTTCTCCTTCTCCTTCTTCTACTTCTTCTGATTCACCCTCCAGACTTCATCTTCTCCTTCTCCTTCTTCTGCTTCTTCTGATTCACCCTCCAGACTTCACCTTCTCCTTCTCCTTCTTCTGCTTCTTCTGATTCACCCTCCAGACTTCACCTTCTCCTTCTCCTTCTTCTACTTCTTCTGATTCACCCTCCTGACTTCACCTTCTCCTTCTCCTTCTTCTGCTTCTTCTGCTTCACCCTCCAGACTTCACCTTCTCCTGCTCCTTCTTCTGCTTCTTCTGCTTCACCCTCCAGACTTCACCTTCTCCTTCTCCTTCTTCTGCTCCTTCTGCTTCACTCTCCTGACTTCACCTTCTCCTACTCCTTCTTCTACTTCTTCTGATTCACCCTCCAGACTTCACCTTCTCCTTCTCCTTCTTCTGCTTCTTCTGCTTCACCCTCCAGACTTCACCTTCTCCTTCTCCTTCTTCTGCTTCTTCTCCTTCGCCCTCCAGACTTCACCTTCTCCTTCTCCATCTTCTGCTTCTTCTGCTTCACTCTCCTGACTTCACCTTCTCCTTCTCCTTCTTCTACTTCTTCTGATTCACCCTCCAGACTTCACCTTCTCCTTCTCCTTCTTCTGCTTCTTCTGCTTCACCCTCCAGACTTCAGCTCCTCCTTCTCCTTCTTCTGCTTCTTCTGCTGCGCCCTCCAGACTTCACCTTCTCCTTCTCCTTCTTCTGCTTCTTCTGCTTCACCGTCCTGACTTCACCTTCTCCTTCTCCTTCTTCTACTTCTTCTGCTTCACCCCCCTGACTTCACCTGCTCCTTCTCCTTCTTCTGCTTCTTCTGATTCACCCTCCTAACTTCACCTTCTCCTTCTCCTTCTTCTGCTTCTTCTGATTCACCCTCCTGACTTCACCTTCTCCTTCTCCTTCTTCTGCTTCTTCTGATTCACCCTCCAGACTTCACCTTCTCCTTCTCCTTCTTCTGCTTCTTCTGTTTCACCCTCCAGACTTCACCTTCTCCTTCTCCTTCTTCTGATTCTTCTGATTCACCCTCCAGACTTCATCTTCTCCTTCTCCTTCTTCTGCTTCTTCTGATTCACCCTCCAGACTTCACCTTCTCCTTCTCCTTCTTCTGCTTCTTCTGATTCACCCTCCAGACTTCACCTTCTCCTTCTCCTTCTTCTACTTCTTCTGATTCACCCTCCAGACTTCACCTTCTCCTTCTCCTTCTTCTACTTCTTCAGATTCACCCTCCAGTCTTCACCTTCTCCTTCTCCTTCTTCTGTTTCTTCTGCTTCACCCTCCAGACTTCACCTTCTCCTTCTCTTTCTTCTGCTTCTTCTGATTCACCCTCCAGACTTCACCTTCTCCTTCTCCTTCTTCTGATTCTTCTGATTCACCCTCCAAACTTCACCTTCTCCTTCTCCTTCTTCTGCTTCTTCTGATTCACCCTCCAGACTTCACCTTCTCCTTCTCCTTCTTCTGCTTCTTCTGATTCACCCTCCAGACTTCATCTTCTCCTTCTCCTTCTTCTGCTTCTTCTGATTCACCCTCCAGACTTCACCTTCTCCTTCTCCTTCTTCTGCTTCTTCTGATTCATCCTCCAGACTTCACCTTCTCCTTCTCTTTCTTCTGCTTCTTCTGATTCACCCTCCAGACTTCACCTTCTCCTTCTCCTTCTTCTGATTCTTCTGATTCACCCTCCAAACTTCACCTTCTCCTTCTCCTTCTTCTGCTTCTTCTGATTCACCCTCCTGACTTCACCTTCTCCTTCTCCTTCTTCTACTTCTTCTGATTCACCCTCCTGACTTCACCTTCTCCTTCTCCTTCTTCTGCTTCTTCTGCTTCACCCTCCAGACTTCACCTTCTCCTGCTCCTTCTTCTGCTTCTTCTGCTTCACCCTCCAGACTTCACCTTCTCCTTCTCCTTCTTCTGCTCCTTCTGCTTCACCCTCCTGACTTCACCTTCTCCTACTCCTTCTTCTACTTCTTCTGATTCACCCTCCAGACTTCACCTTCTCCTTCTCCTTCTTCTGCTTCTTCTGCTTCACCCTCCAGACTTCACCTTCTCCTTCTCCTTCTTCTGCTTCTTCTCCTTCGCCCTCCAGACTTCACCTTCTCCTTCTCCATCTTCTGCTTCTTCTGCTTCACTCTCCTGACTTCACCTTCTCCTTCTCCTTCTTCTACTTCTTCTGATTCACCCTCCAGACTTCACCTTCTCCTTCTCCTTCTTCTGCTTCTTCTGCTTCATCCTCCAGACTTCAGCTTCTCCTTCTCCTTCTTCTGCCTCTTCTGCTGCGCCCTCCAGACTTCACCTTCTCCTTCTCCTTCTTCTACTTCTTCTGATTCACCCTCCAGACTTCACCTTCTCCTTCTCCTTCTTCTACTTCTTCTGATTCACCCTCCAGACTTCACCTTCTCCTTCTCCTTCTTCTACTTCTTCCGATTCACCCTCCTGACTTCACCTTCTCCTTCTCCTTCTTCTGCTTCTTCTGCTTCACCCTCCTGACTTCACCTTCTCCTTCTCCTTCTTCTACTTCTTCCGATTCACCCTCCAGACTTCACCTTCTCCTTCTCCTTCTTCTGCTTCTTCTGCTTCACCCTCCAGACTTCACCTTCTCCTTCTCCTTCTTCTGCTTCTTCTGATTCGCCCTCCAGACATCACCTTCTCCTTCTCCTTCTTCTGCTTCTTCTGCTTCACCCTCCAGACTTCACCTTCTCCTTCTCCTTCTTCTGCTTCTTCTGCTTCACTCTCCTGACTTCACCTTCTCCTTCTCCTTCTTCTACTTCTTCTGATTCACCCTCCAGACTTCACCTTCTCCTTCTCCTTCTTCTGCTTCTTCTGCTTCACCCTCCAGACTTCACCTTCTCCTTCTCCTTCTTCTGCTTCTTCTGCTGCACCCTCCAGACTTCACCTTCTCCTTCTCCTTCTTCTGCTTCTTCTGCTTCACCCTCCTGACTTCACCTTCTCCTTCTCCTTCTTCTACTTCTTCTGTTTCACCCCCCTGACTTCACCTGCTCCTTCTCCTTCTTCTGCTTCTTCTGATTCACCCTCCTAACTTTACCTTCTCCTTCTCCTTCTTCTGCTTCTTCTGATTCACCCTCCTGACTTCACCTTCTCCTTCTCCTTCTTCTGCTTCTTCTAATTCACCCTCCAGACTTCACCTTCTCCTTCTCCTTCTTCTGCTTCTTCTGATTCACCCTCCAGACTTCACCTTCTCCTTCTCCTTCTTCTGCTTCTTCTGATTGACCCTCCAGACCTCACCTTCTCCTTCTCCTTCTTCTACTTCTTCTGATTCACCCTCCAGACTTCATCTTCTCCTTCTCCTTCTTCTGCTTCTTCTGATTCACCCTCCAGACTTCACCTTCTCCTTCTCCTTCTTCTGCTTCTTCTGATTCACCCTCCAGACTTCACCTTCTCCTTCTCCTTCTTCTACTTCTTCTGATTCACCCTCCTGACTTCACCTTCTCCTTCTCCTTCTTCTGCTTCTTCTGCTTCACCCTCCAGACTTCACCTTCTCCTGCTCCTTCTTCTGCTTCTTCTGCTTCACCCTCCAGACTTCACCTTCTCCTTCTCCTTCTTCTGCTCCTTCTGCTTCACTCTCCTGACTTCACCTTCTCCTACTCCTTCTTCTACTTCTTCTGATTCACCCTCCAGACTTCACCTTCTCCTTCTCCTTCTTCTGCTTCTTCTGCTTCACCCTCCAGACTTCACCTTCTCCTTCTCCTTCTTCTGCTTCTTCTCCTTCGCCCTCCAGACTTCACCTTCTCCTTCTCCATCTTCTGCTTCTTCTGCTTCACTCTCCTGACTTCACCTTCTCCTTCTCCTTCTTCTACTTCTTCTGATTCACCCTCCAGACTTCACCTTCTCCTTCTCCTTCTTCTGCTTCTTCTGCTTCACCCTCCAGACTTCAGCTTCTCCTTCTCCTTCTTCTGCTTCTTCTGCTGCGCCCTCCAGACTTCACCTTCTCCTTCTCCTTCTTCTGCTTCTTCTGCTTCACCGTCCTGACTTCACCTTCTCCTTCTCCTTCTTCTACTTCTTCTGCTTCACCCCCCTGACTTCACCTGCTCCTTCTCCTTCTTCTGCTTCTTCTGATTCACCCTCCTAACTTCACCTTCTCCTTCTCCTTCTTCTGCTTCTTCTGATTCACCCTCCTGACTTCACCTTCTCCTTCTCCTTCTTCTGCTTCTTCTGATTCACCCTCCAGACTTCACCTTCTCCTTCTCCTTCTTCTGCTTCTTCTGTTTCACCCTCCAGACTTCACCTTCTCCTTCTCCTTCTTCTGCTTCTTCTGATTCACCCTCCAGACTTCATCTTCTCCTTCTCCTTCTTCTGCTTCTTCTGATTCACCCTCCAGACTTCACCTTCTCCTTCTCCTTCTTCTGCTTCTTCTGATTCACCCTCCAGACTTCACCTTCTCCTTCTCCTTCTTCTACTTCTTCTGATTCACCCTCCAGACTTCACCTTCTCCTTCTCCTTCTTCTGCTTCTTCTGATTCACCCTCCAGACTTCATCTTCTCCTTCTCCTTCTTCTGCTTCTTCTGATTCACCCTCCAGACTTCACCTTCTCCTTCTCCTTCTCCTGCTTCTTCTGATTCATCCTCCAGACTTCACCTTCTCCTTCTCTTTCTTCTGCTTCTTCTGATTCACCCTCCAGACTTCACCTTCTCCTTCTCCTTCTTCTGATTCTTCTGATTCACCCTCCAAACTTCACCTTCTCCTTCTCCTTCTTGTGCTTCTTCTGATTCACCCTCCTGACTTCACCTTCTCCTTCTCCTTATTCTGCTTCTTCTGTTTCACCCTCCAGACTTCACCTTCTCCTTCTCCTTCTTCTGCTTCTTCTGATTCACCCTCCAGACTTCACCTTCTCCTTCTCCTTCTTCTGATTCACCCTCCAGACTTCACCTTCTCCTTCTCCTTCTTCTACTTCTTCTGATTCACCCTCCAGACTTCACCTTCTCCTTCTCCTTCTTCTGCTTCTTCTGATTCACCCTCCAGACTTCACCTTCTCCTTCTCCTTCGTCTACTTCTTCTGATTCACCCTCCAGACTACACCTTCTCATTCTCCTTCTTCTACTTCTTCTGATTCACCCTCCAGACTTCACCTTCTCCTTCTCCTTCTTCTGTTTCTTCTGATTCACCCTCCAGACTTCACCTTCTCCTTCTCCTTCTTCTACTTCTTCTGATTCACCCTCCAGACTTCACCTTCTCCTTCTCCTTCTTCTACTTCTTCTGATTCACCCTCCAGACTTCACCTTCTCCTTCTCCTTCTTCTACTTCTTCTGCTTCTCCCTCCAGACTTCACCTTCTCCTTCTCCTTCTTCTGCTTCTTCTGATTCACCCTCCAGACTTCACCTTCTCATTCTCCTTCTTCTACTTCTTCTGATTCACCCTCCAGACTTCACCTTCTCCTTCTCCTTCTTCTACTTCTTCTGATTCACCCTCCAGACTTCACCTTCTCCTTCTCCTTCTTCTACTTCTTCCGATTCACCCTCCTGACTTCACCTTCTCCTTCTCCTTCTTCTGCTTCTTCTGCTTCACCCTCCTGACTTCACCTTCTCCTTCTCCTTCTTCTACTTCTTCTGATTCACCCTCCAGACTTCACCTTCTCCTTCTCCTTCTTCTGCTTCTTCTGCTTCACCCTCCAGACTTCAGCTTCTCCTTCTCCTTCTTCTGCTTCTTCTGCTGCGCCCTCCAGACTTCACCTTCTCCTTCTCCTTCTTCTACTTCTTCTGATTCACCCTCCAGACTTCACCTTCTCCTTCTCCTTCTTCTACTTCTTCTGATTCACCCTCCAGACTTCACCTTCTCCTTCTCCTTCTTCTACTTCTTCCGATTCACCCTCCTGACTTCACCTTCTCCTTCTCCTTCTTCTGCTTCTTCTGCTTCACCCTCCTGACTTCACCTTCTCCTTCTCCTTCTTCTACTTCTTCCGATTCACCCTCCAGACTTCACCTTCTCCTTCTCCTTCTTCTGCTTCTTCTGCTTCACCCTCCAGACTTCACCTTCTCCTTCTCCTTCTTCTGCTTCTTCTGATTCGCCCTCCAGACATCACCTTCTCCTTCTCCTTCTTCTGCTTCTTCTGCTTCACCCTCCAGACTTCACCTTCTCCTTCTCCTTCTTCTGCTTCTTCTGCTTCACTCTCCTGACTTCACCTTCTCCTTCTCCTTCTTCTACTTCTTCTGATTCACCCTCCAGACTTCACCTTCTCCTTCTCCTTCTTCTGCTTCTTCTGCTTCACCCTCCAGACTTCACCTTCTCCTTCTCCTTCTTCTGCTTCTTCTGCTGCGCCCTCCAGACTTCACCTTCTCCTTCTCCTTCTTCTGCTTCTTCTGCTTCACCCTCCTGACTTCACCTTCTCCTTCTCCTTCTTCTACTTCTTCTGTTTCACCCCCCTGACTTCACCTGCTCCTTCTCCTTCTTCTGCTTCTTCTGATTCACCCTCCTAACTTTACCTTCTCCTTCTCCTTCTTCTGCTTCTTCTGATTCACCCTCCTGACTTCACCTTCTCCTTCTCCTTCTTCTGCTTCTTCTAATTCACCCTCCAGACTTCACCTTCTCCTTCTCCTTCTTCTGCTTCTTCTGATTCACCCTCCAGACTTCACCTTCTCCTTCTCCTTCTTCTGCTTCTTCTGATTGACCCTCCAGACCTCACCTTCTCCTTCTCCTTCTTCTACTTCTTCTGATTCACCCTCCAGACTTCATCTTCTCCTTCTCCTTCTTCTGCTTCTTCTGATTCACCCTCCAGACTTCACCTTCTCCTTCTCCTTCTTCTGCTTCTTCTGATTCACCCTCCAGACTTCACCTTCTCCTTCTCCTTCTTCTACTTCTTCTGATTCACCCTCCTGACTTCACCTTCTCCTTCTCCTTCTTCTGCTTCTTCTGCTTCACCCTCCAGACTTCACCTTCTCCTGCTCCTTCTTCTGCTTCTTCTGCTTCACCCTCCAGACTTCACCTTCTCCTTCTCCTTCTTCTGCTCCTTCTGCTTCACTCTCCTGACTTCACCTTCTCCTACTCCTTCTTCTACTTCTTCTGATTCACCCTCCAGACTTCACCTTCTCCTTCTCCTTCTTCTGCTTCTTCTGCTTCACCCTCCAGACTTCACCTTCTCCTTCTCCTTCTTCTGCTTCTTCTCCTTCGCCCTCCAGACTTCACCTTCTCCTTCTCCATCTTCTGCTTCTTCTGCTTCACTCTCCTGACTTCACCTTCTCCTTCTCCTTCTTCTACTTCTTCTGATTCACCCTCCAGACTTCACCTTCTCCTTCTCCTTCTTCTGCTTCTTCTGCTTCACCCTCCAGACTTCAGCTTCTCCTTCTCCTTCTTCTGCTGCGCCCTCCAGACTTCACCTTCTCCTTCTCCTTCTTCTGCTTCTTCTGCTTCACCGTCCTGACTTCACCTTCTCCTTCTCCTTCTTCTACTTCTTCTGCTTCACCCCCCTGACTTCACCTGCTCCTTCTCCTTCTTCTGCTTCTTCTGATTCACCCTCCTAACTTCACCTTCTCCTTCTCCTTCTTCTGCTTCTTCTGATTCACCCTCCTGACTTCACCTTCTCCTTCTCCTTCTTCTGCTTCTTCTGATTCACCCTCCAGACTTCACCTTCTCCTTCTCCTTCTTCTGCTTCTTCTGTTTCACCCTCCAGACTTCACCTTCTCCTTCTCCTTCTTCTGCTTCTTCTGATTCACCCTCCAGACTTCATCTTCTCCTTCTCCTTCTTCTGCTTCTTCTGATTCACCCTCCAGACTTCACCTTCTCCTTCTCCTTCTTCTGCTTCTTCTGATTCACCCTCCAGACTTCACCTTCTCCTTCTCCTTCTTCTACTTCTTCTGATTCACCCTCCAGACTTCACCTTCTCCTTCTCCTTCTTCTACTTCTTCAGATTCACCCTCCAGTCTTCACCTTCTCCTTCTCCTTCTTCTGTTTCTTCTGCTTCACCCTCCAGACTTCACCTTCTCCTTCTCTTTCTTCTGCTTCTTCTGATTCACCCTCCAGACTTCACCTTCTCCTTCTCCTTCTTCTGATTCTTCTGATTCACCCTCCAAACCTCACCTTCTCCTTCTCCTTCTTCTGCTTCTTCTGATTCACCCTCCAGACTTCACCTTCTCCTTCTCCTTCTTCTGCTTCTTCTGATTCACCCTCCAGACTTCATCTTCTCCTTCTCCTTCTTCTGCTTCTTCTGATTCACCCTCCAGACTTCACCTTCTCCTTCTCCTTCTTCTGCTTCTTCTGATTCATCCTCCAGACTTCACCTTCTCCTTCTCTTTCTTCTGCTTCTTCTGATTCACCCTCCAGACTTCACCTTCTCCTTCTCCTTCTTCTGATTCTTCTGATTCACCCTCCAAACTTCACCTTCTCCTTCTCCTTCTTGTGCTTCTTCTGATTCACCCTCCTGACTTCACCTTCTCCTTCTCCTTATTCTGCTTCTTCTGTTTCACCCTCCAGACTTCACCTTCTCCTTCTCCTTCTTCTGCTTCTTCTGATTCACCCTCCAGACTTCACCTTCTCCTTCTCCTTCGTCTACTTCTTCTGATTCACCCTCCAGACTACACCTTCTCATTCTCCTTCTTCTACTTCTTCTGATTCACCCTCCAGACTTCACCTTCTCCTTCTCCTTCTTCTGTTTCTTCTGATTCACCCTCCAGACTTCACCTTCTCCTTCTCCTTCTTCTACTTCTTCTGATTCACCCTCCAGACTTCACCTTCTCCTTCTCCTTCTTCTACTTCTTCTGATTCACCCTCCAGACTTCACCTTCTCCTTCTCCTTCTTCTACTTCTTCTGCTTCTCCCTCCAGACTTCACCTTCTCCTTCTCCTTCTTCTGCTTCTTCTGATTCACCCTCCAGACTTCACCTTCTCATTCTCCTTCTTCTACTTCTTCTGATTCACCCTCCAGACTTCACCTTCTCCTTCTCCTTCTTCTACTTCTTCTGATTCACCCTCCAGACTTCACCTTCTCCTTCTCCTTCTTCTACTTCTTCCGATTCACCCTCCTGACTTCACCTTCTCCTTCTCCTTCTTCTGCTTCTTCTGCTTCACCCTCCTGACTTCACCTTCTCCTTCTCCTTCTTCTACTTCTTCTGATTCACCCTCCAGACTTCACCTTCTCCTTCTCCTTCTTCTGCTTCTTCTGCTTCACCCTCCAGACTTCACCTTCTCCTTCTCCTTCTTCTACTTCTTCTGCTTCGCCCTCCAGACATCACCTTCTCCTTCTCCTTCTTCTGCTTCTTCTGCTTCACCCTCCTGACTTCACCTTCTCCTTCTCCTTCTTCTACTTCTTCTGCTTCACCCCCCTGACTTCACCTGCTCCTTCTCCTTCTTCTGCTTCTTGTGATTCACCCTCCTAACTTTACCTTCTCCTTCTCCTTCTTCTGCTTCTTCTGATTCACCCTCCTGACTTCACCTTCTCCTTCTCCTTCTTCTGCTTCTTCTAATTCACCCTCCAGACTTCACCTTCTCCTTGTCCTTCTTCTGCTTCTTCTGATTCACCCTCCAGACTTCACCTTCTCCTTCTCCTTCTTCTGCTTCTTCTGATTGACCCTCCAGACCTCACCTTCTCCTTCTCCTTCTTCTACTTCTTCTGATTCACCCTCCAGACTTCATCTTCTCCTTATCCTTCTTCTGCTTCTTCTGATTCACCCCCCAGACTTCACCTTCTCCTTCTCCTTCTTCTGCTTCTTCTGATTCATCCTCCAGACTTCACCTTCTCCTTCTCCTTCTTCTACTTCTTCTGATTCACCATCCTGACTTCACCTTCTCCTTCTCCTTCTTCTGCTTCCTCTGCTTCACCCTCCAGACTTCACCTTCTCCTGCTCCTTCTTCTGCTTCTTCTGCTTCACCCTCCAGACTTCACCTTCTCCTTCTCCTTCTTCTGCTTCTTCTGCTTCACCCTCCTGACTTCACCTTCTCCTTCTCCTTCTTCTACTT
The DNA here is from genome assembly GCF_052327205.1 of Somniosus microcephalus. NCBI lineage: Eukaryota > Metazoa > Chordata > Chondrichthyes > Squaliformes > Somniosidae > Somniosus > Somniosus microcephalus. Next base: position 276,136 of record NW_028225540.1, on the reverse strand, counting down.
CTTCTGATTCACCTCCAGACTTCACCTTCTCCTTCTCCTTCTTCTGCTTCTTCTGCTTCACCCTCCAGACTTCACCTTCTCCTTCTCCTTCTTTTGCTTCTTCTGCTTCGCCCTCCAGACTTCACCTTCTCCTTCTCCATCTTCTGCTTCTTCTGCTTCACTCTCCTGACTTCACCTTCTCCTTCTCCTTCTTCTACTTCTTCTGATTCACCCTCCAGACTTCACCTTCTCCTTCTCCTTCTTCTGCTTCTTCTGCTTCACCCTCCAGACTTCAGCTTCTCCTTCTCCTTCTTCTGCTTCTTCTGCTGCGCCCTCCAGACTTCACCTTCTCCTTCTCCTTCTTCTGCTTCTTCTGCTTCACCGTCCTGACTTCACCTTCTCCTTCTCCTTCTTCTACTTCTTCTGCTTCACCCCCCTGACTTCACCTGCTCCTTCTCCTTCTTCTGCTTCTTCTGATTCACCCTCCTAACTACACCTTCTCCTTCTCCTTCTTCTGCTTCTTCTGATTCACCCTCCTGACTTCACCTTCTCCTTCTTCTGCTTCTTCTGATTCACTCTCCATACTTCACCTTCTCCTTCTCCTTCTTCTGCTTCTTCTGATTCACCCTCCAGACTTCACCTTCTCCTTCTCCTTCTTCTGCTTCTTCTGATTCACCCTCCAGACTTCATCTTCTCCTTCTCCTTCTTCTGCTTCTTCTGATTCACCCTCCAGACTTCACCTTCTCCTTCTCCTTCTTCTGCTTCTTCTGATTCACCCTCCAGACTTCACCTTCTCCTTCTCCTTCTTCTACTTCTTCTGCTTCACCCTCCTGACTTCACCTTCTCCTTCTCCTTCTTCTACTTCTTCTGATTCACCCTCCAGACTTCACCTTCTCCTTCTCCTTCTTCTGCTTCTTCTGCTTCACCCTCCAGACTTCACCTTCTCCTTCTCCTTCTTCTGCTTCGCCCTCCAGACTTCACCTTCTCCTTCTCCATCTTCTGCTTCTTCTGCTTCACTCTCCTGACTTCAGCTTCTCCTTCTCCTTCTTCTACTTCTTCTGATTCACCCTCCAGACTTCACCTTCTCCTTCTCCTTCTTCTGCTTCTTCTGCTTCACCCTCCAGACTTCAGCTTCTCCTTCTCCTTCTTCTGCTTCTTCTGCTGCGCCCTCCAGACTTCACCTTCTCCTTCTCCTTCTTCTGCTTCTTCTGCTTCACCGTCCTGACTTCACCTTCTCCTTCTCCTTCTTCTACTTCTTCTGCTTCACCCCCCTGACTTCACCTGCTCCTTCTCCTTCTTCTGCTTCTTCTGCTGCGCCCTCCAGACTTCACCTTCTCCTTCTCCTTCTTCTGCTTCTTCTGCTTCACCCTCCTGACTTCACCTTCTCCTTCTCCTTCTTCTACTTCTTCTGCTTCACCCCCCTGACTTCACCTGCTCCTTCTCCTTCTTCTGCTTCTTCTGATTCACCCTCCTAACTTTACCTTCTCCTTCTCCTTCTTCTGCTTCTTCTGATTCACCCTCCTGACTTCACCTTCTCTTCTCCTTCTTCTACTTCTTCTGCTTCACCCCCCTGACTTCACCTGCTCCTTCTCCTTCTTCTGCTTCTTCTGATTCACCCTCCTAACTTCACCTTCTCCTTCTCCTTCTTCTGCTTCTTCTGCTTCACCCTCCTGACTTCACCTTCTCCTTCTCCTTCTTCTACTTCTTCTGATTCACCCTCCAGACTTCACCTTCTCCTTCTCCTTCTTCTGCTTCTTCTGCTTCACCCTCCAGACTTCACCTTCTCCTTCTCCTTCTTCTGCTTCTTCTGCTTCACCCTCCAGACTTCAGCTTCTCCTTCTCCTTCGTCTGCTTCTTCTGCTGCGCCCTCCAGACTTCACCTTCTCCTTCTCCTTCTTCTGCTTCTTCTGCTTCACCGTCCTGACTTCACCTTCTCCTTCTCCTTCTTCTACTTCTTCTGCTTCACCCCCCTGACTTCACCTGCTCCTTCTCCTTCTTCTGCTTCTTCTGATTCACCCTCCTAACTACACCTTCTCCTTCTCCTTCTTCTGCTTCTTCTGATTCACCCTCCTGACTTCACCTTCTCCTTCTTCTGCTTCTTCTGATTCACCCTCCATACTTCACCTTCTCCTTCTCCTTCTTCTGCTTCTTCTGATTCACCCTCCAGACTTCACCTTCTCCTTCTCCTTCTTCTGCTTCTTCTGATTCACCCTCCAGACTTCATCTTCTCCTTCTCCTTCTTCTGCTTCTTCTGATTCACCCTCCAGACTTCACCTTCTCCTTCTCCTTCTTCTGCTTCTTCTGATTCACCCTCCAGACTTCACCTTCTCCTTCTCCTTCTTCTACTTCTTCTGCTTCACCCTCCTGACTTCACCTTCTCCTTCTCCTTCTTCTACTTCTTCTGATTCACCCTCCAGACTTCACCTTCTCCTTCTCCTTCTTCTGCTTCTTCTGCTTCACCCTCCAGACTTCACCTTCTCCTTCTCCTTCTTCTGCTTCTTCTGATTCACCCTCCAGACTTCACCTTCTCCTTCTCCTTCTTCTGCTTCTTCTGATTCACCCTCCAGACTTCATCTTCTCCTTCTTCTTCTGCTTCTTCTGATTCACCCTCCAGACTTCACCTTCTCCTTCTCCTTCTTCTGCTTCTTCTGATTCACCCTCCAGACTTCACCTTCTCCTTCTCCTTCTTCTACTTCTTCTGCTTCACCCTCCTGACTTCACCTTCTCCTTCTCCTTCTTCTACTTCTTCTGATTCACCCTCCAGACTTCACCTTCTCCTTCTCCTTCTTCTGCTTCTTCTGCTTCACCCTCCAGACTTCACCTTCTCCTTCTCCTTCTTCTGCTTCTTCTGCTTCACCCTCCAGACTTCAGCTTCTCCTTCTCCTTCGTCTGCTTCTTCTGCTGCGCCCTCCAGACTTCACCTTCTCCTTCTCCTTCTTCTGCTTCTTCTGCTTCACCGTCCTGACTTCACCTTCTCCTTCTCCTTCTTCTACTTCTTCTGCTTCACCCCCCTGACTTCACCTGCTCCTTCTCCTTCTTCTGCTTCTTCTGATTCACCCTCCTAACTACACCTTCTCCTTCTCCTTCTTCTGCTTCTTCTGATTCACCCTCCTGACTTCACCTTCTCCTTCTTCTGCTTCTTCTGATTCACCCTCCATACTTCACCTTCTCCTTCTCCTTCTTCTGCTTCTTCTGATTCACCCTCCAGACTTCACCTTCTCCTTCTCCTTCTTCTGCTTCTTCTGATTCACCCTCCAGACTTCATCTTCTCCTTCTCCTTCTTCTGCTTCTTCTGATTCACCCTCCAGACTTCACCTTCTCCTTCTCCTTCTTCTGCTTCTTCTGATTCACCCTCCAGACTTCACCTTCTCCTTCTCCTTCTTCTACTTCTTCTGCTTCACCCTCCTGACTTCACCTTCTCCTTCTCCTTCTTCTACTTCTTCTGATTCACCCTCCAGACTTCACCTTCTCCTTCTCCTTCTTCTGCTTCTTCTGCTTCACCCTCCAGACTTCACCTTCTCCTTCTCCTTCTTCTGCTTCTTCTGCTTCGCCCTCCAGACTTCACCTTCTCATTCTCCATCTTCTGCTTCTTCTGCTTCACTCTCCTGACTTCACCTTCTCCTTCTCCTTCTTCTACTTCTTCTGATTCTCCCTCCAGACTTCACCTTCTCCTTCTCTTTCTTCTGCTTCTTCTGCTTCACCCTCCAGACTTCAGCTTCTCCTTCTCCTTCTTCTGCTTCTTCTGCTGCGCCCTCCAGACTTCACCTTCTCCTTCTCCTTCTTCTGCTTCTTCTGCTTCACCGTCCTGACTTCACCTTCTCCTTCTCCTTCTTCTACTTCTTCTGCTTCACCCCCCTGACTTCACCTGCTCCTTCTCCTTCTTCTGCTTCTTCTGATTCACCCTCCCAACTACACCTTCTCCTTCTCTTCTTCTGCTTCTTCTGATTCACCCTCCTGACTTCACCTTCTCCTTCTCCTTCTTCTGCTTCTTCTGATTCACCCTCCAGACTTCACCTTCTCCTTCTCCTTCTTCTGCTTCTTCTGATTCACCCTCCAGACTTCACCTTCTCCTTCTCCTTCTTCTGCTTCTTCTGATTCACCCTCCAGACTTCATCTTCTCCTTCTCCTTCTTCTTCTTCTTCTGATTCACCCTCCAGACTTCACCTTCTCCTTCTCCTTCTGCTTCTTCTGATTCACCCTCCAGACTTCACCTTCTCCTTCTCCTTCTTCTACTTCTTCTGATTCACCCTCCAGACTTCACCTTCTCCTTCTCCTTCTTATACTTCTTCAGATTCATCCTCCAGTCTTCACCTTCTCCTTCTCCTTCTTCTGTTTCTTCTGCTTCACCCTCCAGACTTCACCTTCTTCTTCTCTTTCTTCTGCTTCTTCTGATTCACCCTCCAGACTTCACCTTCTCCTTCTCCTTCTTCTGCTTCTTCTGATTCACCCTCCAGACTTCACCTTCTCCTTCTCCTTCTTCTGCTTCTTCTGATTCACCCTCCAGACTTCATCTTCTCCTTCTCCTTCTTCTGCTTCTTCTGATTCACCCTCCAGACTTCACCTTCTCCTTCTCCTTCTTCTGCTTCTTCTGATTCACCCTCCAGACTTCACCTTCTCCTTCTCCTTCTTCTACTTCTTCTGCTTCACCCTCCTGACTTCACCTTCTCCTTCTCCTTCTTCTACTTCTTCTGATTCACCCTCCAGACTTCACCTTCTCCTTCTCCTTCTTCTGCTTCTTCTGCTTCACCCTCCAGACTTCACCTTCTCCTTCTCCTTCTTCTGCTTCGCCCTCCAGACTTCACCTTCTCCTTCTCCATCTTCTGCTTCTTCTGCTTCACTCTCCTGACTTCAGCTTCTCCTTCTCCTTCTTCTACTTCTTCTGATTCACCCTCCAGACTTCACCTTCTCCTTCTCCTTCTTCTGCTTCTTCTGCTTCACCCTCCAGACTTCAGCTTCTCCTTCTCCTTCTTCTGCTTCTTCTGCTGCGCCCTCCAGACTTCACCTTCTCCTTCTCCTTCTTCTGCTTCTTCTGCTTCACCGTCCTGACTTCACCTTCTCCTTCTCCTTCTTCTACTTCTTCTGCTTCACCCCCCTGACTTCACCTGCTCCTTCTCCTTCTTCTGCTTCTTCTGCTGCGCCCTCCAGACTTCACCTTCTCCTTCTCCTTCTTCTGCTTCTTCTGCTTCACCCTCCTGACTTCACCTTCTCCTTCTCCTTCTTCTACTTCTTCTGCTTCACCCCCCTGACTTCACCTGCTCCTTCTCCTTCTTCTGCTTTTCTGATTCACCCTCCTAACTTTACCTTCTCCTTCTCCTTCTTCTGCTTCTTCTGATTCACCCTCCTGACTTCACCTTCTCTTCTCCTTCTTCTACTTCTTCTGCTTCACCCCCCTGACTTCACCTGCTCCTTCTCCTTCTTCTGCTTCTTCTGATTCACCCTCCTAACTTCACCTTCTCCTTCTCCTTCTTCTGCTTCTTCTGCTTCACCCTCCTGACTTCACCTTCTCCTTCTCCTTCTTCTACTTCTTCTGATTCACCCTCCAGACTTCACCTTCTCCTTCTCCTTCTTCTGCTTCTTCTGCTTCACCCTCCAGACTTCACCTTCTCCTTCTCCTTCTTCTGCTTCTTCTGCTTCACCCTCCAGACTTCAGCTTCTCCTTCTCCTTCGTCTGCTTCTTCTGCTGCGCCCTCCAGACTTCACCTTCTCCTTCTCCTTCTTCTGCTTCTTCTGCTTCACCGTCCTGACTTCACCTTCTCCTTCTCCTTCTTCTACTTCTTCTGCTTCACCCCCCTGACTTCACCTGCTCCTTCTCCTTCTTCTGCTTCTTCTGATTCACCCTCCTAACTACACCTTCTCCTTCTCCTTCTTCTGCTTCTTCTGATTCACCCTCCTGACTTCACCTTCTCCTTCTTCTGCTTCTTCTGATTCACCCTCCATACTTCACCTTCTCCTTCTCCTTCTTCTGCTTCTTCTGATTCACCCTCCAGACTTCACCTTCTCCTTCTCCTTCTTCTGCTTCTTCTGATTCACCCTCCAGACTTCATCTTCTCCTTCTCCTTCTTCTGCTTCTTCTGATTCACCCTCCAGACTTCACCTTCTCCTTCTCCTTCTTCTGCTTCTTCTGATTCACCCTCCAGACTTCACCTTCTCCTTCTCCTTCTTCTACTTCTTCTGCTTCACCCTCCTGACTTCACCTTCTCCTTCTCCTTCTTCTACTTCTTCTGATTCACCCTCCAGACTTCACCTTCTCCTTCTCCTTCTTCTGCTTCTTCTGCTTCACCCTCCAGACTTCACCTTCTCCTTCTCCTTCTTCTGCTTCTTCTGATTCACCCTCCAGACTTCACCTTCTCCTTCTCCTTCTTCTGCTTCTTCTGATTCACCCTCCAGACTTCATCTTCTCCTTCTTCTTCTGCTTCTTCTGATTCACCCTCCAGACTTCACCTTCTCCTTCTCCTTCTTCTGCTTCTTCTGATTCACCCTCCAGACTTCACCTTCTCCTTCTCCTTCTTCTACTTCTTCTGCTTCACCCTCCTGACTTCACCTTCTCCTTCTCCTTCTTCTACTTCTTCTGATTCACCCTCCAGACTTCACCTTCTCCTTCTCCTTCTTCTGCTTCTTCTGCTTCACCCTCCAGACTTCACCTTCTCCTTCTCCTTCTTCTGCTTCTTCTGCTTCACCCTCCAGACTTCAGCTTCTCCTTCTCCTTCGTCTGCTTCTTCTGCTGCGCCCTCCAGACTTCACCTTCTCCTTCTCCTTCTTCTGCTTCTTCTGCTTCACCGTCCTGACTTCACCTTCTCCTTCTCCTTCTTCTACTTCTTCTGCTTCACCCCCCTGACTTCACCTGCTCCTTCTCCTTCTTCTGCTTCTTCTGATTCACCCTCCTAACTACACCTTCTCCTTCTCCTTCTTCTGCTTCTTCTGATTCACCCTCCTGACTTCACCTTCTCCTTCTTCTGCTTCTTCTGATTCACCCTCCATACTTCACCTTCTCCTTCTCCTTCTTCTGCTTCTTCTGATTCACCCTCCAGACTTCACCTTCTCCTTCTCCTTCTTCTGCTTCTTCTGATTCACCCTCCAGACTTCATCTTCTCCTTCTCCTTCTTCTGCTTCTTCTGATTCACCCTCCAGACTTCACCTTCTCCTTCTCCTTCTTCTGCTTCTTCTGATTCACCCTCCAGACTTCACCTTCTCCTTCTCCTTCTTCTACTTCTTCTGCTTCACCCTCCTGACTTCACCTTCTCCTTCTCCTTCTTCTACTTCTTCTGATTCACCCTCCAGACTTCACCTTCTCCTTCTCCTTCTTCTGCTTCTTCTGCTTCACCCTCCAGACTTCACCTTCTCCTTCTCCTTCTTCTGCTTCTTCTGCTTCGCCCTCCAGACTTCACCTTCTCCTTCTCCATCTTCTGCTTCTTCTGCTTCACTCTCCTGACTTCACCTTCTCCTTCTCCTTCTTCTACTTCTTCTGATTCTCCCTCCAGACTTCACCTTCTCCTTCTCTTTCTTCTGCTTCTTCTGCTTCACCCTCCAGACTTCAGCTTCTCCTTCTCCTTCTTCTGCTTCTTCTGCTGCGCCCTCCAGACTTCACCTTCTCCTTCTCCTTCTTCTGCTTCTTCTGCTTCACCGTCCTGACTTCACCTTCTCCTTCTCCTTCTTCTACTTCTTCTGCTTCACCCCCCTGACTTCACCTGCTCCTTCTCCTTCTTCTGCTTCTTCTGATTCACCCTCCTAACTACACCTTCTCCTTCTCTTCTTCTGCTTCTTCTGATTCACCCTCCTGACTTCACCTTCTCCTTCTCCTTCTTCTGCTTCTTCTGATTCACCCTCCAGACTTCACCTTCTCCTTCTCCTTCTTCTGCTTCTTCTGATTCACCCTCCAGACTTCACCTTCTCCTTCTCCTTCTTCTGCTTCTTCTGATTCACCCTCCAGACTTCATCTTCTCCTTCTCCTTCTTCTTCTTCTTCTGATTCACCCTCCAGACTTCACCTTCTCCTTCTCCTTCTTCTGCTTCTTCTGATTCACCCTCCAGACTTCACCTTCTCCTTCTCCTTCTTCTACTTCTTCTGATTCACCCTCCAGACTTCACCTTCTCCTTCTCCTTCTTATACTTCTTCAGATTCATCCTCCAGTCTTCACCTTCTCCTTCTCCTTCTTCTGTTTCTTCTGCTTCACCCTCCAGACTTCACCTTCTTCTTCTCTTTCTTCTGCTTCTTCTGATTCACCCTCCAGACTTCACCTTCTCCTTCTCCTTCTTCTGATTCTTCTGATTCACTCTCCAGACTTCACCTTCTCCTTCTCCTTCTTCTGCTTCTTCTGATTCACCCTCCTGACTTCACCTTCTCCTTCTCCTTCTTCTACTTCTTCTGATTCACCCTCCTGACTTCACCTTCTCCTTCTCCTTCTTCTACTTCTTCTGCTTCACCCTCCAGACTTCACCTTCTCCTTCTCCTTCTTCTGCTTCTTCTGATTCACCCTCCAGACTTCACCTTCTCCTTCTCCTTCTTCTACTTCTTCTGATTCACCCTCCAGACTTCACCTTCTCCTTCTCCTTCTTCTGCTTCTTCTGATTCACCCTCCAGACTTCACCTTCTCCTTCTCCTTCTTCTACTTCTTCTGCTTCACCCTCCAGACTACACCTTCTCCTTCTCCTTCTTCTACTTCTTCTGATTCACCCTCCAGACTTCACCTTCTCCTTCTCCTTCTTCTGCTTCTTCTGATTCACCCTCCAGACTTCACCTTCTCCTTCTCCTTCTTCTACTTCTTCAGATTCACCCTCCAGTCTTCACCTTCTCCTTCTCCTTCTTCTGTTTCTTCTGCTTCACCCTCCAGACTTCACCTTCTCCTTCTCTTTCTTCTGCTTCTTCTGATTCACCCTCCAGACTTCACCTTCTCCTTCTCCTTCTTCTGATTCTTCTGATTCACCCTCCAAACTTCACCTTCTCCTTCTCCTTCTTCTGCTTCTTCTGATTCACCCTCCAGACTTCACCTTCTCCTTCTCCTTCTTCTGATTTTTCTGATTCACCCTCCAGACTTCACCTTCTCCTTCTCCTTCTTCTGCTTCTTCTGCTTCGCCCTCCAGACTTCACCTTCTCCTTCTCCATCTTCTGCTTCTTCTGCTTCACTCTCCTGACTTCACCTTCTCCTTCTCCTTCTTCTACTTCTTCTGATTCACCCTCCAGACTTCACCTTCTCCTTCTCCTTCTTCTGCTTCTTCTGCTTCACCCTCCAGACTTCAGCTTCTCCTTCTCCTTCTTCTGCTTCTTCTGCTGCGCCCTCCAGACTTCACCTTCTCCTTCTCCTTCTTCTGCTTCTTCTGCTTCACCGTCCTGACTTCACCTTCTCCTTCTCCTTCTTCTACTTCTTCTGCTTCACCCCCCTGACTTCACCTGCTCCTTCTCCTTCTTCTGCTTCTTCTGCTGCGCCCTCCAGACTTCACCTTCTCCTTCTCCTTCTTCTTCTTGTTCTGCTTCACCCTCCTGACTTCACCTTCTCCTTCTCCTTCTTCTACTTCTTCTGCTTCACCCCCCTGACTTCACCTGCTCCTTCTCCTTCTTCTGCTTCTTCTGATTCACCCTCCTAACTTTACCTTCTCCTTCTCCTTCTTCTGCTTCTTCTGATTCACCCTCCTGACTTCAACTTCTCCTTCTCCTTCTTCTGCTTCTTCTAATTCACCCTCCAGACTTCACCTTCTCCTTGTCCTTCTTCTGCTTCTTCTGATTCACCCTCCAGACTTCACCTTCTCCTTCTCCTTCTTCTGCTTCTTCTGATTGACCCTCCAGACCTCACCTTCTCCTTCTCCTTCTTCTACTTCTTCTGATTCACCCTCCAGACTTCATCTTCTCCTTCTCCTTCTTCTGCTTCTTCTGATTCACCCCCCAGACTTCACCTTCTCCTTCTCCTTCTTCTGCTTCTTCTGATTCATCCTCCAGACTTCACCTTCTCCTTCTCCTTCTTCTACTTCTTCTGATTCACCATCCTGACTTCACCTTCTCCTTCTCCTTCTTCTGCTTCTTCTGCTTCACCCTCCAGACTTCACCTTCTCCTGCTCCTTCTTCTGCTTCTTCTGCTTCACCCCCAGACTTCACCTTCTCCTTCTCCTTCTTCTGCTTCTTCTGCTTCACCCTACTGACTTCACCTTCTCCTTCTCCTTCTTCTACTTCTTCTGATTCACCCTCCAGACTTCTCCTTCTCCTTCTCCTTCTTCTGCTTCTTCTGCTTCACCCTCCAGACTTCACCTTCTCCTTCTCCTTCTTCTGCTTCTTCTGCTTCGCCCTCCAGACTTCACCTTCTCCTTCTCCATCTTCTGCTTCTTCTGCTTCACTCTCCTGACTTCACCTTCTCCTTCTCCTTCTTCTACTTCTTCTGATTCACCCTCCAGACTTAACCTTCTCCTTCTCCTTCTTCTGCTTCTTCTGCTTCACCCTCCAGACTTCAGCTTCTCCTTCTCCTTCTTCTGCTTCTTCTGCTGCGCCCTCCAGACTTCACCTTCTCCTTCTCCTTCTTCTGCTTCTTCTGCTTCACCGTCCTGACTTCACCTTCTCCTTCTCCTTCTTCTACTTCTTCTGCTTCACCCCCCTGACTTCACCTGCTCCTTCTCCTTCTTCTGCTTCTTCTGATTCACCCTCCTGACTTCACCTTCTCCTTCTTCTGCTTCTTCTGATTCACCCTCCAGACTTCACCTTCTCCTTCTCCTTCTTCTGCTTCTTCTGATTCACCCTCCAGACTTCACCTTCTCCTTCTCCTTCTTCTGCTTCTTCTGATTCACCCTCCAGACTTCATCTTCTCCTTCTCCTTCTTCTGCTTCTTCTGATTCACCCTCCAGACTTCACCTTCTCCTTCTCCTTCTTCTGTTTCTTCTGATTCACCCTCCAGACTTCACCTTCTCCTTCTCCTTCTTCTACTTCTTCTGCTTCACCCTCCTGACTTCACCTTCTCCTGCTCCTTCTTCTACTTCTTCTGATTCACCCTCCAGACTTCATCTTCTCCTTCTCCTTCTTCTACTTCTTCTGATTCACCCTCCTGACTTCAACTTCTCCTTCTCCTTCTTCTGCTTCTTCTGCTTCACCCTCCAGACTTCACCTTCTCCTGCTCCTTCTTCTGCTTCTTCTGCTTCACCCTCCAGACTTCACCTTCTCCTTCTCCTTCTTCTGCTCCTTCTGCTTCACCCTCCTGACTTCACCTTCTCCTACTCCTTCTTCTACTTCTTCTGATTCACCCTCCAGACTTCACCTTTCCTTCTCCTTCTTCTGCTTCTTCTGCTTCACCCTCCAGACTTCACCTTCTCCTTCTCCTTCTTCTGCTTCTTCTCCTTCGCCCTCCAGACTTCACCTTCTCCTTCTCCATCTTCTGCTTCTTCTGCTTCACTCTCCTGACTTCACCTTCTCCTTCTCCTTCTTCTACTTCTTCTGATTCACCCTCCAGACTTCACCTTCTCCTTCTCCTTCTTCTGCTTCTTCTGCTTCACCCTCCAGACTTCAGCTTCTCCTTCTCCTTCTTCTGCTTCTTCTGCTGCGCCCTCCAGACTTCACCTTCTCCTTCTCCTTCTTCTGCTTCTTCTGCTTCACCGTCCTGACTTCACCTTCTCCTTCTCCTTCTTCTACTTCTTCTGCTTCACCCCCCTGACTTCACCTGCTCCTTCTCCTTCTTCTGCTTCTTCTGATTCACCCTCCTAACTTCACCTTCTCCTTCTCCTTCTTCTGCTTCTTCTGATTCACCCTCCTGACTTCACCTTCTCCTTCTCCTTCTTCTGCTTCTTCTGATTCACCCTCCAGACTTCACCTTCTCCTTCTCCTTCTTCTGCTTCTTCTGTTTCACCCTCCAGACTTCACCTTCTCCTTCTCCTTCTTCTGCTTCTTCTGATTCACCCTCCAGACTTCATCTTCTCCTTCTCCTTCTTCTGCTTCTTCTGATTCACCCTCCAGACTTCACCTTCTCCTTCTCCTTCTTCTGCTTCTTCTGATTCACCCTCCAGACTTCACCTTCTCCTTCTCCTTATTCTACTTCTTCTGATTCACCCTCCAGACTTCACCTTCTCCTTCTCCTTCTTCTACTTCTTCAGATTCACCCTCCAGTCTTCACCTTCTCCTTCTCCTTCTTCTGTTTCTTCTGCTTCACCCTCCAGACTTCACCTTCTCCTTCTCTTTCTTCTGCTTCTTCTGATTCACCCTCCAGACTTCACCTTCTCCTTCTCCTTCTTCTGATTCTTCTGATTCACCCTCCAAACTTCACCTTCTCCTTCTCCTTCTTCTGCTTCTTCTGATTCACCCTCCAGACTTCACCTTCTCCTTCTCCTTCTTCTGCTTCTTCTGATTCACCCTCCAGACTTCACCTTCTCCTTCTCCTTCTTCTGCTTCTTCTGATTCACCCTCCAGACTTCACCTTCTCCTTCTCCTTCTTCTGCTTCTTCTGATTCATCCTCCAGACTTCACCTACTCCTTCTCTTTCTTCTGCTTCTTCTGATTCACCCTCCAGACTTCACCTTCTCCTTCTCCTTCTTCTGATTCTTCTGATTCACCCTCCAAACTTCACCTTCTCCTTCTCCTTCTTCTGCTTCTTCTGTTTCACCCTCCAGACTACACCTTCTCCTTCTCCTTCTTCTGCTTCTTCTGATTCACCCTCCAGACTTCACCTTCTCCTTCTCCTTCTTCTGCTTCTTCTGATTCACCCTCCAGACTTCACCTTCTCCTTCTCCTTCTTCTACTTCTTCTGATTCACCCTCCAGACTTCACCTTCTCCTTCTCCTTCTTCTGCTTCTTCTGATTCACCCTCCAGACTTCACCTTCTCCTTCTCCTTCGTCTACTTCTTCTGATTCACCCTCCAGACTACACCTTCTCATTCTCCTTCTTCTACTTCTTCTGATTCACCCTCCAGACTTCACCTTCTCCTTCTCCTTCTTCTGTTTCTTCTGATTCACCCTCCAGACTTCACCTTCTCCTTCTCCTTCTTCTACTTCTTCTGATTCACCCTCCAGACTTCACCTTCTCCTTCTCCTTCTTCTACTTCTTCTGATTCACCCTCCAGACTTCACCTTCTCCTTCTCCTTCTTCTACTTCTTCTGCTTCTCCCTCCAGACTTCACCTTCTCCTTCTCCTTCTTCTGCTTCTTCTGATTCACCCTCCAGACTTCACCTTCTCATTCTCCTTCTTCTACTTCTTCTGATTCACCCTCCAGACTTCACCTTCTCCTTCTCCTTCTTCTACTTCTTCTGATTCACCCTCCAGACTTCACCTTCTCCTTCTCCTTCTTCTACTTCTTCCGATTCACCCTCCTGACTTCACCTTCTCCTTCTCCTTCTTCTGCTTCTTCTGCTTCACCCTCCTGACTTCACCTTCTCCTTCTCCTTCTTCTACTTCTTCTGATTCACCCTCCAGACTTCACCTTCTCCTTCTCCTTCTTCTGCTTCTTCTGCTTCACCCTCCAGGCTTCACCTTCTCCTTCTCCTTCTTCTACTTCTTCTGCTTCGCCCTCCAGACATCACCTTCTCCTTCTCCTTCTTCTGCTTCTTCTGCTTCACCCTCCTGACTTCACCTTCTCCTTCTCCTTCTTCTACTTCTTCTGCTTCACCCCCCTGACTACACCTGCTCCTTCTCCTTCTTCTGCTTCTTGTGATTCACCCTCCTAACTTTACCTTCTCCTTCTCCTTCTTCTGCTTCTTCTGATTCACCCTCCTGACTTCACCTTCTCCTTCTCCTTCTTCTGCTTCTTCTAATTCACCCTCCAGACTTCACCTTCTCCTTGTCCTTCTTCTGCTTCTTCTGATTCACCCTCCAGACTTCACCTTCTCCTTCTCCTTCTTCTGCTTCTTCTGATTGACCCTCCAGACCTCACCTTCTCCTTCTCCTTCTTCTACTTCTTCTGTTTCACCCTCCAGACTTCATCTTCTCCTTATCCTTCTTCTGCTTCTTCTGATTCACCCCCCAGACTTCACCTTCTCCTTCTCCTTCTTCTGCTTCTTCTGATTCATCCTCCAGACTTCACCTTCTCCTTCTCCTTCTTCTACTTCTTCTGATTCACCATCCTGACTTCACCTTCTCCTTCTCCTTCTTCTGCTTCTTCTGCTTCACCCTCCAGACTTCACCTTCTCCTGCTCCTTCTTCTGCTTCTTCTGCTTCACCCTCCAGACTTCACCTTCTCCTTCTCCTTCTTCTGCTTCTTCTGCTTCACCCTCCTGACTTCACCTTCTCCTTCTCCTTCTTCTACTTCTTCTGATTCACCTCCAGACTTCACCTTCTCCTTCTCCTTCTTCTGCTTCTTCTGCTTCACCCTCCAGACTTCACCTTCTCCTTCTCCTTCTTTTGCTTCTTCTGCTTCGCCCTCCAGACTTCACCTTCTCCTTCTCCATCTTCTGCTTCTTCTGCTTCACACTCCTGACTTCACCTTCTCCTTCTCCTTCTTCTACTTCTTCTGATTCACCCTCCAGACTAAACCTTCTCCTTCTCCTTCTTCTGCTTCTTCTGCTTCACCCTCCAGACTTCAGCTTCTCCTTCTCCTTCTTCTGCTTCTTCTGCTGCGCCCTCCAGACTTCACCTTCTCCTTCTCCTTCTTCTGCTTCTTCTGCTTCACCGTCCTGACTTCACCTTCTCCTTCTCCTTCTTCTACTTCTTGTGCTTCACCCCCCTGACTTCACCTGCTCCTTCTCCTTCTTCTGCTTCTTCTGATTCACCCTCCTAACTACACCTTCTCCTTCTCCTTCTTCTGCTTCTTCTGATTCACCCTCCTGACTTCACCTTCTCCTTCTTCTGCTTCTTCTGATTCACCCTCCATACTTCACCTTCTCCTTCTCCTTCTTCTGCTTCTTCTGATTCACCCTCCAGACTTCACCTTCTCCTTCTCCTTCTTCTGCTTCTTCTGATTCACCCTCCAGACTTCATCTTCTCCTTCTCCTTCTTCTGCTTCTTCTGATTCACCCTCCAGACTTCACCTTCTCCTTCTCCTTCTTCTGCTTCTTCTGATTCACCCTCCAGACTTCACCTTCTCCTTCTCCTTCTTCTACTTCTTCTGCTTCACCCTCCTGACTTCACCTTCTCCTTCTCCTTCTTCTACTTCTTCTGATTCACCCTCCAGACTTCACCTTCTCCTTCTCCTTCTTCTGCTTCTTCTGCTTCACCCTCCAGACTTCACCTTCTCCTTCTCCTTCTTCTGCTTCTTCTGCTTCGCCCTCCAGACTTCACCTTCTCCTTCTCCATCTTCTGCTTCTTCTGCTTCACTCTCCTGACTTCACCTTCTCCTTCTCCTTCTTCTACTTCTTCTGATTCACCCTCCAGACTTCACCTTCTCCTTCTCCTTCTTCTGCTTCTTCTGCTTCACCCTCCAGACTTCAGCTTCTCCTTCTCCTTCTTCTGCTTCTTCTGCTGCGCCCTCCAGACTTCACCTTCTCCTTCTCCTTCTTCTGCTTCTTCTGCTTCACCGTCCTGACTTCACCTTCTCCTTCTCCTTCTTCTACTTCTTCTGCTTCACCCCCCTGACTTCACCTGCTCCTTCTCCTTCTTCTGCTTCTTCTGCTGCGCCCTCCAGACTTCACCTTCTCCTTCTCCTTCTTCTGCTTCTTCTGCTTCACCCTCCTGACTTCACCTTCTCCTTCTCCTTCTTCTACTTCTTCTGCTTCACCCCCCTGACTTCACCTGCTCCTTCTCCTTCTTCTGCTTCTTCTGATTCACCCTCCTAACTTTACCTTCTCCTTCTCCTTCTTCTGCTTCTTCTGATTCACCCTCCTGACTTCACCTTCTCCTTCTCCTTCTTCTACTTCTTCTGCTTCACCCCCCTGACTTCACCTGCTCCTTCTCCTTCTTCTGCTTCTTCTGATTCACCCTCCTAACTTCACCTTCTCCTTCTCCTTCTTCTGCTTCTTCTGCTTCACCCTCCTGACTTCACCTTCTCCTTCTCCTTCTTCTACTTCTTCTGATTCACCCTCCAGACTTCACCTTCTCCTTCTCCTTCTTCTGCTTCTTCTGCTTCACCCTCCAGACTTCACCTTCTCCTTCTCCTTCTTCTGCTTCTTCTGCTTCACCCTCCAGACTTCAGCTTCTCCTTCTCCTTCTTCTGCTTCTTCTGCTGCGCCCTCCAGACTTCACCTTCTCCTTCTCCTTCTTCTGCTTCTTCTGCTTCACCGTCCTGACTTCACCTTCTCCTTCTCCTTCTTCTACTTCTTCTGCTTCACCCCCCTGACTTCACCTGCTCATTCTCCTTCTTCTGCTTCTTCTGATTCACCCTCCTAACTACACCTTCTCCTTCTCCTTCTTCTGCTTCTTCTGATTCACCCTCCTGACTTCACCTTCTCCTTCTTCTGCTTCTTCTGATTCACCCTCCAGACTTCACCTTCTCCTTCTCCTTCTTCTGCTTCTTCTGATTCACCCTCCAGACTTCACCTTCTCCTTCTCCTTCTTCTGCTTCTTCTGATTCACCCTCCAGACTTCATCTTCTCCTTCTCCTTCTTCTGCTTCTTCTGATTCACCCTCCAGACTTCACCTTCTCCTTCTCCTTCTTCTGCTTCTTCTGATTCACCCTCCAGACTTCACCTTCTCCTTCTCCTTCTTCTACTTCTTCTGCTTCACCCTCCTGACTTCACCTTCTCCTTCTCCTTCTTCTACTTCTTCTGATTCACCCTCCAGACTTCACCTTCTCCTTCTCCTTCTTCTGCTTCTTCTGCTTCACCCTCCAGACTTCACCTTCTCCTTCTCCTTCTTCTGCTTCTTCTGCTTCGCCCTCCAGACTTCACCTTCTCCTTCTCCATCTTCTGCTTCTTCTGCTTCACTCTCCTGACTTCACCTTCTCCTTCTCCTTCTTCTACTTCTTCTGATTCTCCCTCCAGACTTCACCTTCTCCTTCTCTTTCTTCTGCTTCTTCTGCTTCACCCTCCAGACTTCAGCTTCTCCTTCTCCTTCTTCTGCTTCTTCTGCTGCGCCCTCCAGACTTCACCTTCTCCTTCTCCTTCTTCTGCTTCTTCTGCTTCACCGTCCTGACTTCACCTTCTCCTTCTCCTTCTTCTACTTCTTCTGCTTCACCCCCCTGACTTCACCTGCTCCTTCTCCTTCTTCTGCTTCTTCTGATTCACCCTCCTAACTACACCTTCTCCTTCTCCTTCTTCTGCTTCTTCTGATTCACCCTCCTGACTTCACCTTCTCCTTCTCCTTCTTCTGCTTCTTCTGATTCACCCTCCAGACTTCACCTTCTCCTTCTCCTTCTTCTGCTTCTTCTGATTCACCCTCCAGACTTCATCTTCTCCTTCTCCTTCTTCTTCTTCTTCTGATTCACCCTCCAGACTTCACCTTCTCCTTCTCCTTCTTCTGCTTCTTCTGATTCACCCTCCAGACTTCACCTTCTCCTTCTCCTTCTTCTACTTCTTCTGATTCACCCTCCAGACTTCACCTTCTCCTTCTCCTTCTTATACTTCTTCAGATTCATCCTCCAGTCTTCACCTTCTCCTTCTCCTTCTTCTGTTTCTTCTGCTTCACCCTCCAGACTTCACCTTCTTCTTCTCTTTCTTCTGCTTCTTCTGATTCACCCTCCAGACTTCACCTTCTCCTTCTCTTTCTTCTGATTCTTCTGATTCACTCTCCAGACTTCACCTTCTCCTTCTCCTTCTTCTGCTTCTTCTGATTCACCCTCCTGACTTCACCTTCTCCTTCTCCTTCTTCTACTTCTTCTGATTCACCCTCCTGACTTCACCTTCTCCTTCTCCTTCTTCTACTTCTTCTGCTTCACCCTCCAGACTTCACCTTCTCCTTCTCCTTCTTCTGCTTCTTCTGATTCACCCTCCAGACTTCACCTCCTCCTTCTCCTTCTTCTACTTCTTCTGATTCACCCTCCAGACTTCACCTTCTCCTTCTCCTTCTTCTGCTTCTTCTGATTCACCCTCCAGACTTCACCTTCTCCTTCTCCTTCTTCTACTTCTTCTGCTTCACCCTCCAGACTACACCTTCTCCTTCTCCTTCTTCTACTTCTTCTGATTCACCCTCCAGACTTCACCTTCTCCTTCTCCTTCTTCTGCTTCTTCTGATTCACCCTCCAGACTTCACCTTCTCCTTCTCCTTCTTCTACTTCTTCAGATTCACCCTCCAGTCTTCACCTTCTCCTTCTCCTTCTTCTGTTTCTTCTGCTTCACCCTCCAGACTTCACCTTCTCCTTCTCTTTCTTCTGCTTCTTCTGATTCACCCTCCAGACTTCACCTTCTCCTTCTCCTTGTTCTGATTCTTCTGATTCACCCTCCAAACTTCACCTTCTCCTTCTCCTTCTTCTGCTTCTTCTGATTCACCCTCCAGACTTCACCTTCTCCTTCTCCTTCTTCTGATTCTTCTGATTCACCCTCCAGACTTCACCTTCTCCTTCTCCTTCTTCTGCTTCTTCTGCTTCGCCCTCCAGACTTCACCTTCTCCTTCTCCATCTTCTGCTTCTTCTGCTTCACTCTCCTGACTTCACCTTCTCCTTCTCCTTCTTCTACTTCTTCTGATTCACCCTCCAGACTTCACCTTCTCCTTCTCCTTCTTCTGCTTCTTCTGCTTCACCCTCCAGACTTCAGCTTCTCCTTCTCCTTCTTCTGCTTCTTCTGCTGCGCCCTCCAGACTTCACCTTCTCCTTCTCCTTCTTCTGCTTCTTCTGCTTCACCGTCCTGACTTCACCTTCTCCTTCTCCTTCTTCTACTTCTTCTGCTTCACCCCCCTGACTTCACCTGCTCCTTCTCCTTCTTCTGCTTCTTCTGCTGCGCCCTCCAGACTTCACCTTCTCCTTCTCCTTCTTCTTCTTCTTCTGCTTCACCCTCCTGACTTCACCTTCTCCTTCTCCTTCTTCTACTTCTTCTGCTTCACCCCCCTGACTTCACCTGCTCCTTCTCCTTCTTCTGCTTCTTCTGATTCACCCTCCTAACTTTACCTTCTCCTTCTCCTTCTTCTGCTTCTTCTGATTCACCCTCCTGACTTCACCTTCTCCTTCTCCTTCTTCTGCTTCTTCTAATTCACCCTCCAGACTTCACCTTCTCCTTGTCCTTCTTCTGCTTCTTCTGATTCACCCTCCAGACTTCACCTTCTCCTTCTCCTTCTTCTGCTTCTTCTGATTGACCCTCCAGACCTCACCTTCTCCTTCTCCTTCTTCTACTTCTTCTGATTCACCCTCCAGACTTCATCTTCTCCTTCTCCTTCTTCTGCTTCTTCTGATTCACCCCCCAGACTTCACCTTCTCCTTCTCCTTCTTCTGCTTCTTCTGATTCATCCTCCAGACTTCACCTTCTCCTTCTCCTTCTTCTACTTCTTCTGATTCACCATCCTGACTTCACCTTCTCCTTCTCCTTCTTCTGCTTTTTCTGCTTCACCCTCCAGACTTCACCTTCTCCTGCTCCTTCTTCTGCTTCTTCTGCTTCACCCCCAGACTTCACCTTCTCCTTCTCCTTCTTCTGCTTCTTCTGCTTCACCCTCCTGACTTCACCTTCTCCTTCTCCTTCTTCTACTTCTTCTGATTCACCCTCCAGACTTCTCCTTCTCCTTCTCCTTCTTCTGCTTCTTCTGCTTCACCCTCCAGACTTCACCTTCTCCTTCTCCTTCTTCTGCTTCTTCTGCTTCGCCCTCCAGACTTCACCTTCTCCTTCTCCATCTTCTGCTTCTTCTGCTTCACTCTCCTGACTTCACCTTCTCCTTCTCCTTCTTCTACTTCTTCTGATTCACCCTCCAGACTTCACCTTCTCCTTCTCCTTCTTCTGCTTCTTCTGCTTCACCCTCCAGACTTCAGCTTCTCCTTCTCCTTCTTCTGCTTCTTCTGCTGCGCCCTCCAGACTTCACCTTCTCCTTCTCCTTCTTCTGCTTCTTCTGCTTCACCGTCCTGACTTCACCTTCTCCTTCTCCTTCTTCCACTTCTTCTGCTTCACCCCCCTGACTTCACCTGCTCCTTCTCCTTCTTCTGCTTCTTCTGATTCACCCTCCTAACTACACCTTCTCCTTCTCCTTCTTCTGCTTCTTCTGATTCACCCTCCTGACTTCACCTTCTCCTTCTTCTGCTTCTTCTGATTCACCCTCCAGACTTCACCTTCTCCTTCTCCTTCTTCTGCTTCTTCTGATTCACCCTCCAGACTTCACCTTCTCCTTCTCCTTCTTCTGCTTCTTCTGATTCACCCTCCAGACTTCATCTTCTCCTTCTCCTTCTTCTGCTTCTTCTGATTCACCCTCCAGACTTCACCTTCTCCTTCTCCTTCTTCTGCTTCTTCTGATTCACCCTCCAGACTTCACCTTCTCCTTCTCCTTCTTCTACTTCTTCTGCTTCACCCTCCTGACTTCACCTTCTCCTTCTCCTTCTTCTACTTCTTCTGATTCACCCTCCAGACTTCATCTTCTCCTTCTCCTTCTTCTACTTCTTCTGATTCACCCTCCTGGCTTCAACTTCTCCTTCTCCTTCTTCTGCTTCTTCTGCTTCACCCTCCAGACTTCACCTTCTCCTGCTCCTTCTTCTGCTTCTTCTGCTTCACCCTCCAGACTTCACCTTCTCCTTCTCCTTCTTCTGCTCCTTCTGCTTCACCCTCCTGACTTCACCTTCTCCTACTCCTTCTTCTACTTCTTCTGATTCACCCTCCAGACTTCACCTTCTCCTTCTCCTTCTTCTGCTTCTTCTGCTTCACCCTCCAGACTTCACCTTCTCCTTCTCCTTCTTCTGCTTCTTCTCCTTCGCCCTCCAGACTTCACCTTCTCCTTCTCCATCTTCTGCTTCTTCTGCTTCACTCTCCTGACTTCACCTTCTCCTTCTCCTTCTTCTACCTCTTCTGATTCACCCTCCAGACTTCACCTTCTCCTTCTCCTTCTTCTGCTTCTTCTGCTTCACCCTCCAGACTTCAGCTTCTCCTTCTCCTTCTTCTGCTTCTTCTGCTGCGCCCTCCAGACTTCACCTTCTCCTTCTCCTTCTTCTGCTTCTTCTGCTTCACCGTCCTGACTTCACCTTCTCCTTCTCCTTCTTCTACTTCTTCTGCTTCACCCCCCTGACTTCACCTGCTCCTTCTCCTTCTTCTGCTTCTTCTGATTCACCCTCCTAACTTCACCTTCTCCTTCTCCTTCTTCTGCTTCTTCTGATTCACCCTCCTGACTTCACCTTCTCCTTCTCCTTCTTCTGCTTCTTCTGATTCACCCTCCAGACTTCACCTTCTCCTTCTCCTTCTTCTGCTTCTTCTGTTTCACCCTCCAGACTTCACCTTCTCCTTCTCCTTCTTCTGCTTCTTCTGATTCACCCTCCAGACTTCATCTTCTCCTTCTCCTTCTTCTGCTTCTTCTGATTCACCCTCCAGACTTCACCTTCTCCTTCTCCTTCTTCTGCTTCTTCTGATTCACCCTCCAGACTTCACCTTCTCCTTCTCCTTCTTCTACTTCTTCTGATTCACCCTCCAGACTTCACCTTCTCCTTCTCCTTCTTCTACTTCTTCAGATTCACCCTCCAGTCTTCACCTTCTCCTTCTCCTTCTTCTGTTTCTTCTGCTTCACCCTCCAGACTTCACCTTCTCCTTCTCTTTCTTCTGCTTCTTCTGATTCACCCTCCAGACTTCACCTTCTCCTTCTCCTTCTTCTGATTCTTCTGATTCACCCTCCAAACTTCACCTTCTCCTTCTCCTTCTTCTGCTTCTTCTGATTCACCCTCCAGACTTCACCTTCTCCTTCTCCTTCTTCTGCTTCTTCTGATTCACCCTCCAGACTTCATCTTCTCCTTCTCCTTCTTCTGCTTCTTCTGATTCACCCTCCAGACTTCACCTTCTCCGTCTCCTTCTTCTGCTTCTTCTGATTCATCCTCCAGACTTCACCTTCTCCTTCTCTTTCTTCTGCTTCTTCTGATTCAGCCTCCAGACTTCACCTTCTCCTTCTCCTTCTTCTGATTCTTCTGATTCACCCTCCAAACTTCACCTTCTCCTTCTCCTTCTTCTGCTTCTTCTGATTCACCCTCCAGACTTCACCTTCTCCTTCTCCTTATTCTGCTTCTTCTGTTTCACCCTCCAGAC
This sequence comes from Somniosus microcephalus, assembly GCF_052327205.1. Lineage (NCBI taxonomy): Eukaryota > Metazoa > Chordata > Chondrichthyes > Squaliformes > Somniosidae > Somniosus > Somniosus microcephalus. The sequence continues at coordinate 254,206 of NW_028225540.1, read as the reverse complement.
TTCACCTTCTCCTTCTCCTTCTTCTGCTTCTTCTGATTCACCCTCCAGACTACACCTTCTCATTCTCCTTCTTCTACTTCTTCTGATTCACCCTCCAGACTTCACCTTCTCCTTCTCCTTCTTCTGTTTCTTCTGATTCACCCTCCAGACTTCACCTTCTCCTTCTCCTTCTTCTACTTCTTCTGATTCACCCTCCAGACTTCACCTTCTCCTTCTCCTTCTTCTACTTCTTCTGATTCACCCTCCAGACTTCACCTTCTCCTTCTCCTTCTTCTACTTCTTCTGCTTCTCCCTCCAGACTTCACCTTCTCCTTCTCCTTCTTCTGCTTCTTCTGATTCACCCTCCAGACTTCACCTTCTCATTCTCCTTCTTCTACTTCTTCTGATTCACCCTCCAGACTTCACCTTCTCCTTCTCCTTCTTCTACTTCTTCTGATTCACCCTCCAGACTTCACCTTCTCCTTCTCCTTCTTCTACTTCTTCTGCTTCTCCCTCCAGACTTCACCTTCTCCTTCTCCTTCTTCTGCTTCTTCTGATTCACCCTCCAGACTTCACCTTCTCATTCTCCTTCTTCTACTTCTTCTGATTCACCCTCCAGACTTCACCTTCTCCTTCTCCTTCTTCTAATTCTTCCGATTCACCCTCCTGACTTCACCTTCTCCTTCTCCTTCTTCTGCTTCTTCTGCTTCACCCTCCTGACTTCACCTTCTCCTTCTCCTTCTTCTACTTCTTCTGATTCACCCTCCAGACTTCACCTTCTCCTTCTCCTTCTTCTGCTTCTTCTGCTTCACCCTCCAGACTTCACCTTCTCCTTCTCCTTCTTCTACTTCTTCTGCTTCGCCCTCCAGACATCACCTTCTCCTTCTCCTTCTTCTGCTTCTTCTGCTTCACCCTCCAGACTTCACCTTCTCCTTCTCCTTCTTCTGCTTCTTCTGCTTCACTCTCCTGACTTCACCTTCTCCTTCACCTTCTTCTACTTCTTCTGATTCACCCTCCAGACTTCACCTTCTCCTTCTCCTTCTTCTGCTTCTTCTGCTTCACCCTCCAGACTTCACCTTCTCCTTCTCCTTCTTCTGCTTCTTCTGCTGCGCCCTCCAGACTTCACCTTCTCCTTCTCCTTCTTCTGCTTCTTCTGCTTCACCCTCCTGACTTCACCTTCTCCTTCTCCTTCTTCTACTTCTTCTGCTTCACCCCCCTGACTTCACCTGCTCCTTCTCCTTCTTCTGCTTCTTCTGATTCACCCTCCTAACTTTACCTTCTCCTTCTCCTTCTTCTGCTTCTTCTGATTCACCCTCCTGACTTCACCTTCTCCTTCTCCTTCTTCTGCTTCTTCTAATTAACCCTCCAGACTTCACCTTCTCCTTGTCCTTCTTCTGCTTCTTCTGATTCACCCTCCAGACTTCACCTTCTCCTTCTCCTTCTTCTGCTTCTTCTGATTGACCCTCCAGACCTCACCTTCTCCTTCTCCTTCTTCTACTTCTTCTGATTCACCCTCCAGACTTCATCTTCTCCTTCTCCTTCTTCTGCTTCTTCTGATTCACCCCCCAGACTTCACCTTCTCCTTCTCCTTCTTCTGCTTCTTCTGATTCATCCTCCAGACTTCACCTTCTCCTTCTCCTTCTTCTACTTCTTCTGATTCACCATCCTGACTTCACCTTCTCCTTCTCCTTCTTCTGCTTCTTCTGCTTCACCCTCCAGACTTCACCTTCTCCTGCTCCTTCTTCTGCTTCTTCTGCTTCACCCTCCAGACTTCACCTTCTCCTTCTCCTTCTTCTACTTCTTCTGCTTCACCCTCCTGACTTCACCTTCTCCTTCTCCTTCTTCTACTTCTTCTGATTCACCCTCCAGACTTCACCTTCTCCTTCTCCTTCTTCTGCTTCTTCTGCTTCACCCTCCAGACTTCACCTTCTCCTTCTCCTTCTTCTGCTTCTTCTGCTTCGCCCTCCAGACTTCACCTTCTCCTTCTCCATCTTCTGCTTCTTCTGCTTCACTCTCCTGACTTCACCTTCTCCTTCTCCTTCTTCTACTTCTTCTGATTCACCCTCCAGACTTCACCTTCTCCTTCTCCTTCTTCTGCTTCTTCTGCTTCACCCTCCAGACTTCAGCTTCTCCTTCTCCTTCTTCTGCTTCTTCTGCTGCGCCCTCCAGACTTCACCTTCTCCTTCTCCTTCTTCTGCTTCTTCTGCTTCACCGTCCTGACTTCACCTTCTCCTTCTCCTTCTTCTACTTCTTCTGCTTCACCCCCCTGACTTCACCTGCTCCTTCTCCTTCTTCTGCTTCTTCTGATTCACCCTCCTAACTACACCTTCTCCTTCTCCTTCTTCTGCTTCTTCTGATTCACCCTCCTGACTTCACCTTCTCCTTCTTCTGCTTCTTCTGATTCACCCCCCATACTTCATCTTCTCCTTCTCCTTCTTCTGCTTCTTCTGATTCACCCTCCAGACTTCACCTTCTCCTTCTCCTTCTTCTGCTTCTTCTGATTCACCCTCCAGACTTCATCTTCTCCTTCTCCTTCTTCTGCTTCTTCTGATTCACCCTCCAGACTTCACCTTCTCCTTCTCCTTCTTCTGCTTCTTCTGATTCACCCTCCAGACTTCACCTTCTCCTTCTCCTTCTTCTACTTCTTCTGCTTCACCCTCCTGACTTCACCTTCTCCTTCTCCTTCTTCTACTTCTTCTGATTCACCCTCCAGACTTCACCTTCTCCTTCTCCTTCTTCTGCTTCTTCTGCTTCACCCTCCAGACTTCACCTTCTCCTTCTCCTTCTTCTGCTTCTTCTGCTTCGCCCTCCAGACTTCACCTTCTCCTTCTCCATCTTCTGCTTCTTCTGCTTCACTCTCCTGACTTCACCTTCTCCTTCTCCTTCTTCTACTTCTTCTGATTCACCCTCCAGACTTCACCTTCTCCTTCTCCTTCTTCTGCTTCTTCTGCTTCACCCTCCAGACTTCAGCTTCTCCTTCTCCTTCTTCTGCTTCTTCTGCTTCGCCCTCCAGACTTCACCTTCTCCTTCTCCATCTTCTGCTTCTTCTGCTTCACTCTCCTGACTTCACCTTCTCCTTCTCCTTCTTCTACTTCTTCTGATTCACCCCCCTGACTTCACCTGCTCCTTCTCCTTCTTCTGCTTCTTCTGATTCACCCTCCTAACTTTACCTTCTCCTTCTCCTTCTTCTGCTTCTTCTGATTCACCCTCCTGACTTCACCTTCTCCTTCTCCTTCTTCTGCTTCTTCTAATTCACCCTCCAGACTTCACCTTCTCCTTGTCCTTCTTCTGCTTCTTCTGATTCACCCTCCAGACTTCACCTTCTCCTTCTCCTTCTTCTGCTTCTTCTGATTGACCCTCCAGACCTCACCTTCTCCTTCTCCTTCTTCTACTTCTTCTGATTCACCCTCCAGACTTCATCTTCTCCTTCTCCTTCTTCTGCTTCTTCTGATTCACCCCCCAGACTTCACCTTCTCCTTCTCCTTCTTCTGCTTCTTCTGATTCATCCTCCAGACTTCACCTTCTCCTTCTCCTTCTTCTACTTCTTCTGATTCACCATCCTGACTTCACCTTCTCCTTCTCCTTCTTCTGCTTCTTCTGCTTCACCCTCCAGACTTCACCTTCTCCTGCTCCTTCTTCTGCTTCTTCTGCTTCACCCTCCAGACTTCACCTTCTCCTTCTCCTTCTTCTGCTTCTTCTGCTTCACCCTCCTGACTTCACCTTCTCCTTCTCCTTCTTCTACTTCTTCTGATTCACCCTCCAGACTTCACCTTCTCCTTCTCCTTCTTCTGCTTCTTCTGCTTCACCCTCCAGACTTCACCTTCTCCTTCTCCTTCTTCTGCTTCTTCTGCTTCACCCTCCAGACTTCAGCTTCTCCTTCTCCTTCTTCTGCTTCTTCTGCTGCGCCCTCCAGACTTCACCTTCTCCTTCTCCTTCTTCTGCTTCTTCTGCTTCACCGTCCTGACTTCACCTTCTCCTTCTCCTTCTTCTACTTCTTCTGCTTCACCCCCCTGACTTCACCTGCTCCTTCTCCTTCTTCTGCTTCTTCTGATTCACCCTCCTAACTACACCTTCTCCTTCTCCTTCTTCTGCTTCTTCTGATTCACCCTCCTGACTTCACCTTCTCCTTCTTCTGCTTCTTCTGATTCACCCTCCAGACTTCACCTTCTCCTTCTCCTTCTTCTGCTTCTTCTGATTCACCCTCCAGACTTCACCTTCTCCTTCTCCTTCTTCTGCTTCTTCTGATTCACCCTCCAGACTTCATCTTCTCCTTCTCCTTCTTCTGCTTCTTCTGATTCACCCTCCAGACTTCACCTTCTCCTTCTCCTTCTTCTGCTTCTTCTGATTCACCCTCCAGACTTCACCTTCTCCTTCTCCTTCTTCTACTTCTTCTGCTTCACCCTCCTGACTTCACCTTCTCCTTCTCCTTCTTCTACTTCTTCTGATTCACCCTCCAGACTTCACCTTCTCCTTCTCCTTCTTCTGCTTCTTCTGCTTCACCCTCCAGACTTCACCTTCTCCTTCTCCTTCTTCTGCTTCTTCTGCTTCGCCCTCCAGACTTCACATTCTCCTTCTCCATCTTCTGCTTCTTCTGCTTCACTCTCCTGACTTCCCCTTCTCCTTCTCCTTCTTCTACTTCTTCTGATTCTCCCTCCAGACTTCACCTTCTCCTTCTCTTTCTTCTGCTTCTTCTGCTTCACCCTCCAGACTTCAGCTTCTCCTTCTCCTTCTTCTGCTTCTTCTGCTGCGCCCTCCAGACTTCACCTTATCCTTCTCCTTCTTCTGCTTCTTCTGCTTCACCGTCCTGACTTCACCTTCTCCTTCTCCTTCTTCTACTTCTTCTGCTTCACCCCCCTGACTTCACCTGCTCCTTCTCCTTCTTCTGCTTCTTCTGATTCACCATCCTAACTACACCTTCTCCTTCTCCTTCTTCTGCTTCTTCTGATTCACCCTCCTGACTTCACCTTCTCCTTCTCCTTCTTCTGCTTCTTCTGATTCACCCTCCAGACTTCACCTTCTCCTTCTCCTTCTTCTGCTTCTTCTGATTCACCCTCCAGACTTCACCTTCTCCTTCTCCTTCTTCTGCTTCTTCTGATTCACCCTCCAGACTTCATCTTCTCCTTCTCCTTCTTCTTCTTCTTCTGATTCACCCTCCAGACTTCACCTTCTCCTTCTCCTTCTTCTGCTTCTTCTGATTCACCCTCCAGACTTCACCTTCTCCTTCTCCTTCTTCTACTTCTTCTGATTCACCCTCCAGACTTCACCTTCTCCTTCTCCTTCTTATACTTCTTCAGATTCACCCTCCAGTCTTCACCTTCTCCTTCTCCTTCTTCTGTTTCTTCTGCTTCACCCTCCAGACTTCACCTTCTTCTTCTCTTTCTTCTGCTTCTTCTGATTCACCCACCAGACTTCACCTTCTCCTTCTCCTTCTTCTGATTCTTCTGATTCACTCTCCAGACTTCACCTTCTCCTTCTCCTTCTTCTGCTTCTTCTGATTCACCCTCCTGACTTCACCTTCTCCTTCTCCTTCTTCTGCTTCTTCTGATTCACCCTCCTGACTTCACCTTCTCCTTCTTCTGCTTCTTCTGATTCACCCTCCAGACTTCACCTTCTCCTTCTCCTTCTTCTGCTTCTTCTGATTCACCCTCCAGACTTCACCTTCTCCTTCTCCTTCTTCTGCTTCTTCTGATTCACCCTCCAGACTTCATCTTCTCCTTCTCCTTCTTCTGCTTCTTCTGATTCACCCTCCAGACTTCACCTTCTCCTTCTCCTTCTTCTGCTTCTTCTGATTCACCCTCCAGACTTCACCTTCTCCTTCTCCTTCTTCTACTTCTTCTGCTTCACCCTCCTGACTTCACCTTCTCCTTCTCCTTCTTCTACTTCTTCTGATTCACCCTCCAGACTTCACCTTCTCCTTCTCCTTCTTCTGCTTCTTCTGCTTCACCCTCCAGACTTCACCTTCTCCTTCTCCTTCTTCTGCTTCTTCTGCTTCGCCCTCCAGACTTCACATTCTCCTTCTCCATCTTCTGCTTCTTCTGCTTCACTCTCCTGACTTCCCCTTCTCCTTCTCCTTCTTCTACTTCTTCTGATTCTCCCTCCAGACTTCACCTTCTCCTTCTCTTTCTTCTGCTTCTTCTGCTTCACCCTCCAGACTTCAGCTTCTCCTTCTCCTTCTTCTGCTTCTTCTGCTGCGCCCTCCAGACTTCACCTTCTCCTTCTCCTTCTTCTGCTTCTTCTGCTTCACCGTCCTGACTTCACCTTCTCCTTCTCCTTCTTCTACTTCTTCTGCTTCACCCCCCTGACTTCACCTGCTCCTTCTCCTTCTTCTGCTTCTTCTGATTCACCATCCTAACTACACCTTCTCCTTCTCCTTCTTCTGCTTCTTCTGATTCACCCTCCTGACTTCACCTTCTCCTTCTCCTTCTTCTGCTTCTTCTGATTCACCCTCCAGACTTCACCTTCTCCTTCTCCTTCTTCTGCTTCTTCTGATTCACCCTCCAGACTTCACCTTCTCCTTCTCCTTCTTCTGCTTCTTCTGATTCACCCTCCAGACTTCATCTTCTCCTTCTCCTTCTTCTTCTTCTTCTGATTCACCCTCCAGACTTCACCTTCTCCTTCTCCTTCTTCTGCTTCTTCTGATTCACCCTCCAGACTTCACCTTCTCCTTCTCCTTCTTCTACTTCTTCTGATTCACCCTCCAGACTTCACCTTCTCCTTCTCCTTCTTATACTTCTTCAGATTCACCCTCCAGTCTTCACCTTCTCCTTCTCCTTCTTCTGTTTCTTCTGCTTCACCCTCCAGACTTCACCTTCTTCTTCTCTTTCTTCTGCTTCTTCTGATTCACCCACCAGACTGCACCTTCTCCTTCTCCTTCTTCTGATTCTTCTGATTCACTCTCCAGACTTCACCTTCTCCTTCTCCTTCTTCTGCTTCTTCTGATTCACCCTCCTGACTTCACCTTCTCCTTCTCCTTCTTCTACTTCTTCTGATTCACCCTCCTGACTTCACCTTCTCCTTCTCCTTCTTCTACTTCTTCTGCTTCACCCTCCAGACTTCACCTTCTCCTTCTCCTTCTTCTACTTCTTCTGATTCACCCTCCAGACTTCACCTTCTCCTTCTCCTTCTTCTGCTTCTTCTGATTCACCCTCCAGACTTCACCTTCTCCTTCTCCTTATTCTGCTTCTTCTGATTTACCCTCCAGACTTCACCTTCTCCTTCTCCTTCTTCTGCTTCTTCTGATTCACCCTCCAGACTTCACCTTCTCCTTCTCCTTCTTCTGCTTCTTCTGATTCACCCTCCAGACTTCACCTTCTCCTTCTCCTTCTTCTGCTTCTTCTGATTCACCCTCCAGACTTCACCTTCTCCTTCTCCTTCTTCTACTCCTTCTGATTCACCCTCCAGACTTCACCTTCTCCTTCTCCTTCTTCTGCTTCTTCAGATTCACCCTCCAGACTTCACCTTCTCCTTCTCCTTATTCTGCTTCTTCTGATTCACCCTCCAGACTTCACCTTCTCCTTCTCCTTCTTCTGCTTCTTCTGATTCACCCTCCAGACTTCACCTTCTCCTTCTCCTTCTTCTACTTCTTCTGATTCACCCTCCAGACTTCACATTCTCCTTCTCCTTCTTCTGCTTCTTCTGATTCACCCTCCAGACTTCACCTTCTCCTTCTCCTTCTTCTACTTCTTCTGCTTCACCCTCCAGACTACACCTTCTCCTTCTCCTTCTTCTACTTCTTCTAATTCACCCTCCAGACTTCACCTTCTCCTTCTCCTTCTTCTGCTTCTTCTGATTCACCCTCCAGAATTCACCTTCTCCTTCTCCTTCTTCTACTTCTTCAGATTCACCCTCCAGTCTTCACCTTCTCCTTCTCCTTCTTCTGTTTCTTCTGCTTCACCCTCCAGACTTCACCTTCTCCTTCTCTTTCTTCTGCTTCTTCTGATTCACCCTCCAGACTTCACCTTCTCCTTCTCCTTCTTCTGATTCTTCTGATTCACCCTCCAAACTTCACCTTCTCCTTCTCCTTCTTCTGCTTCTTCTGATTCACCCTCCAGACTTCACCTTCTCCTTCTCCTTCTTCTGATTCTTCTGATTCACCCTCCAGACTTCACCTTCTCCTTCTCCTTCTTCTGCTTCTTCTGCTTTGCCCTCCAGACTTCACCTTCTCCTTCTCCATCTTCTGCTTCTTCTGCTTCACTCTCCTGACTTCACCTTCTCCTTCTCCTTCTTCTACTTCTTCTGATTCACCCTCCAGACTTCACCTTCTCCTTCTCCTTCTTCTGCTTCTTCTGCTTCACCCTCCAGACTTCAGCTTCTCCTTCTCCTTCTTCTGCTTCTTCTGCTGCGCCCTCCAGACTTCACCTTCTCCTTCTCCTTCTTCTACTTCTTCTGCTTCACCGTCCTGACTTCACCTTCTCCTTCTCCTTCTTCTACTTCTTCTGCTTCACCCCCCTGACTTCACCTGCTCCTTCTCCTTCTTCTGCTTCTTCTGCTGCGCCCTCCAGACTTCACCTTCTCCTTCTCCTTCTTCTTCTTCTTCTGCTTCACCCTCCTGACTTCACCTTCTCCTTCTCCTTCTTCTACTTCTTCTGCTTCACCCCCCTGACATCACCTGCTCCTTCTCCTTCTTCTGCTTCTTCTGATTCACCCTCCTAACTTTACCTTCTTCTTCTCCTTCTTCTGCTTCTTCTGATTCACCCTCCTGACTTCACCTTCTCCTTCTCCTTCTTCTGCTTCTTCTAATTCACCCTCCAGACTTCACCTTCTCCTTGTCCTTCTTCTGCTTCTTCTGATTCACCCTCCAGACTTCACCTTCTCCTTCTCCTTCTTCTGCTTCTTCTGATTGACCCTCCAGACCTCACCTTCTCCTTCTCCTTCTTCTGCTTCTTCTGATTCACCCCCCAGACTTCACCTTCTCCTTCTCCTTCTTCTGCTGCTTCTGATTCATCCTCCAGACTTCACCTTCTCCTTCTCCTTCTTCTACTTCTTCTGATTCACCATCCTGACTTCACCTTCTCCTTCTCCTTCTTCTGCTTCTTCTGCTTCACCCTCCAGACTTCACCTTCTCCTGCTCCTTCTTCTGCTTCTTCTGCTTCACCCTCCATACTTCACCTTCTCCTTCTCCTTCTTCTGCTTCTTCTGCTTCACCCTCCTGACTTCACCTTCTCCTTCTCCTTCTTCTACTTCTTCTGATTCACCCTCCAGACTTCTCCTTCTCCTTCTCCTTCTTCTGCTTCTTCTGCTTCACCCTCCAGACTTCACCTTCTCCTTCTCCTTCTTCTGCTTCTTCTGCTTCGCCCTCCAGACTTCACCTTCTCCTTCTCCATCTTCTGCTTCTTCTGCTTCACTCTCCTGACTTCACCTTCTCCTTCTCCTTCTTCTACTTCTTCTGATTCACCCTCCAGACTTCACCTTCTCCTTCTCCTTCTTCTGCTTCTTCTGCTTCACCCTCCAGACTTCAGCTTCTCCTTCTCCTTCTTCTGCTTCTTCTGCTGCGCCCTCCAGACTTCACCTTCTCCTTCTCCTTCTTCTGCTTCTTCTGCTTCACCGTCCTGACTTCACCTTCTCCTTCTCCTTCTTCTACTTCTTCTGCTTCACCCCCCTGACTTCACCTGCTCCTTCTCCTTCTTCTGCTTCTTCTGATTCACCCTCCTAACTACACCTTCTCCTTCTCCTTCTTCTGCTTCTTCTGATTCACCCTCCTGACTTCACCTTCTCCTTCTTCTGCTTCTTCTGATTCACCCTCCAGACTTCACCTTCTCCTTCTCCTTCTTCTGCTTCTTCTGATTCACCCTCCAGACTTCACCTTCTCCTTCTCCTTCTTCTGCTTCTTCTGATTCACCCTCCAGACTTCATCTTCTCCTTCTCCTTCTTCTGCTTCTTCTGATTCACCCTCCAGACTTCACCTTCTCCTTCTCCTTCTTCTGCTTCTTCTGATTCACCCTCCAGACTTCACCTTCTCCTTCTCCTTCTTCTACTTCTTCTGCTTCACCCTCCTGACTTCACCTTCTCCTTCTCCTTCTTCTACTTCTTCTGATTCACCCTCCAGACTTCACCTTCTCCTTCTCCTTCTTCTGCTTCTTCTGCTTCACCCTCCAGACTTCACCTTCTCCTTCTCCTTCTTCTGCTTCTTCTGCTTCGCCCTCCAGACTTCACCTTCTCCTTCTCCATCTTCTGCTTCTTCTGCTTCACTCTCCTGACTTCACCTTCTCCTTCTCCTTCTTCTACTTCTTCTGATTCACCCTCCAGACTTCAGCTTCTCCTTCTCCTTCTTCTGCTTCTTCTGCTGCGCCCTCCAGACTTCACCTTCTCCTTCTCCTTCTTCTGCTTCTTCTGCTTCACCGTCCTGACTTCACCTCCTCCTTCTCCTTCTTCTACTTCTTCTGCTTCACCCCCCTGACTTCACCTGCTCCTTCTCCTTCTTCTGCTTCTTCTGATTCACCCTCCTAACTACACCTTCTCCTTCTCCTTCTTCTGCTTCTTCTGATTCACCCTCCTGACTTCACCTTCTCCTTCTCCTTCTTCTGCTTCTTCTGATTCACCCTCCAGACTTCACCTTCTCCTTCTCCTTCTTCTGCTTCTTCTGATTCACCCTCCAGACTTCACCTTCTCCTTCTCCTTCTTCTGCTTCTTCTGATTCACCCTCCAGACTTCATCTTCTCCTTCTCCTTCTTCTTCTTCTTCTGATTCACCTTCCAGACTTCACCTTCTCCTTCTCCTTCTTCTGCTTCTTCTGATTCACCCTCCAGACTTCACCTTCTCCTTCTCCTTCTTCTACTTCTTCTGATTCACCCTCCAGACTTCACCTTCTCCTTCTCCTTCTTATACTTCTTCAGATTCACCCTCCAGTCTTCACCTTCTCCTTCTCCTTCTTCTGTTTCTTCTGCTTCACCCTCCAGACTTCACCTTCTTCTTCTCTTTCTTCTGCTTCTTCTGATTCACCCACCAGACTTCACCTTCTCCTTCTCCTTCTTCTGATTCTTCTGATTCACTCTCCAGACTTCACCTTCTCCTTCTCCTTCTTCTGCTTCTTCTGATTCACCCTCCTGACTTCACCTTCTCCTTCTCCTTCTTCTACTTCTTCTGATTCACCCTCCTGACTTCACCTTCTCCTTCTCCTTCTTCTACTTCTTCTGCTTCACCCTCCATACTTCACCTTCTCCTTCTCCTTCTTCTACTTCTTCTGATTCACCCTCCAGACTTCACCTTCTCCTTCTCCTTCTTCTGCTTCTTCTGATTCACCCTCCAGACGTCACCTTCTCCTTCTCCTTATTCTGCTTCTTCTGATTCACCCTCCAGACTTCACCTTCTCCTTCTCCTTCTTCTGCTTCTTCTGATTCACCCTCCAGACTTCACCTTCTCCTTCTCCTTCTTCTGCTTCTTCTGATTCACCCTCCAGACTTCACCTTCTCCTTCTCCTTCTTCTGCTTCTTCTGATTCACCCTCCAGACTTCACCTTCTCCTTCTCCTTCTTCTACTCCTTCTGATTCACCCTCCAGACTTCACCTTCTCCTTCTCCTTCTTCTGCTTCTTCTGATTCACCCTCCAGACTTCACCTTCTCCTTCTCCTTATTCTGCTTCTTCTGATTCACCCTCCAGACTTCACCTTCTCCTTCTCCTTCTTCTGCTTCTTCTGATTCACCCTCCAGACTTCACCTTCTACTTCTCCTTCTTCTACTTCTTCTGATTCACCCTCCAGACTTCACCTTCTCCTTCTCCTTCTTCTGCTTCTTCTGATTCACCCTCCAGACTTCACCTTCTCCTTCTCCTTCTTCTACTTCTTCTGCTTCACCCTCCAGACTACACCTTCTCCTTCTCCTTCTTCTACTTCTTCTGATTCACCCTCCAGACTTCACCTTCTCCTTCTCCTTCTTCTGCTTCTTCCGATTCACCCTCCAGACTTCACCTTCTCCTTCTCCTTCTACTACTTCTTCAGATTCACCCTCCAGTCTTCACCTTCTCCTTCTCCTTCTTCTGTTTCTTCTGCTTCACCCTCCAGATTTCACCTTCTCCTTCTCTTTCTTCTGCTTCTTCTGATTCACCCTCCAGACTTCACCTTCTCCTTCTCCTTCTTCTGATTCTTCTGATTCACCCTCCAAACTTCACCTTCTCCTTCTCCTTCTTCTGCTTCTTCTGATTCACCCTCCAGACTTCACCTTCTCCTTCTCCTTCTTCTGATTCTTCTGATTCACCCTCCAAACTTCACCTTCTCCTTCTCCTTCTTCTGCTTCTTCTGATTCACCCTCCTGACTTCACCTTCTCCTTCTCCTTATTCTGCTTCTTCTGTTTCACCCTCCAGACTTCACCTTCTCCTTCTCCTTCTTCTGCTTCTTCTGATTCACCCTCCAGACTTCACCTTCTCCTTCTCCTTCTTCTGCTTCTTCTGATTCACCCTCCAGACTTCACCTTCTCCTTCTCCTTCTTCTACTTCTTCTGATTCACCCTCCAGACTTCACCTTCTCCTTCTCCTTCTTCTGCTTCTTCTGATTCACCCTCCAGACTTCACCTTCTCCTTCTCCTTCGTCTACTTCTTCTGATTCACCCTCCAGACTACACCTTCTCCTTCTCCTTCTTCTACTTCTTCTGATTCACCCTCCAGACTTCACCTTCTCCTTCTCCTTCTTCTGTTTCTTCTGATTCACCCTCCAGACTTCACCTTCTCCTTCTCCTTCTTCTACTTCTTCTGATTCACCCTCCAGACTTCACCTTCTCCTTCTCCTTCTTCTGCTTCTTCTGATTCACCCTCCAGACTTCACCTTCTCCTTCTCCTTCTTCTGCTTCTTCTGCTTCACCCTCCAGACTTCACCTTCTCCTTCTCCTTCTTCTGCTTCTTCTGCTTCGCCCTCCAGACATCACCTTCTCCTTCTCCTTCTTCTGCTTCTTCTGCTTCACGCTCCAGAATTCACCTTCTCCTTCTCCTTCTTCTGCTTCTTCTGCTTCACTCTCCTGACTTCACCTTCTCCTTCACCTTCTTCTACTTCTTCTGATTCACCCTCCCGACTTCACCTTCTCCCTCTCCTTCTTCTGCTTCTTCTGCTTCACTCTCCTGACTTCACCTTCTCCTTCACCTTCTTCTACTTCTTCTGATTCACCCTCCAGACTTCACCTTCTCCTTCTCCTTCTTCTGCTTCTTCTGCTTCACCCTCCAGACTTCACCTTCTCCTTCTCCTTCTTCTGCTTCTTCTCCTGCGCCCTCCAGACTTCACCTTCTCCTTCTCCTTCTTCTGCTTCTTCTGCTTCACCCTCCTGACTTCACCTTCTCCTTCTCCTTCTTCTACTTCTTCTGCTTCACCCCCCTGACTTCACCTGCTCCTTCTCCTTCTTCTGCTTCTTCTGATTCACCCTCCTAACTTTACCTTCTCCTTCTCCTTCTTCTGCTTCTTCTGATTCACCCTCCTGACTTCACCTTCTCCTTCTCCTTCTTCTGCTTCTTCTAATTCACCCTCCAGACTTAACATTTTCCTTGTCCTTCTTCTGCTTCTTCTGATTCACCCTCCAGACTTCACCTTCTCCTTCTCCTTCTTCTGCTTCTTCTGATTGACCCTCCAGACTTCACCTTCTCCTTCTCCTTCTTCTACTTCTTCTGATTCACCCTCCAGACTTCATCTTCTCCTTCTCCTTCTTCTGCTTCTTCTGATTCACCCTCCAGACTTCACCTTCTCCTTCTCCTTCTTCTGCTTCTTCTGATTCACCCTCCAGACTTCACCTTCTCCTTCTCCTTCTTCTACTTCTTCTGATTCACCATCCTGACTTCACCTTCTCCTTCTCCTTCTTCTGCTTCTTCTGCTTCACCCTCCAGACTTCACCTTCTCCTGCTCCTTCTTCTGCTTCTTCTGCTTCACCCTCCAGGCTTCACCTTCTCCTTCTCCTTCTTCTGCTTCTTCTGCTTCACCCTCCTGACTTCACCTTCTCCTTCTCCTTCTTCTACTTCTTCTGATTCACCCTCCAGACTTCACCTTCTCCTTCTCCTTCTTCTGCTTCTTCTGCTTCACCCTCCAGACTTCACCTTCTCCTTCTCCTTCTTCTGCTTCTTCTGCTTCGCCCTCCAGACTTCACCTTCTCCTTCTCCATCTTCTGCTTCTTCTGCTTCACTCTCCTGACTTCACCTTCTCCTTCTCCTTCTTATACTTCTTCAGATTCACCCTCCAGTCTTCACCTTCTCCTTCTCCTTCTTCTGTTTCTTCTGCTTCACCCTCCAGACTTCACTTTCTTCTTCTCTTTCTTCTGCTTCTTCTGATTCTCCCTCCAGACTTCACCTTCTCCTTCTCCTTCTTCTGATTCTTCTGATTCACTCTCCAGACTTCACCTTCTCCTTCTCCTTCTTCTGCTTCTTCTGATTCACCCTCCTGACTTCACCTTCTCCTTCTCCTTCTTCTACTTCTTCTGATTCACCCTCCTGACTTCACCTTCTCCTTCTCCTTCTTCTACTTCTTCTGCTTCACCCTCCAGACTTCACCTTCTCCTTCTCCTTCTTCTACTTCTTCTGATTCACCCTCCAGACTTCATCTTCTCCTTCTCCTTCTTCTGCTTCTTCTGATTCACCCTCCAGACTTCACCTTCTCCTTCTCCTTCTTCTGCTTCTTCTGCTTCACCCTCCTGACTTCACCTTCTCCTTCTCCTTCTTCTACTTCTTCTGATTCACCCTCCAGACTTCACCTTCTCCTTCTCCTTCTTCTGCTTCTTCTGCTTCACCCTCCAGACTTCACCTTCTCCTTCTCCTTCTTCTGCTTCTTCTGCTTCGCCCTCCAGACTTCACCTTCTCCTTCTCCATCTTCTGCTTCTTCTGCTTCACTCTCCTGACTTCACCTTCTCCTTCTCCTTCTTCTACTTCTTCTGATTCACCCTCCAGACTTCACCTTCTCCTTCTCCTTCTTCTGCTTCTTCTGCTTCACCCTCCAGACTTCAGCTTCTCCTTCTCCTTCTTCTGCTTCTTCTGCTTCGCCGTCCTGACTTCACCTTCTCCTTCTCCTTCTTCTACTTCTTCTGCTTCCCCCCCCTGACTTCACCTGCTCCTTCTCCTTCTTCTGCTTCTTCTGATTCACCCTCCTAACTACACCTTCTCCTTCTCCTTCTTCTGCTTCTTCTGATTCACCCTCCTGACTTCACCTTCTCCTTCTCCTTCTTCTGCTTCTTCTGATTCACCCTCCAGACTTCACCTTCTCCTTCTCCTTCTTCTGCTTCTTCTGATTCACCCTCGAGACTTCACCTTCTCCTTCTCCTTCTTCTGCTTCTTCTGATTCACCCTCCAGACTTCATCTTCTCCTTCTCCTTCTTCTGCTTCTTCTGATTCACCCTCCAGACTTCACCTTCTCCTTCTCCTTCTTCTGCTTCTTCTGATTCACCCTCCAGACTTCAACTTCTCCTTCTCCTTCTTATACTTCTTCATATTCACCCTCCAGTCTTCACCTTCTCCTTCTCCTTCTTCTGTTTCTTCTGCTTCACCCTCCAGACTTCACTTTCTTCTTCTCTTTCTTCTGCTTCTTCTGATTCTCCCTCCAGACTTCACCTTCTCCTTCTCCTTATTCTGATTCTTCTGATTCACTCTCCAGACTTCACCTTCTCCTTCTCCTTCTTCTGCTTCATCTGATTCACCCTCCTGACTTCACCTTCTCCTTCTCCTTCTTCTACTTCTTCTGATTCACCCTCCTGACTTCACCTTCTCCTTCTCCTTCTTCTACTTCTTCTGCTTCACCCTCCAGACTTCACCTTCTCCTTCTCCTTCTTCTACTTCTTCTGATTCACCCTCCAGACTTCACCTTCTCCTTCTCCTTCTTCTGCTTCTTCTGATTCACCCTCCAGACTTCACCTTCTCCTTCTCCTTATTCTGCTTCTTCTGATTCACCCTCCAGACTTCACCTTCTCCTTCTCCTTCTTCTGCTTCTTCTGATTCACCCTCCAGACTTCACCTTCTCCTTCTCCTTCTTCTGCTTCTTCTGATTCACCCTCCAGACTTCACCTTCTCCTTCTCCTTCTTCTGCTTCTTCTGATTCACCCTCCAGACTTCACCTTCTCCTTCTCCTTCTTCTACTCCTTCTGATTCACCCTCCAGACTTCACCTTCTCCTTCTCCTTCTTCTGCTTCTTCTGATTCACCCTCCAGACTTCACCTTCTCCTTATTCTGCTTCTTCTGATTCACCCTCCAGACTTCACCTTCTCCTTCTCCTTCTTCTGCTTCTTCTGATTCACCCTGCAGACTTCACCTTCTCCTTCTCCTTCTTCTGCTTCTTCTGATTCACCCTCCAGACTTCACCTTCTCCTTCTCCTTCTTCTACTTCTTCTGATTCACCCTCCAGACTTCACCTTCTCCTTCTCTTATTCTGCTTCTTCTGATTCACCCTCCAGACTTCACCTTCTCCTTCTCCTTCTTCTGCTTCTTCTGATTCACCCTCCAGACTTCACCTTCTCCTTCTCCTTCTTCTGCTTCTTCTGATTCACCCTCCAGACTTCACCTTCTCCTTCTCCTTCTTCTACTTCTTCTGATTCACCCTCCAGACTTCACCTTCTCCTTCTCCTTCTTCTGCTTCTTCTGATTCACCCTCCTGACTTCAACTTCTCCTCCTCCTTCTTCTAAATCTTCTGATTCACCCTCCTGACTTCACCTTCTCCTCCTCCTTCTTCTACTTCTTCTGCTTCACCCTCCAGGCTTCACCTTCTCCTTCTCCTTCTTCTACTTCTTCTGATTCACCCTCCAGACTTCACCTTCTCCTTCTCCTTCTTCTACTTCTTCTGATTCACCCTCCAGACTTCACCTTCTCCTTCTCCTTCTTCTGCTTCTTCTGCTTCACCCTCCAGACTTCACCTTCTCCTTCTCCTTCTTCTGCTTCTTCTGATTCGCCCTCCAGACATCACCTTCTCCTTCTCCTTCTTCTGCTTCTTCTGCTTCACCCTCCAGACTTCACCTTCTCCTTCTCCTTCTTCTGCTTCTTCTGCTTCACTCTCCTGACTTCACCTTCTCCTTCTCCTTCTTCTACTTCTTCTGATTCACCCTCCAGACTTCACCTTCTCCTTCTCCTTCTTCTGCTTCTTCTGCTTCACCGTCCAGACTTCACCTTCTCCTTCTCCTTCTTCTGCTTCTTCTGCTGCGCCCTCCAGACTTCACCTTCTCCTTCTCCTTCTTCTGCTTCTTCTGCTTCACCCTCCTGACTTCACCTTCTCCTTCTCCTTCTTCTACTTCTTCTGTTTCACCCCCCTGACTTCACCTGCTCCTTCTCCTTCTTCTGCTTCTTCTGATTCACCCTCCTAACTTTACCTTCTCCTTCTCCTTCTTCTGCTTCTTCTGATTCACCCTCCTGACTTCACCTTCTCCTTCTCCTTCTTCTGCTTCTTCTAATTCACCCTCCAGACTTCACCTTCTCCTTCTCCTTCTTCTGCTTCTTCTGATTCACCCTCCAGACTGCACCTTCTCCTTCTCCTTCTTCTGCTTCTTCTGATTGACCCTCCAGACCTCACCTTCTCCTTCTCCTTCTTCTACTTCTTCTGATTCACCCTCCAGACTTCATCTTCTCCTTCTCCTTCTTCTGCTTCTTCTGATTCACCCTCCTGACTTCACCTTCTCCTTCTCCTTCTTCTGCTTCTTCTGCTTCACTCTCCTGACTTCACCTTCTCCTTCACCTTCTTCTACTTCTTCTGATTCACCCTCCCGACTTCACCTTCTCCCTCTCCTTCTTCTGCTTCTTCTGCTTCACTCTCCTGACTTCACCTTCTCCTTCACCTTCTTCTACTTCTTCTGATTCACCCTCCAGACTTCACCTTCTCCTTCTCCTTCTTCTGCTTCTTCTGCTTCACCCTCCAGACTTCACCTTCTCCTTCTCCTTCTTCTGCTTCTTCTCCTGCGCCCTCCAGACTTCACCTTCTCCTTCTCCTTCTTCTGCTTCCTCTGCTTCACCCTCCTGACTTCACCTTCTCCTTCTCCTTCTTCTACTTCTTCTGCTTCACCCCCCTGACTTCACCTGCTCCTTTTCCTTCTTCTGCTTCTTCTGATTCACCCTCCTAACTTTACCTTCTCCTTCTCCTTCTTCTGCTTCTTCTGATTCACCCTCCTGACTTCACCTTCTCCTTCTCCTTCTTCTGCTTCTTCTAATTCACCCTCCAGACTTAACATTTTCCTTGTCCTTCTTCTGCTTCTTCTGATTCACCCTCCATACTTCACCTTCTCCTTCTCCTTCTTCTGCTTCTTCTGATTGACCCTCCAGACTTCACCTTCTCCTTCTCCTTCTTCTACTTCTTCTGATTCACCCTCCAGACTTCATCTTCTCCTTCTCCTTCTTCTGCTTCTTCTGATTCACCCTCCAGACTTCACCTTCTCCTTCTCCTTCTTCTGCTTCTTCTGATTCACCCTCCAGACTTCACCTTCTCCTTCTCCTTCTTCTACTTCTTCTGATTCACCATCCTGACTTCACCTTCTCCTTCTCCTTCTTCTGCTTCTTCTGCTTCACCCTCCAGACTTCACCTTCTCCTGCTCCTTCTTCTGCTTCTTCTGCTTCACCCTCCAGACTTCACCTTCTCCTTCTCCTTCTTCTGCTTCTTCTGCTTCACCCTCCTGACTTCACCTTCTCCTTCTCCTTCTTCTACTTCTTCTGATTCACCCTCCAGACTTCACCTTCTCCTTCTCCTTCTTCTGCTTCTTCTGCTTCACGCTCCAGACTTCACCTTCTCCTTCTCCTTCTTCTGCTTCTTCTGCTTCGCCCTCCAGACTTCACCTTCTCCTTCTCCATCTTCTGCTTCTTCTGCTTCACTCTCCTGACTTCACCTTCTCCTTCTCCTTCTTATACTTCTTCAGATTCACCCTCCAGTCTTCACCTTCTCCTTCTCCTTCTTCTGTTTCTTCTGCTTCACCCTCCAGACTTCACTTTCTTCTTCTCTTTCTTCTGCTTCTTCTGATTCTCCCTCCAGACTTCACCTTCTCCTTCTCCTTCTTCTGATTCTTCTGATTCACTCTCCAGACTTCACCTTCTCCTTCTCCTTCTTCTGCTTCTTCTGATTCACCCTCCTGACTTCACCTTCTCCTTCTCCTTCTTCTACTTCTTCTGATTCACCCTCCTGACTTCACCTTCTCCTTCTCCTTCTTCTACTTCTTCTGCTTCACCCTCCAGACTTCACCTTCTCCTTCTCCTTCTTCTACTTCTTCTGATTCACCCTCCAGACTTCATCTTCTCCTTCTCCTTCTTCTGCTTCTTCTGATTCACCCTCCAGACTTCACCTTCTCCTTCTCCTTCTTCTGCTTCTTCTGCTTCACCCTCCTGACTTCACCTTCTCCTTCTCCTTCTTCTACTTCTTCTGATTCACCCTCCAGACTTCACCTTCTCCTTCTCCTTCTTCTGCTTCTTCTGCTTCACCCTCCAGACTTCACCTTCTCCTTCTCCTTCTTCTGCTTCTTCTGCTTCGCCCTCCAGACTTCACCTTCTCCTTCTCCATCTTCTGCTTCTTCTGCTTCACTCTCCTGACTTCACCTTCTCCTTCTCCTTCTTCTACTTCTTCTGATTCACCCTCCAGACTTCACCTTCTCCTTCTCCTTCTTCTGCTTCTTCTGCTTCACCCTCCAGACTTCAGCTTCTCCTTCTCCTTCTTCTGCTTCTTCTGCTTCGCCGTCCTGACTTCACCTTCTCCTTCTCCTTCTTCTACTTCTTCTGCTTCACCCCCTGACTTCACCTGCTCCTTCTCCTTCTTCTGCTTCTTCTGATTCACCCTCCTAACTACACCTTCTCCTTCTCCTTCTTCTGCTTCTTCTGATTCACCCTCCTGACTTCACCTTCTCCTTCTCCTTCTTCTGCTTCTTCTGATTCACCCTCCAGACTTCTCCTTCTCCTTCTCCTTCTTCTGCTTCTTCTGATTCACCCTCCAGACTTCACCTTCTCCTTCTCCTTCTTCTGCTTCTTCTGATTCACCCTCCAGACTTCATCTTCTCCTTCTCCTTCTTATACTTCTTCAGATTCACCCTCCAGTCTTCACCTTCTCCTTCTCCTTCTTCTGTTTCTTCTGCTTCACCCTCCAGACTTCACTTTCTTCTTCTCTTTCTTCTGCTTCTTCTGATTCTCCCTCCAGACTTCACCTTCTCCTTCTCCTTCTTCTGATTCTTCTGATTCACTCTCCAGACTTCACCTTCTCCTTCTCCTTCTTCTGCTTCATCTGATTCACCCTCCTGACTTCACCTTCTCCTTCTCCTTCTTCTACTTCTTCTGATTCACCCTCCTGACTTCACCTTCTCCTTCTCCTTCTTCTACTTCTTCTGCTTCACCCTCCAGACTTCACCTTCTCCTTCTCCTTCTTCTACTTCTTCTGATTCACCCTCCAGACTTCACCTTCTCCTTCTCCTTCTTCTGCTTCTTCTGATTCACCCTCCAGACTTCACCTTCTCCTTCTCCTTATTCTGCTTCTTCTGATTCACCGTCCAGACTTCACCTTCTCCTTCTCCTTCTCCTGCTTCTTCTGATTCACCCTCCAGACTTCACCTTCTCCTTCTCCTTCTTCTGCTTCTTCTGATTCACTCTCCAGACTTCACCTTCTCCTTCTCCTTCTTCTGCTTCATCTGATTCACCCTCCTGACTTCACCTTCTCCTTCTCCTTCTTCTACTTCTTCTGATTCACCCTCCTGACTTCACCTTCTCCTTCTCCTTCTTCTACTTCTTCTGCTTCACCCTCCAGACTTCACCTTCTCCTTCTCCTTCTTCTACTTCTTCTGATTCACCCTCCAGACTTCACCTTCTCCTTCTCCTTCTTCTGCTTCTTCTGATTCACCCTCCAGACTTCACCTTCTCCTTCTCCTTATTCTGCTTCTTCTGATTCACCGTCCAGACTTCACCTTCTCCTTCTCCTTCTTCTGCTTCTTCTGATTCACCCTCCAGACTTCACCTTCTCCTTCTCCTTCTTCTGCTTCTTCTGATTCACCCTCCAGACTTCACCTTCTCCTTCTCCTTCTTCTGCTTCTTCTGATTCACCCTCCAGATTTCACCTTCTCCTTCTCCTTCTTCTACTCCTTCTGATTCACCCTCCAGACTTCACCTTCTCCTTCTCCTTCTTCTGCTTCTTCTGATTCACCCTCCAGACTTCACCTTCTCCTTATTCTGCTTCTTCTGATTCACCCTCCAGACTTCACCTTCTCCTTCTCCTTCTTCTGCTTCTTCTGATTCACCCTGCAGACTTCACCTTCTCCTTCTCCTTCTTCTGCTTCTTCTGATTCACCCTCCAGACTTCACCTTCTCCTTCTCCTTCTTCTACTTCTTCTGATTCACCCTCCAGACTTCACCTTCTCCTTCTCCTTCTTCTGCTTCTTCTGATTCACCCTCCAGACTTCACCTTCTCCTTCTCCTTATACTGCTTCTTCTGATTCACCCTCCAGACTTCACCTTCTCCTTCTCCTTCTTCTGCTTCTTCTGATTCACCCTCCAGACTTCACCTTCTCCTTCTCCTTCTTCTGCTTCTTCTGATTCACCCTCCAGACTTCACCTTCTCCTTCTCCTTCTTCTACTTCTTCTGATTCACCCTCCAGACTTCACCTTCTCCTTCTCCTTCTTCTGCTTCTTCTGATTCACCCTCCTGACTTCAACTTCTCCTCCTCCTTCTTCTAAATCTTCTGATTCACCCTCCTGACTTCACCTTCTCCTCCTCCTTCTTCTACTTCTTCTGCTTCACCCTCCAGGCTTCACCTTCTCCTTCTCCTTCTTCTACTTCTTCTGATTCACCCTCCAGACTTCACCTTCTCCTTCTCCTTCTTCTACTTCTTCTGATTCACCCTCCAGACTTCACCTTCTCCTTCTCCTTCTTCTGCTTCTTCTGCTTCACCCTCCAGACTTCACCTTCTCCTTCTCCTTCTTCTGCTTCTTCTGATTCGCCCTCCAGACATCACCTTCTCCTTCTCCTTCTTCTGCTTCTTCTGCTTCACCCTCCAGACTTCACCTTCTCCTTCTCCTTCTTCTGCTTCTTCTGCTTCACTCTACTGACTTCACCTTCTCCTTCTCCTTCTTCTACTTCTTCTGATTCACCCTCCAGACTTCACCTTCTCCTTCTCCTTCTTCTGCTTCTTCTGCTTCACCGTCCAGACTTCACCTTCTCCTTCTCCTTCTTCTGCTTCTTCTGCTGCGCCCTCCAGACTTCACCTTCTCCTTCTCCTTCTTCTGCTTCTTCTGCTTCACCCTCCTGACTTCACCTTCTCCTTCTCCTTCTTCTACTTCTTCTGTTTCACCCCCCTGACTTCACCTGCTCCTTCTCCTTCTTCTGCTTCTTCTGATTCACCCTCCTAACTTTACCTTCTCCTTCTCCTTCTTCTGCTTCTTCTGATTCACCCTCCTGACTTCACCTTCTCCTTCTCCTTCTTCTGCTTCTTCTAATTCACCCTCCAGACTTCACCTTCTCCTTCTCCTTCTTCTGCTTCTTCTGATTCACCCTCCAGACTTCACCTTCTCCTTCTCCTTCTTCTGCTTCTTCTGATTGACCCTCCAGACCTCACCTTCTCCTTCTCCTTCTTCTACTTCTTCTGATTCACCCTCCAGACTTCATCTTCTCCTTCTCCTTCTTCTGCTTCTTCTGATTCACCCTCCAGACTTCACCTTCTCCTTCTCCTTCTTCTGCTTCTTCTGATTCACCCTCCAGACTTCACCTTCTCCTTCTCCTTCTTCTACTTCTTCTGATTCACCCTCCTGACTTCACCTTCTCCTTCTCCTTCTTCTGCTTCTTCTGCTTCACCCTCCAGACTTCACCTTCTCCTGCTCCTTCTTCTGCTTCTTCTGCTTCACCCTCCAGACTTCACCTTCTCCTCCTCCTTCTTCTGCTTCTTCTGCTTCACCCTCCTGACTTCACCTTCTCCTTCTCCTTCTACTTCTTCTGATTCACCCTCCAGACTTCACCTTCTCCTTCTCCTTCTTCTGCTTCTTCTGCTTCACCCTCCAGACTTCACCTACTCCTTCTCCTTCTTCTGCTTCTTCTGCTTCGCCCTCCAGACTTCACCTTCTCCTTCTCCATCTTCTGCTTCTTCTGCTTCACTCTCCTGACTTCACCTTCTCCTTCTCCTTCTTCTACTTCTTCTGATTCACCCTCCAGACTTCACCTTCTCCTTCTCCTTCTTCTGCTTCTTCTGCTTCACCCTCCAGACTTCAGCTTCTCCTTCTCCTTCTTCTGCTTCTTCTGCTGCGCCCTCCAGACTTCACCTTCTCCTTCTCCGTCTTCTGCTTCTTCTGCTTCACCGTCCTGACTTCACCTTCTCCTTCTCCTTCTTCTACTTCTTCTGCTTCACCCCCCTGACTTCACCTGCTCCTTCTCCTTCTTCTGCTTCTTCTCATTCACCCTCCTAACTTCACCTTCTCCTTCTCCTTCTTCTGCTTCTTCTGATTCACCCTCCTGACTTCACCTTCTCCTTCTCCTTCTTCTGCTTCTTCTGATTCACCCTCCAGACTTCTCCTTCTCCTTCTCCTTCTTCTGCTTCTTCTTTTTCACCCTCCAGACTTCTCCTTCTCCTTCTCCTTCTTCTGCTTCTTCTGATTCACCCTCCAGACTTCACCTTCTCCTTCTCCTTCTTCTGCTTCTTCTGATTCACCCTCCAAACTTCACCTTCTCCTTCTCCTTCTTCTACTTCTTCTGATTCACCCTCCAGTCTTCACCTTCTCCTTCTCCTTCTTCTACTTCTTCAGATTCACCCTCCAGTCTTCACCTTCTCCTTCTCCTTCTTCTGTTTCTTCTGCTTCACCCTCCTAACTTCACCTTCTCCTTCTCCTTCTTCTGCTTCTTCTGATTCACCCTCCTAACTTTACCTTCTCCTTCTCCTTCTTCTGCTTCTTCTGATTCACCCTCCTGACTTCACCTTCTCCTTCTCCTTCTTCTGCTTCTTCTAATTCACCCTCCAGACTTAACCTTTTCCTTGTCCTTCTTCTGCTTCTTCTGATTCACCCTCCAGACTTCACCTTCTCCTTCTCCTTCTTCTGCTTCTTCTGATTGACCCTCCAGACTTCACCTTCTCCTTCTCCTTCTTCTACTTCTTCTGATTCACCCTCCAGACTTCATCTTCTCCTTCTCCTTCTTCTGCTTCTTCTGATTCACCCTCCAGACTTCACCTTCTCCTTCTCCTTCTTCTGCTTCTTCTGATTCACCCTCCAGACTTCACCTTCTCCTTCTCCTTCTTCTACTTCTTCTGATTCACCATCCTGACTTCACCTTCTCCTTCTCCTTCTTCTGCTTCTTCTGCTTCACCCTCCAGACTTCACCTTCTCCTGCTCCTTCTTCTGCTTCTTCTGCTTCACCCTCCAGACTTCACCTTCTCCTTCTCCTTCTTCTGCTTCTTCTGCTTCACCCTCCTGACTTCACCTTCTCCTTCTCCTTCTTCTACTTCTTCTGATTCACCCTCCAGACTTCACCTTCTCCTTCTCCTTCTTCTGCTTCTTCTGCTTCACCCTCCAGACTTCACCTTCTCCTTCTCCATCTTCTGCTTCTTCTGCTTCACTCTCCTGACTTCACCTTCTCCTTCTCCTTCTTCTACTTCTTCTGATTCACCCTCCAGACTTCACCTTCTCCTTCTCCTTCTTCTGCTTCTTCTGCTTCACCCTCCAGACTTCAGCTTCTCCTTCTCCTTCTTCTGCTTCTTCTGCTTCACCGTCCTGACTTCACCTTCTCCTTCTCCTTCTTCTACTTCTTCTGCTTCACCCCCCTGACTTCACCTGCTCCTTCTCCTTCTTCTGCTTCTTCTGATTCACCCTCCTAACTACACCTTCTCCTTCTCCTTCTTCTGCTTCTTCTGATTCACCCTCCTGACTTCACCTTCTCCTTCTCCTTCTTCTGCTTCTTCTGATTCACCCTCCAGACTTCACCTTCTCCTTCTCCTTCTTCTGCTTCTTCTGATTCACCCTCCAGACTTCACCTTCTCCTTCTCCTTCTTCTGCTTCTTCTGATTCACCCTCCAGACTTCATCTTCTCCTTCTCCTTCTTCTGCTTCTTCTGATTCACCCTCCAGACTTCACCTTCTCCTTCTCCTTCTTCTGCTTCTTCTGATTCACCCTCCAGACTTCACCTTCTCCTTCTCCTTCTTATACTTCTTCAGATTCACCCTCCAGTCTTCACCTTCTCCTTCTCCTTCTTCTGTTTCTTCTGCTTCACCCTCCAGACTTCACTTTCTTCTTCTCTTTCTTCTGCTTCTTCTGATTCTCCCTCCAGACTTCACCTTCTCCTTCTCCTTCTTCTGATTCTTCTGATTCACTCTCCAGACTTCACCTTCTCCTTCTCCTTCTTCTGCTTCTTCTGATTCACCCTCCTGACTTCACCTTCTCCTTCTCCTTCTTCTACTTCTTCTGATTCACCCTCCTGACTTCACCTTCTCCTTCTCCTTCTTCTACTTCTTCTGCTTCACCCTCCAGACTTCACCTTCTCCTTCTCCTTCTTCTACTTCTTCTGATTCACCCTCCAGACTTCACCTTCTCCTTCTCCTTCTTCTGCTTCTTCTGATTCACCCTCCAGACTTCACCTTCTCCTTCTCCTTATTCTGCTTCTTCTGATTCACCCTCCAGACTTCACCTTCTCCTTCTCCTTCTTCTGCTTCTTCTGATTCACCCTCCAGACTTCACCTTCTCCTTCTCCTTCTTCTGCTTCTTCTGATTCACCCTCCAGACTTCACCTTCTCCTTCTCCTTCTTCTGCTTCTTCTGATTCACCCTCCAGACTTCACCTTCTCCTTCTCCTTCTTCTACTCCTTCTGATTCACCCTCCAGACTTCACCTTCTCCTTCTCCTTCTTCTGCTTCTTCTGATTCACCCTCCAGACTTCACCTTCTCCTTATTCTGCTTCTTCTGATTCACCCTCCAGACTTCACCTTCTCCTTCTCCTTCTTCTGCTTCTTCTGATTCACCCTGCAGACTTCACCTTCTCCTTCTCCTTCTTCTGCTTCTTCTGATTCACCCTCCAGACTTCACCTTCTCCTTCTCCTTCTTCTACTTCTTCTGATTCACCCTCCAGACTTCACCTTCTCCTTCTCCTTCTTCTGCTTCTTCTGATTCACCCTCCAGACTTCACCTTCTCCTTCTCCTTATTCTGCTTCTTCTGATTCACCCTCCAGACTTCACCTTCTCCTTCTCCTTCTTCTGCTTCTTCTGATTCACCCTCCAGACTTCACCTTCTCCTTCTCCTTCTTCTGCTTCTTCTGATTCACCCTCCAGACTTCACCTTCTCCTTCTCCTTCTTCTACTTCTTCTGATTCACCCTCCAGGCTTCACCTTCTCCTTCTCCTTCTTCTGCTTCTTCTGATTCACCCTCCTGACTTCATCTTCTCCTTCTCCTTCTTCTAAATCTTCTGATTCACCCTCCTGACTTCACCTTCTCCTTCTCCTTCTCCTTCTTCTGCTTCTTCTGCTGCGCCCTCCAGACTTCACCTTCTCCTTCTCCTTCTTCTGCTTCTTCTGCTTCACCCTCCTGACTTCACCTTCTCCTTCTCCTTCTTCTACTTCTTCTGTTTCACCCCCCTGACTTCACCTGCTCCTTCTCCTTCTTCTGCTTCTTCTGATTCACCCTCCTAACTTTACCTTCTCCTTCTCCTTCTTCTGCTTCTTCTAATTCACCCTCCAGACTTCACCTTCTCCTTCTCCTTCTTCTGCTTCTTCTGATTCACCCTCCAGACTTCACCTTCTCCTTCTCCTTCTTCTGCTTCTTCTGATTGACCCTCCAGACCTCACCTTCTCCTTCTCCTTCTTCTACTTCTTCTGATTCACCCTCCAGACTTCATCTTCTCCTTCTCCTTCTTCTGCTTCTTCTGATTCACCCTCCAGACTTCACCTTCTCCTTCTCCTTCTTCTGCTTCTTCTGATTCCCCCTCCAGACTTCACCTTCTCCTTCTCCTTCTTCTACTTCTTCTGATTCACCCTCCTGACTTCACCTTCTCCTTCTCCTTCTTCTGCTTCTTCTGCTTCACCCTCCAGACTTCACCTTCTCCTGCTCCTTCTTCTGCTTCTTCTGCTTCACCCTCCAGACTTCACCTTCTCCTTCTCCTTCTTCTGCTTCTTCTGCTTCACCCTCCTGACTTCACCTTCTCCTTCTCCTTCTTCTACTTCTTCTGATTCACCCTCCAGACTTCACCTTCTCCTTCTCCTTCTTCTGCTTCTTCTGCTTCACCCTCCAGACTTCACCTACTCCTTCTCCTTCTTCTGCTTCTTCTGCTTCGCCCTCCAGACTTCACCTTCTCCTTCTCCATCTTCTGCTTCTTCTGCTTCACTCTCCTGACTTCACCTTCTCCTTCTCCTTCTTCTACTTCTTCTGATTCACCCTCCAGACTTCACCTTCTCCTTCTCCTTCTTCTGCTTCTTCTGCTTCACCCTCCAGACTTCAGCTTCTCCTTCTCCTTCTTCTGCTTCTTCTGCTGCGCCCTCCAGACTTCACCTTCTCCTTCTCCGTCTTCTGCTTCTTCTGCTTCACCGTCCTGACTTCACCTTCTCCTTCTCCTTCTTCTACTTCTTCTGCTTCACCCCCCTGACTTCACCTGCTCCTTCTCCTTCTTCTGCTTCTTCTCATTCACCCTCCTAACTTCACCTTCTCCTTCTCCTTCTTCTGCTTCTTCTGATTCACCCTACTGACTTCACCTTCTCCTTCTCCTTCTTCTGCTTCTTCTGATTCACCCTCCAGACTTCTCCTTCTCCTTCTCCTTCTTCTGCTTCTTCTGTTTCACCCTCCAGACTTCACCTTCTCCTTCTCCTTCTTCTGCTTCTTCTGATTCACCCTCCAGACTTCACCTTCTCCTTCTCCTTCTTCTGCTTCTTCTGATTCACCCTCCAAACTTCACCTTCTCCTTCTCCTTCTTCTACTTCTTCTGATTCACCCTCCAGTCTTCACCTTCTCCTTCTCCTTCTTCTACTTCTTCAGATTCACCCTCCAGTCTTCACCTTCTCCTTCTCCTTCTTCTGTTTCTTCTGCTTCACCCTCCAGACTTCACCTTCTCCTTCTCTTTCTTCTGCTTCTTCTGATTCACCCTCCAGACTTCACCTTCTCCTGCTCCTTCTTCTGATTCTTCTGATTCACCCTCCAAACTTCACCTTCTCCTTCTCCTTCTTCTGCTTCTTCTGATTCACCCTCCAGACATCACCTTCTCCTTCTCCTAATTCTGCTTCTTCTGATTCACCCTCCAGACTTCATCTTCTCCTTCTCCTTCTTCTGCTTCTTCTGATTCACCCTCCAGACTTCACCTTCTCCTTCTCCTTCTTCTGCTTCTTCTGATTCACCCTCCAGACTTCACCTTCTCCTTCTCCTTCTTCTACTTCTTCTGATTCACCCTCCAGACTTCACCTTCTCCTTCTCCTTCTTCTACTTCTTCAGATTCACCCTCCAGTCTTCACCTTCTCCTTCTCCTTCTTCTGTTTCTTCTGCTTCGCCCTCCAGACTTCACCTTCTCCTTCTCTTTCTTCTGCTTCTTCTGATTCACCCTCCAGACTTCACCTTCTCCTTCTCCTTCTTCTGATTCTTCTGATTCACCCTCCAGACTTCACCTTCTCCTTCTCCTTCTTCTGCTTCTTCTGATTCACCCTCCTGACTTCACCTTCTCCTTCTCCTTCTTCTACTTCTTCTGATTCACCCTCCTGACTTCACCTTCTCCTTCTCCTTCTTCTACTTCTTCTGCTTCACCCTCCAGACTTCACCTTCTCCTTCTCCTTCTTCTACTTCTTCTGATTCACCCTCCAGACTTCACCTTCTCCCTCTCCTTCTTTTGCTTCTTCTGCTTCACACTCCAGACTTCACCTTCTCCTTCTCCTTCTTCTGCTTCTTCTGATTCACCCTCCTTACTTCACCTTCTCCTTCTCCTTCTTCTGCTTCTTCTGATTCAACCTCCTGACTTCACCTTCTCCTTCTCCTTATTCTGCTTCTTCTGTTTCACCCTCCAGACTTCACCTTCTCCTTCTCCTTCTTCTGCTTCTTCTGATTCACCCTCCAGACTTCACCTTCTCCTTCTCCTTCTTCTGCTTCTTCTGATTCACCCTCCAGACTTCACCTTCTCCTTCTCCTTCTTCTACTTCTTCTGATTCACCCTCCAGACTTCACCTTCTCCTTCTCCTTCTTCTGCTTCTTCTGATTCACCCTCCAGACTTCACCTTCTCCTTCTCCTTCGTCGACTTCTTCTGATTCACCCTCCAGACTACACCTTCTCCTTCTCCTTCTTCTACTTCTTCTGATTCACCCTCCAGACTTCACCTTCTCCTTCTCCTTCTTCTGTTTCTTCTGATTCACCCTCCAGACTTCACCTTCTCCTTCTCCTTCTTCTACTTCTTCTGATTCACCCTCCAGACTTCACCTTCTCCTTCTCCTTCTTCTACTTCTTCCGATTCACCCTCCTGACTTCACCTTCTCCTTCTCCTTCTTCTGCTTCTTCTGCTTCACCCTCCTGACTGCACCTTCTCCTTCTCCTTCTTCTACTTCTTCTGATTCACCCTCCAGACTTCACCTTCTCCTTCTCCTTCTTCTGCTTCTTCTGCTTCACCCTCCAGACTTCACCTTCTCCTTCTCCTTCTTCTGCTTCTTCTGCTTCGCCCTCCAGACATCACCTTCTCCTTCTCCTTCTTCTGCCTCTTCTGCTTCATCCTCCAGACTTCACCTTCTCCTTCTCCTTCTTCTGCTTCTTCTGCTTCACTCTCCTGACTTCACCTTCTCCTTCACCTTCTTCTACTTCTTCTGATTCACCCTCCAGACTTCACCTTCTCCTTCTCCTTCTTCTGCTTCTTCTGCTTCACCCTCCAGACTTCACCTTCTCCTTCTCCTTCTTCTGCTTCTTCTGCTGCGCCCTCCAGACTTCACCTTCTCCTTCTCCTTCTTCTGCTTCTTCTGCTTCACCCTCCTGACTTCACCTTCTCCTTCTCCTTCTTCTACTTCTTCTGCTTCACCCCCCTGACTTCACCTGCTCCTTCTCCTTCTTCTGCTTCTTCTGATTCACCCTCCTAACTTTACCTTCTCCTTCTCCTTCTTCTGCTTCTTCTGATTCACCCTCCTGACTTCACCTTCTCCTTCTCCTTCTTCTGCTTCTTCTAATTCACCCTCCAGACTTCACCTTCTCCTTGTCCTTCTTCTGCTTCTTCTGATTCACCCTCCAGACTTCACCTTCTCCTTCTCCTTCTTCTGCTTCTTCTGATTGACCCTCCAGACCTCACCTTCTCCTTCTCCTTCTTCTACTTCTTCTGATTCACCCTCCAGACTTCATCTTCTCCTTCTCCTTCTTCTGCTTCTTCTGATTCACCCTCCAGACTTCACCTTCTCCTTCTCCTTCTTCTGCTTCTTCTGATTCACCCTCCAGACTTCACCTTCTCCTTCTCCTTCTTCTACTTCTTCTGATTCACCATCCTGACTTCACCTTCTCCTTCTCCTTCTTCTGCTTCTTCTGCTTCACCCTCCAGACTTCAACTTCTCCTGCTCCTTTTTCTGCTTCTTCTGCTTCACCCTCCAGACTTCACCTTCTTTTTCTCCTTCTTCTGCTTCTTCTGCTTCACCCTCCTGACTTCACCTTCTCCTTCTCCTTCTTCTACTTCTTCTGATTCACCCTCCAGACTTCACCTTCTCCTTCTCCTTCTTCTGCTTCTTCTGCTTCACCCTCCTGACTTCACCTTCTCCTTCTCCTTCTTCTACTTCTTCTGATTCACCCTCCAGACTTCACCTTCTCCATTTCCTTCTTCTGCTTCTTCTGATTCACCCTCCAGACTTCACCTTCTCCTTCTCCTTCGTCTACTTCTTCTGATTGACCCTCCAGACTACACCTTCTCCTTCTCCTTCTTCTACTTCTTCTGATTCACCCTCCTGACTTCACCTTCTCCTTCTCCTTCTTCTACTTCTTCTGCTTCACCCTCCAGACTTCACCTTCTCCTTCTCCTTCTTCCACTTCTTCTGATTCACCCTCCAGACTTCACCTTCTCCTTCTCCTTCTTCTGCTTCTTCTGCTTCGCCCTCCAGACTTCACCTTCTCCTTCTCCATCTTCTGCTTCTTCTGCTTCACTCTCCTGACTTCACCTTCTCCTTCTCCTTCTTCTACTTCTTCTGATTCACCCTCCAGACTTCACCTTCTCCTTCTCCTTCTTCTGCTTCTTCTGATTCACCCTCCTAACTACACCTTCTCCTTCTCCTTCTTCTGCTTCTTCTGATTCACCCTCCAGACTTCACCTTCTCCTTCTCCTTCTTCTGCTTCTTCTGATTCACCCTCCAGACTTCACCTTCTCCTTCTCCTTCTTCTGCTTCTTCTGATTCACCCTCCAGACTTCACCTTCTCCTTCTCCTTCTTCTACTCCTTCTGATTCACCCTCCAGACTTCACCTTCTCCTTCTCCTTCTTCTGCTTCTTCTGATTCACCCTCCAGACGTCACCTTCTCCTTATTCTGCTTCTTCTGATTCACCCTCCAGACTTCACCTTCTCCTTCTCCTTCTTCTGCTTCTTCTGATTCACCCTGCAGACTTCACCTTCTCCTTCTCCTTCTTCTGCTTCTTCTGATTCACCCTCCAGACTTCACCTTCTCCTTCTCCTTCTTCTACTTCTTCTGATTCACCCTCCAGACTTCACCTTCTCCTTCTCCTTCTTCTGCTTCTTCTGATTCACCCTCCAGACATCACCTTCTCCTTCTCCTTATTCTGCTTCTTCTGATTCACCCTCCAGACTTCACCTTCTCCTTCTCCTTCTTCTGCTTCTTCTGATTCACCCTCCAGACTTCACCTTCTCCTTCTCCTTCTTCTGCTTCTTCTGATTCACCCTCCAGACTTCACCTTCTCCTTCTCCTTCTTCTACTTCTTCTGATTCACCCTCCAGGCTTCACCTTCTCCTTCTCCTTCTTCTGCTTCTTCTGATTCACCCTCCTGACTTCATCTTCTCCTTCTCCTTCTTCTAAATCTTCTGATTCACCCTCCTGACTTCACCTTCTCCTTCTCCTTCTCCTTCTTCTGCTTCTTCTGCTGCGCCCTCCAGACTTCACCTTCTCCTTCTCCTTCTTCTGCTTCTTCTGCTTCACCCTCCTGACTTCACCTTCTCCTTCTCCTTCTTCTACTTCTTCTGTTTCACCCCCCTGACTTCACCTGCTCCTTCTCCTTCTTCTGCTTCTTCTGATTCACCCTCCTAACTTTACCTTCTCCTTCTCCTTCTTCTGCTTCTTCTGATTCACCCTCCTGACTTCACCTTCTCCTTCTCCTTCTTCTGCTTCTTCTAATTCACCCTCCAGACTTCACCTTCTCCTTCTCCTTCTTCTGCTTCTTCTGATTCACCCTCCAGACTTCACCTTCTCCTTCTCCTTCTTCTGCTTCTTCTGATTGACCCTCCAGACCTCACCTTCTCCTTCTCCTTCTTCTACTTCTTCTGATTCACCCTCCAGACTTCATCTTCTCCTTCTCCTTCTTCTGCTTCTTCTGATTCACCCTCCAGACTTCACCTTCTCCTTCTCCTTCTTCTGCTTCTTCTGATTCCCCCTCCAGACTTCACCTTCTCCTTCTCCTTCTTCTACTTCTTCTGATTCACCCTCCTGACTTCACCTTCTCCTTCTCCTTCTTCTGCTTCTTCTGCTTCACCCTCCAGACTTCACCTTCTCCTGCTCCTTCTTCTGCTTCTTCTGCTTCACCCTCCAGACTTCACCTTCTCCTTCTCCTTCTTCTGCTTCTTCTGCTTCACCCTCCTGACTTCACCTTCTCCTTCTCCTTCTTCTACTTCTTCTGATTCACCCTCCAGACTTCACCTTCTCCTTCTCCTTCTTCTGCTTCTTCTGCTTCACCCTCCAGACTTCACCTACTCCTTCTCCTTCTTCTGCTTCTTCTGCTTCGCCCTCCAGACTTCACCTTCTCCTTCTCCATCTTCTGCTTCTTCTGCTTCACTCTCCTGACTTCACCTTCTCCTTCTCCTTCTTCTACTTCTTCTGATTCACCCTCCAGACTTCACCTTCTCCTTCTCCTTCTTCTGCTTCTTCTGGTTCACCCTCCAGACTTCAGCTTCTCCTTCTCCTTCTTCTGCTTCTTCTGCTGCGCCCTCCAGACTTCACCTTCTCCTTCTCCGTCTTCTGCTTCTTCTGCTTCACCGTCCTGACTTCACCTTCTCCTTCTCCTTCTTCTACTTCTTCTGCTTCACCCCCCTGACTTCACCTGCTCCTTCTCCTTCTTCTGCTTCTTCTCATTCACCCTCCTAACTTCACCTTCTCCTTCTCCTTCTTCTGCTTCTTCTGATTCACCCTCCTGACTTCACCTTCTCCTTCTCCTTCTTCTGCTTCTTCTGATTCACCCTCCAGACTTCTCCTTCTCCTTCTCCTTCTTCTGCTTCTTCTGTTTCACCCTCCAGACTTCACCTTCTCCTTCTCCTTCTTCTACTTCTTCTGATTCACCCTCCAGACTTCACCTTCTCCTTCTCCTTCTTCTGCTTCTTCTGATTCACCCTCCAGACTTCACCTTCTCCTTCTCCTTCGTCGACTTCTTCTGATTCACCCTCCAGACTACACCTTCTCCTTCTCCTTCTTCTACTTCTTCTGATTCACCCTCCAGACTTCACCTTCTCCTTCTCCTTCTTCTGTTTCTTCTGATTCACCCTCCAGACTTCACCTTCTCCTTCTCCTTCTTCTACTTCTTCTGATTCACCCTCCAGACTTCACCTTCTCCTTCTCCTTCTTCTACTTCTTCCGATTCACCCTCCTGACTTCACCTTCTCCTTCTCCTTCTTCTGCTTCTTCTGCTTCACCCTCCTGACTTCACCTTCTCCTTCTCCTTCTTCTACTTCTTCTGATTCACCCTCCAGACTTCACCTTCTCCTTCTCCTTCTTCTGCTTCTTCTGCTTCACCCTCCAGACTTCACCTTCTCCTTCTCCTTCTTCTGCTTCTTCTGCTTCGCCCTCCAGACATCACCTTCTCCTTCTCCTTCTTCTGCTTCTTCTGCTTCATCCTCCAGACTTCACCTTCTCCTTCTCCTTCTTCTGCTTCTTCTGCTTCACTCTCCTGACTTCACCTTCTCCTTCACCTTCTTCTACTTCTTCTGATTCACCCTCCAGACTTCACCTTCTCCTTCTCCTTCTTCTGCTTCTTCTGCTTCACCCTCCAGACTTCACCTTCTCCTTCTCCTTCTTCTGCTTCTTCTGCTGCGCCCTCCAGACTTCACCTTCTCCTTCTCCTTCTTCTGCTTCTTCTGCTTCACCCTCCTGACTTCACCTTCTCCTTCTCCTTCTTCTACTTCTTCTGCTTCACCCCCCTGACTTCACCTGCTCCTTCTCCTTCTTCTGCTTCTTCTGATTCACCCTCCTAACTTTACCTTCTCCTTCTCCTTCTTCTGCTTCTTCTGATTCACCCTCCTGACTTCACCTTCTCCTTCTCCTTCTTCTGCTTCTTCTAATTCACCCTCCAGACTTCACCTTCTCCTTGTCCTTCTTCTGCTTCTTCTGATTCACCCTCCAGACTTCACCTTCTCCTTCTCCTTCTTCTGCTTCTTCTGATTGACCCTCCAGACCTCACCTTCTCCTTCTCCTTCTTCTACTTCTTCTGATTCACCCTCCAGACTTCATCTTCTCCTTCTCCTTCTTCTGCTTCTTCTGATTCACCCTCCAGACTTCACCTTCTCCTTCTCCTTCTTTTGCTTCTTCTGATTCACCCTCCAGACTTCACCTTCTCCTTCTCCTTCTTCTACTTCTTCTGATTCACCATCCTGACTTCACCTTCTCCTTCTCCTTCTTCTGCTTCTTCTGCTTCACCCTCCAGACTTCAACTTCTCCTGCTCCTTTTTCTGCTTCTTCTGCTTCACCCTCCAGACTTCACCTTCTTTTTCTCCTTCTTCTGCTTCTTCTGCTTCACCCTCCTGACTTCACCTTCTCCTTCTCCTTCTTCTACTTCTTCTGATTCACCCTCCAGACTTCACCTTCTCCTTCTCCTTCTTCTGCTTCTTCTGCTTCACCCTCCTGACTTCACCTTCTCCTTCTCCTTCTTCTACTTCTTCTGATTCACCCTCCAGACTTCACCTTCTCCATTTCCTTCTTCTGCTTCTTCTGATTCACCCTCCAGACTTCACCTTCTCCTTCTCCTTCGTCTACTTCTTCTGATTGACCCTCCAGACTACACCTTCTCCTTCTCCTTCTTCTACTTCTTCTGATTCACCCTCCTGACTTCACCTTCTCCTTCTCCTTCTTCTACTTCTTCTGCTTCACCCTCCAGACTTCACCTTCTCCTTCTCCTTCTTCCACTTCTTCTGATTCACCCTCCAGACTTCACCTTCTCCTTCTCCTTCTTCTGCTTCTTCTGCTTCGCCCTCCAGACTTCACCTTCTCCTTCTCCATCTTCTGCTTCTTCTGCTTCACTCTCCTGACTTCACCTTCTCCTTCTCCTTCTTCTACTTCTTCTGATTCACCCTCCAGACTTCACCTTCTCCTTCTCCTTCTTCTGCTTCTTCTGATTCACCCTCCTAACTACACCTTCTCCTTCTCCTTCTTCTGCTTCTTCTGATTCACCCTCCAGACTTCACCTTCTCCTTCTCCTTCTTCTGCTTCTTCTGATTCACCCTCCAGACTTCACCTTCTCCTTCTCCTTCTTCTGCTTCTTCTGATTCACCCTCCAGACTTCACCTTCTCCTTCTCCTTCTTCTACTCCTTCTGATTCACCCTCCAGACTTCACCTTCTCCTTCTCCTTCTTCTGCTTCTTCTGATTCACCCTCCAGACTTCACCTTCTCCTTATTCTGCTTCTTCTGATTCACCCTCCAGACTTCACCTTCTCCTTCTCCTTCTTCTGCTTCTTCTGATTCACCCTGCAGACTTCACCTTCTCCTTCTCCTTCTTCTGCTTCTTCTGATTCACCCTCCAGACTTCACCTTCTCCTTCTCCTTCTTCTACTTCTTCTGATTCACCCTCCAGACTTCACCTTCTCCTTCTCCTTCTTCTGCTTCTTCTGATTCACCCTCCAGACTTCACCTTCTCCTTCTCCTTATTCTGCTTCTTCTGATTCACCCTCCAGACTTCACCTTCTCCTTCTCCTTCTTCTGCTTCTTCTGATTCACCCTCCAGACTTCACCTTCTCCTTCTCCTTCTTCTGCTTCTTCTGATTCACCCTCCAGACTTCACCTTCTCCTTCTCCGTCTTCTACTTCTTCTGATTCACCCTCCAGGCTTCACCTTCTCCTTCTCCTTCTTCTGCTTCTTCTGATTCACCCTCCTGACTTCATCTTCTCCTTCTCCTTCTTCTAAATCTTCTGATTCACCCTCCTGACTTCACCTTCTCCTTCTCCTTCTCCTTCTTCTGCTTCTTCTGCTGCGCCCTCCAGACTTCACCTTCTCCTTCTCCTTCTTCTGCTTCTTCTGCTTCACCCTCCTGACTTCACCTTCTCCTTCTCCTTCTTCTACTTCTTCTGTTTCACCCCCCTGACTTCACCTGCTCCTTCTCCTTCTTCTGCTTCTTCTGATTCACCCTCCTAACTTTACCTTCTCCTTCTCCTTCTTCTGCTTCTTCTGATTCACCCTCCTGACTTCACCTTCTCCTTCTCCTTCTTCTGCTTCTTCTAATTCACCCTCCAGACTTCACCTTCTCCTTCTCCTTCTTCTGCTTCTTCTGATTCACCCTCCAGACTTCACCTTCTCCTTCTCCTTCTTCTGCTTCTTCTGATTGACCCTCCAGACCTCACCTTCTCCTTCTCCTTCTTCTACTTCTTCTGATTCACCCTCCAGACTTCATCTTCTCCTTCTCCTTCTTCTGCTTCTTCTGATTCACCCTCCAGACTTCACCTTCTCCTTCTCCTTCTTCTGCTTCTTCTGATTCCCCCTCCAGACTTCACCTTCTCCTTCTCCTTCTTCTACTTCTTCTGATTCACCCTCCTGACTTCACCTTCTCCTTCTCCTTCTTCTGCTTCTTCTGCTTCACCCTCCAGACTTCACCTTCTCCTGCTCCTTCTTCTGCTTCTTCTGCTTCACCCTCCAGACTTCACCTTCTCCTTCTCCTTCTTCTGCTTCTTCTGCTTCACCCTCCTGACTTCACCTTCTCCTTCTCCTTCTTCTACTTCTTCTGATTCACCCTCCAGACTTCACCTTCTCCTTCTCCTTCTTCTGCTTCTTCTGCTTCACCCTCCAGACTTCACCTACTCCTTCTCCTTCTTCTGCTTCTTCTGCTTCGCCCTCCAGACTTCACCTTCTCCTTCTCCATCTTCTGCTTCTTCTGCTTCACTCTCCTGACTTCACCTTCTCCTTCTCCTTCTTCTACTTCTTCTGATTCACCCTCCAGACTTCACCTTCTCCTTCTCCTTCTTCTGCTTCTTCTGCTTCACCCTCCAGACTTCAGCTTCTCCTTCTCCTTCTTCTGCTTCTTCTGCTGCGCCCTCCAGACTTCACCTTCTCCTTCTCCGTCTTCTGCTTCTTCTGCTTCACCGTCCTGACTTCACCTTCTCCTTCTCCTTCTTCTACTTCTTCTGCTTCACCCCCCTGACTTCACCTGCTCCTTCTCCTTCTTCTGCTTCTTCTCATTCACCCTCCTAACTTCACCTTCTCCTTCTCCTTCTTCTGCTTCTTCTGATTCACCCTCCTGACTTCACCTTCTCCTTCTCCTTCTTCTGCTTCTTCTGATTCACCCTCCAGACTTCTCCTTCTCCTTCTCCTTCTTCTGCTTCTTCTGTTTCACCCTCCAGACTTCACCTTCTCCTTCTCCTTCTTCTGCTTCTTCTGATTCACCCTCCAGACTTCACCTTCTCCTTCTCCTTCTTCTGCTTCTTCTGATTCACCCTCCAGTCTTCATCTTCACCTTCTCCTTCTTCTACTTCTTCAGATTCACCCTCCAGTCTTCACCTTCTCCTTCTCCTTCTTCTGTTTCTTCTGCTTCACCCTCCAGACTTCACCTTCTCCTTCTCTTTCTTCTGCTTCTTCTGATTCACCCTCCAGACTTCACCTTCTCCTTCTCCTTCTTCTGATTCTTCTGATTCACCCTCCAAACTTCACCTTCTCCTTCTCCTTCTTCTGCTTCTTCTGATTCACCCTCCAGACTTCACCTTCTCCTTCTCCTACTTCTGCTTCTTCTGATTCACCCTCCAGACTTCATCTTCTCCTTCTCCTTCTTCTGCTTCTTCTGATTCACCCTCCAGACTTCACCTTCTCCTTCTCCTTCTTCTGCTTCTTCTGATTCACCCTCCAGACTTCACCTTCTCCTTCTCCTTCTTCTACTTCTTCTGATTCACCCTCCAGACTTCACCTTCTCCTTCTCCTTCTTCTACTTCTTCAGATTCACCCTCCAGTCTTCACCTTCTCCTTCTCCTTCTTCTGTTTCTTCTGCTTCGCCCTCCAGACTTCACCTTCTCCTTCTCTTTCTTCTGCTTCTTCTGATTCACCCTCCAGACTTCACCTTCTCCTTCTCCTTCTTCTGATTCTTCTGATTCACCCTCCAGACTTCACCTTCTCCTTCTCCTTCTTCTGCTTCTTCTGATTCACCCTCCTGACTTCACCTTCTCCTTCTCCTTCTTCTACTTCTTCTGATTCACCCTCCTGACTTCACCTTCTCCTTCTCCTTCTTCTACTTCTTCTGCTTCACCCTCCAGACTTCACCTTCTCCTTCTCCTTCTTCTACTTCTTCTGATTCACCCTCCAGACTTCACCTTCTCCCTCTCCTTCTTTTGCTTCTTCTGCTTCACACTCCAGACTTCACCTTCTCCTTCTCCTTCTTCTGCTTCTTCTGATTCACCCTCCTTACTTCACCTTCTCCTTCTCCTTCTTCTGCTTCTTCTGATTCACCCTCCTGACTTCACCTTCTCCTTCTCCTTATTCTGCTTCTTCTGTTTCACCCTCCAGACTTCACCTTCTCCTTCTCCTTCTTCTGCTTCTTCTGATTCACCCTCCAGACTTCACCTTCTCCTTCTCCTTCTTCTGCTTCTTCTGATTCACCCTCCAGACTTCACCTTCTCCTTCTCCTTCTTCTACTTCTTCTGATTCACCCTCCAGACTTCACCTTCTCCTTCTCCTTCTTCTGCTTCTTCTGATTCACCCTCCAGACTTCACCTTCTCCTTCTCCTTCGTCGACTTCTTC
Organism: Somniosus microcephalus; assembly: GCF_052327205.1. NCBI lineage: Eukaryota > Metazoa > Chordata > Chondrichthyes > Squaliformes > Somniosidae > Somniosus > Somniosus microcephalus. The sequence goes on along the minus strand of NW_028225540.1, from coordinate 215,314 downwards.
TGATTCACCCTCCAGACTACACCTTCTCCTTCTCCTTCTTCTACTTCTTCTGATTCACCCTCCAGACTTCACCTTCTCCTTCTCCTTCTTCTGTTTCTTCTGATTCACCCTCCAGACTTCACCTTCTCCTTCTCCTTCTTCTACTTCTTCTGATTCACCCTCCAGACTTCACCTTCTCCTTCTCCTTCTTCTACTTCTTCCGATTCACCCTCCTGACTTCACCTTCTCCTTCTCCTTCTTCTGCTTCTTCTGCTTCACCCTCCTGACTTCACCTTCTCCTTCTCCTTCTTCTACTTCTTCTGATTCACCCTCCAGACTTCACCTTCTCCTTCTCCTTCTTCTGCTTCTTCTGCTTCACCCTCCAGACTTCACCTTCTCCTTCTCCTTCTTCTGCTTCTTCTGCTTCGCCCTCCAGACATCACCTTCTCCTTCTCCTTCTTCTGCTTCTTCTGCTTCATCCTCCAGACTTCACCTTCTCCTTCTCCTTCTTCTGCTTCTTCTGCTTCACTCTCCTGACTTCACCTTCTCCTTCACCTTCTTCTACTTCTTCTGATTCACCCTCCAGACTTCACCTTCTCCTTCTCCTTCTTCTGCTTCTTCTGCTTCACCCTCCAGACTTCACCTTCTCCTTCTCCTTCTTCTGCTTCTTCTGCTGCGCCCTCCAGACTTCACCTTCTCCTTCTCCTTCTTCTGCTTCTTCTGCTTCACCCTCCTGACTTCACCTTCTCCTTCTCCTTCTTCTACTTCTTCTGCTTCACCCCCCTGACTTCACCTGCTCCTTCTCCTTCTTCTGCTTCTTCTGATTCACCCTCCTAACTTTACCTTCTCATTCTCCTTCTTCTGCTTCTTCTGATTCACCCTCCTGACTTCACCTTCTCCTTCTCCTTCTTCTGCTTCTTCTAATTCACCCTCCAGACTTCACCTTCTCCTTGTCCTTCTTCTGCTTCTTCTGATTCACCCTCCAGACTTCACCTTCTCCTTCTCCTTCTTCTGCTTCTTCTGATTGACCCTCCAGACCTCACCTTCTCCTTCTCCTTCTTCTACTTCTTCTGATTCACCCTCCAGACTTCACCTTCTCCTTCTCCTTCTTCTGCTTCTTCTGATTCACCCTCCAGACTTCACCTTCTCCTTCTCCTTCTTCTACTTCTTCTGATTCACCATCCTGACTTCACCTTCTCCTTCTCCTTCTTCTGCTTCTTCTGCTTCACCCTCCAGACTTCAACTTCTCCTGCTCCTTTTTCTGCTTCTTCTGCTTCACCCTCCAGACTTCACCTTCTTTTTCTCCTTCTTCTGCTTCTTCTGCTTCACCCTCCTGACTTCACCTTCTCCTTCTCCTTCTTCTACTTCTTCTGATTCACCCTCCAGACTTCACCTTCTCCTTCTCCTTCTTCTGCTTCTTCTGCTTCACCCTCCTGACTTCACCTTCTCCTTCTCCTTCTTCTACTTCTTCTGATTCACCCTCCAGACTTCACCTTCTCCATTTCCTTCTTCTGCTTCTTCTGATTCACCCTCCAGACTTCACCTTCTCCTTCTCCTTCGTCTACTTCTTCTGATTGACCCTCCAGACTACACCTTCTCCTTCTCCTTCTTCTACTTCTTCTGATTCACCCTCCTGACTTCACCTTCTCCTTCTCCTTCTTCTACTTCTTCTGCTTCACCCTCCAGACTTCACCTTCTCCTTCTCCTTCTTCCACTTCTTCTGATTCACCCTCCAGACTTCACCTTCTCCTTCTCCTTCTTCTGCTTCTTCTGCTTCGCCCTCCAGACTTCACCTTCTCCTTCTCCATCTTCTGCTTCTTCTGCTTCACTCTCCTGACTTCACCTTCTCCTTCTCCTTCTTCTACTTCTTCTGATTCACCCTCCAGACTTCACCTTCTCCTTCTCCTTCTTCTGCTTCTTCTGATTCACCCTCCTAACTACACCTTCTCCTTCTCCTTCTTCTGCTTCTTCTGATTCACCCTCCTGACTTCACCTTCTCCTTCTCCTTCTTCTGCTTCTTCTGATTCACCCTCCAGACTTCACCTTCTCCTTCTCCATCTTCTGCTTCTTCTGCTTCACTCTCCTGACTTCACCTTCTCCTTCTCCTTCTTCTACTTCTTCTGATTCACCCTCCAGACTTCACCTTCTCCTTCTCCTTCTTCTGCTTCTTCTGCTTCACCCTCCAGACTTCAGCTTCTCCTTCTCCTTCTTCTGCTTCTTCTGCTGCGCCCTCCAGACTTCACCTTCTCCTTCTCCGTCTTCTGCTTCTTCTGCTTCACCGTCCTGACTTCACCTTCTCCTTCTCCTTCTTCTACTTCTTCTGCTTCACCCCCCTGACTTCACCTGCTCCTTCTCCTTCTTCTGCTTCTTCTCATTCACCCTCCTAACTTCACCTTCTCCTTCTCCTTCTTCTGCTTCTTCTGATTCACCCTCCTGACTTCACCTTCTCCTTCTCCTTCTTCTGCTTCTTCTGATTCACCCTCCAGACTTCTCCTTCTCCTTCTCCTTCTTCTGCTTCTTCTGTTTCACCCTCCAGACTTCACCTTCTCCTTCTCCTTCTTCTGCTTCTTCTGATTCACCCTCCAGACTTCACCTTCTCCTTCTCCTTCTTCTGCTTCTTCTGATTCACCCTCCAAACTTCACCTTCTCCTTCTCCTTCTTCTACTTCTTCTGATTCACCCTCCAGTCTTCACCTTCTCCTTCTCCTTCTTCTACTTCTTCAGATTCACCCTCCAGTCTTCACCTTCTCCTTCTCCTTCTTCTGTTTCTTCTGCTTCACCCTCCAGACTTCACCTTCTCCTTCTCTTTCTTCTGCTTCTTCTGATTCACCCTCCAGACTTCACCTTCTCCTTCTCCTTCTTCTGATTCTTCTGATTCACCCTCCAAACTTCACCTTCTCCTTCTCCTTCTTCTGCTTCTTCTGATTCACCCTCCAGACTTCACCTTCTCCTTCTCCTACTTCTGCTTCTTCTGATTCACCCTCCAGACTTCATCTTCTCCTTCTCCTTCTTCTGCTTCTTCTGATTCACCCTCCAGACTTCACCTTCTCCTTCTCCTTCTTCTGCTTCTTCTGATTCACCCTCCAGACTTCAACTTCTCCTTCTCCTTCTTCTACTTCTTCTGATTCACCCTCCAGACTTCACCTTCTCCTTCTCCTTCTTCTACTTCTTCAGATTCACCCTCCAGTCTTCACCTTCTCCTTCTCCTTCTTCTGTTTCTTCTGCTTCGCCCTCCAGACTTCACCTTCTCCTTCTCTTTCTTCTGCTTCTTCTGATTCACCCTCCAGACTTCACCTTCTCCTTCTCCTTCTTCTGATTCTTCTGATTCACCCTCCAGACTTCACCTTCTCCTTCTCCTTCTTCTGCTTCTTCTGATTCACCCTCCTGACTTCACCTTCTCCTTCTCCTTCTTCTACTTCTTCTGATTCACCCTCCTGACTTCACCTTCTCCTTCTCCTTCTTCTACTTCTTCTGCTTCACCCTCCAGACTTCACCTTCTCCTTCTCCTTCTTCTACTTCTTCTGATTCACCCTCCAGACTTCACCTTCTCCCTCTCCTTCTTTTGCTTCTTCTGCTTCACACTCCAGACTTCACCTTCTCCTTCTCCTTCTTCTGCTTCTTCTGATTCACCCTCCTTACTTCACCTTCTCCTTCTCCTTCTTCTGCTTCTTCTGATTCACCCTCCTGACTTCACCTTCTCCTTCTCCTTATTCTGCTTCTTCTGTTTCACCCTCCAGACTTCACCTTCTCCTTCTCCTTCTTCTGCTTCTTCTGATTCACCCTCCAGACTTCACCTTCTCCTTCTCCTTCTTCTGCTTCTTCTGATTCACCCTCCAGACTTCACCTTCTCCTTCTCCTTCTTCTACTTCTTCTGATTCACCCTCCAGACTTCACCTTCTCCTTCTCCTTCTTCTGCTTCTTCTGATTCACCCTCCAGACTTCACCTTCTCCTTCTCCTTCGTCGACTTCTTCTGATTCACCCTCCAGACTACACCTTCTCCTTCTCCTTCTTCTACTTCTTCTGATTCACCCTCCAGACTTCACCTTCTCCTTCTCCTTCTTCTGTTTCTTCTGATTCACCCTCCAGACTTCACCTTCTCCTTCTCCTTCTTCTACTTCTTCTGATTCACCCTCCAGACTTCACCTTCTCCTTCTCCTTCTTCTACTTCTTCCGATTCACCCTCCTGACTTCACCTTCTCCTTCTCCTTCTTCTGCTTCTTCTGCTTCACCCTCCTGACTTCACCTTCTCCTTCTCCTTCTTCTACTTCTTCTGATCCACCCTCCAGACTTCACCTTCTCCTTCTCCTTCTTCTGCTTCTTCTGCTTCACCCTCCAGACTTCACCTTGTCCTTCTCCTTCTTCTGCTTCTTCTGCTTCGCCCTCCAGACATCACCTTCTCCTTCTCCTTCTTCTGCTTCTTCTGCTTCATCCTCCAGACTTCACCTTCTCCTTCTCCTTCTTCTGCTTCTTCTGCTTCACTCTGCTGACTTCACCTTCTCCTTCACCTTCTTCTACTTCTTCTGATTCACCCTCCAGACTTCACCTTCTCCTTCTCCTTCTTCTGCTTCTTCTGCTTCACCCTCCAGACTTCACCTTCTCCTTCTCCTTCTTCTGCTTCTTCTGCTGCGCCCTCCAGACTTCACCTTCTCCTTCTCCTTCTTCTGCTTCTTCTGCTTCACCCTCCTGACTTCACCTTCTCCTTCTCCTTCTTCTACTTCTTCTGCTTCACCCCCCTGACTTCACCTGCTCCTTCTCCTTCTTCTGCTTCTTCTGATTCACCCTCCTAACTTTACCTTCTCCTTCTCCTTCTTCTGCTTCTTCTGATTCACCCTCCTGACTTCACCTTCTCCTTCTCCTTCTTCTGCTTCTTCTAATTCACCCTCCAGACTTCACCTTCTCCTTGTCCTTCTTCTGCTTCTTCTGATTCACCCTCCAGACTTCACCTTCTCCTTCTCCTTCTTCTGCTTCTTCTGATTGACCCTCCAGACCTCACCTTCTCCTTCTCCTTCTTCTACTTCTTCTGATTCACCCTCCAGACTTCATCTTCTCCTTCTCCTTCTTCTGCTTCTTCTGATTCACCCTCCAGACTTCACCTTCTCCTTCTCCTTCTTCTGCTTCTTCTGATTCACCCTCCAGACTTCACCTTCTCCTTCTCCTTCTTCTACTTCTTCTGATTCACCATCCTGACTTCACCTTCTCCTTCTCCTTCTTCTGCTTCTTCTGCTTCACCCTCCAGACTTCAACTTCTCCTGCTCCTTTTTCTGCTTCTTCTGCTTCACCCTCCAGACTTCACCTTCTTTTTCTCCTTCTTCTGCTTCTTCTGCTTCACCCTCCTGACTTCACCTTCTCCTTCTCCTTCTTCTACTTCTTCTGATTCACCCTCCAGACTTCACCTTCTCCTTCTCCTTCTTCTGCTTCTTCTGCTTCACCCTCCTGACTTCACCTTCTCCTTCTCCTTCTTCTACTTCTTCTGATTCACCCTCCAGACTTCACCTTCTCCATTTCCTTCTTCTGCTTCTTCTGATTCACCCTCCAGACTTCACCTTCTCCTTCTCCTTCGTCTACTTCTTCTGATTGACCCTCCAGACTACACCTTCTCCTTCTCCTTCTTCTACTTCTTCTGATTCACCCTCCTGACTTCACCTTCTCCTTCTCCTTCTTCTACTTCTTCTGCTTCACCCTCCAGACTTCACCTTCTCCTTCTCCATCTTCTGCTTCTTCTGCTTCACTCTCCTGACTTCACCTTCTCCTTCTCCTTCTTCTACTTCTTCTGATTCACCCTCCAGACTTCACCTTCTCCTTCTCCTTCTTCTGCTTCTTCTGATTCACCCTCCTAACTACACCTTCTCCTTCTCCTTCTTCTGCTTCTTCTGATTCACCCTCCTGACTTCACCTTCTCCTTCTCCTTCTTCTGCTTCTTCTGATTCACCCTCCAGACTTCACCTACTCCTTCTCCTTCTTCTGCTTCTTCTGATTCACCCTCCCGACTTCACCTTCTCCTTCTCCTTCTTCTGCTTCTTCTGATTCACCCTCCAGACTTCATCTTCTCCTTCTCCTTCTTCTGCTTCTTCTGATTCACCCTCCAGACTTCACCTTCTCCTTCTCCTTATTCTGCTTCTTCTGATTCACCCTCCAGACTTCACCTTCTCCTTCTCCTTCTTCTACTTCTTCTGATTCACCCTCCAGACTTCACCTTCTCCTTCTCCTTCTTATACTTCTTCAGATTCACCCACCAGTCTTCAACTTCTCCTTCTCCTTCTTCTGTTTCTTCTGCTTCACCCTCCAGACTTCACCTTCTTCTTCTCTTTCTTCTACTTCTGATTCACCCTCCAGACTTCACCTTCTCCTTCTCCTTCTTCTGATTCTTCTGATTCACCCTCCAGACTTCACCTTCTCCTTCTCCTTCTTCTACTTCTTCTGATTCACCCTCCAGACTTCACCTTCTCCTTCTCCTTCTTCTACTTCTTCTGCTTCTCCCTCCAGACTTCACCTTCTCCTTCTCCTTCTTCTGCTTCTTCTGATTCACCCTCCAGACTTCACCTTCTCATTCTCCTTCTTCTACTTCTTCTGATTCACCCTCCAGACTTCACCTTCTCCTTCTCCTTCTTCTACTTCTTCTGATTCACCCTCCAGACTTCACCTTCTCCTTCTCCTTCTTCTACTTCTTCCGATTCACCCTCCTGACTTCACCTTCTCCTTCTCCTTCTTCTGCTTCTTCTGCTTCACCCTCCTGACTTCACCTTCTCCTTCTCCTTCTTCTACTTCTTCTGATTCACCCTCCAGACTTCACCTTCTCCTTCTCCTTCTTCTGCTTCTTCTGCTTCACCCTCCAGACTTCACCTTCTCCTTCTCCTTCTTCTGCTTCTTCTGCTTCGCCCTCCAGACATCACCTTCTCCTTCTCCTTCTTCTGCTTCTTCTGCTTCACCCTCCAGACTTCACCTTCTCCTTCTCCTTCTTCTGCTTCTTCTGCTTCACTCTCCTGACTTCACCTTCTCCTTCACCTTCTTCTACTTCTTCTGATTCACCCTCCAGACTTCACCTTCTCCTTCTCCTTCTTCTGCTTCTTCTGCTTCACCCTCCAGACTTCACCTTCTCCTTCTCCTTCTTCTGCTTCTTCTGCTGCGCCCTCCAGACTTCACCTTCTCCTTCTCCTTCTTCTGCTTCTTCTGCTTCACCCTCCTGACTTCACCTTCTCCTTCTCCTTCTTCTACTTCTTCTGCTTCACCCCCCTGACTTCACCTGCTCCTTCTCCTTCTTCTGCTTCTTCTGATTCACCCTCCTAACTTTACCTTCTCCTTCTCCTTCTTCTGCTTCTTCTGATTCACCCTCCTGACTTCACCTTCTCCTTCTCCTTCTTCTGCTTCTTCTAATTCACCCTCCAGACTTCACCTTCTCCTTGTCCTTCTTCTGCTTCTTCTGATTCACCCTCCAGACTTCACCTTCTCCTTCTCCTTCTTCTGCTTCTTCTGATTGACCCTCCAGACCTCACCTTCTCCTTCTCCTTCTTCTACTTCTTCTGATTCACCCTCCAGACTTCATCTTCTCCTTCTCCTTCTTCTGCTTCTTCTGATTCACCCTCCAGACTTCACCTTCTCCTTCTCCTTCTTCTGCTTCTTCTGATTCACCCTCCAGACTTCACCTTCTCCTTCTCCTTCTTCTACTTCTTCTGATTCACCATCCTGACTTCACCTTCTCCTTCTCCTTCTTCTGCTTCTTCTGCTTCACCCTCCAGACGTCAACTTCTCCTGCTCCTTTTTCTGCTTCTTCTGCTTCACCCTCCAGACTTCACCTTCTTTTTCTCCTTCTTCTGCTTCTTCTGCTTCACCCTCCTGACTTCACCTTCTCCTTCTCCTTCTTCTACTTCTTCTGATTCACCCTCCAGACTTCACCTTCTCCTTCTCCTTCTTCTGCTTCTTCTGCTTCACCCTCCTGACTTCACCTTCTCCTTCTCCTTCTTCTACTTCTTCTGATTCACCCTCCAGACTTCACCTTCTCCATTTCCTTCTTCTGCTTCTTCTGATTCACCCTCCAGACTTCACCTTCTCCTTCTCCTTCGTCTACTTCTTCTGATTGACCCTCCAGACTACACCTTCTCCTTCTCCTTCTTCTACTTCTTCTGATTCACCCTCCTGACTTCACCTTCTCCTTCTCCTTCTTCTACTTCTTCTGCTTCACCCTCCAGACTTCACCTTCTCCTTCTCCTTCTTCCACTTCTTCTGATTCACCCTCCAGACTTCACCTTCTCCTTCTCCTTCTTCTGCTTCTTCTGCTTCGCCCTCCAGACTTCACCTTCTCCTTCTCCATCTTCTGCTTCTTCTGCTTCACTCTCCTGACTTCACCTTCTCCTTCTCCTTCTTCTACTTCTTCTGATTCACCCTCCAGACTTTATCTTCTCCTTCTCCTTCTTCTGCTTCTTCTGCTTCACCCTCCAGACTTCAGCTTCTCCTTCTCCTTCTTCTGCTTCTTCTGCTGCGCCCTCCAGACTTCACCTTCTCCTTCTCCTTCTTCTGCTTCTTCTGCATCACCGTCCTGACTTCACCTTCTCCTTCTCCTTCTTCTACTTCTTCTGCTTCACCCCCCTGACTTCACCTGCTCCTTCTCCTTCTTCTGCTTCTTCTGATTCACCCTCCTAACTACACCTTCTCCTTCTCCTTCATCTGCTTCTTCTGATTCACCCTCCTGACTTCACCTTCTCCTTCTCCTTCTTCTGCTTCTTCTGATTCACCCTCCAGACTTCACCTTCTCCTTCTCCTTCTTCTGCTTCTTCTGATTCACCCTCCAGACTTCACCTTCTCCTTCTCCTTCTTCTGCTTCTTCTGATTCACCCTCCAGACTTCATCTTCTCCTTCTCCTTCTTCTGCTTCTTCTGATTCACCCTCCAGACTTCACCTTCTCCTTCTCCTTATTCTGCTTCTTCTGATTCACCCTCCAGACTTCACCTTCTCCTTCTCCTTCTTCTACTTCTTCTGATTCACCCTCCAGACTTCACCTTCTCCTTCTCCTTCTTATACTTCTTCAGATTCACCCACCAGTCTTCAACTTCTCCTTCTCCTTCTTCTGTTTCTTCTGCTTCACCCTCCAGACTTCACCTTCTTCTTCTCTTTCTTCTACTTCTGATTCACCCTCCAGACTTCACCTTCTCCTTCTCCTTCTTCTGATTCTTCTGATTCACCCTCCAGACTTCACCTTCTCCTTCTCCTTCTTCTGCTTCTTCTGATTCACCCTCCTGCCTTCACCTTCTCCTTCTCCTTCTTCTACTTCTTCTGATTCACCCTCCTGACTTCACCTTCTCCTTCTCCTTCTTCTACTTCTTCTGCTTCACCCTCCAGACTTCACCTTCTCCTTCTCCTTCTTCTACTTCTTCTGATTCACCCTCCAGACTTCACCTTCTCCTTCTCCTTCTTGTGCTTCTTCTGATTCACCCTCCAGACTTCACCTTCTCCTTCTCCTTATTCTGCTTCTTCTGATTCACCCTCCAGACTTCACCTTCTCCTTCTCCTTCTTCTCCTTCTTCTGATTCACCCTCCAGACTTCACCTTCTCCTTCTCCTTCTTCTACTTCTTCTGATTCACCCTCCAGACTTCACCTTCTCCTTCTCCTTCTTCTACTTCTTCTGCTTCTCCCTCCAGACTTCACCTTCTCCTTCTCCTTCTTCTGCTTCTTCTGATTCACCCTCCAGACTTCACCTTCTCATTCTCCTTCTTCTACTTCTTCTGATTCACCCTCCAGACTTCACCTTCTCCTTCTCCTTCTTCTACTTCTTCTGATTCACCCTCCAGACTTCACCTTCTCCTTCTCCTTCTTCTACTTCTTCCGATTCACCCTCCTGACTTCACCTTCTCCTTCTCCTTCTTCTGCTTCTTCTGCTTCACCCTCCTGACTTCACCTTCTCCTTCTCCTTCTTCTACTTCTTCTGATTCACCCTCCAGACTTCACCTTCTCCTTCTCCTTCTTCTGCTTCTTCTGCTTCACCCTCCAGACTTCACCTTCTCCTTCTCCTTCTTCTGCTTCTTCTGCTTCGCCCTCCAGACATCACCTTCTCCTTCTCCTTCTTCTGCTTCTTCTGCTTCACCCTCCAGACTTCACCTTCTCCTTCTCCTTCTTCTGCTTCTTCTGCTTCACTCTCCTGACTTCACCTTCTCCTTCACCTTCTTCTACTTCTTCTGATTCACCCTCCAGACTTCACCTTCTCCTTCTCCTTCTTCTGCTTCTTCTGCTTCACCCTCCAGACTTCACCTTCTCCTTCTCCTTCTTCTGCTTCTTCTGCTGCGCCCTCCAGACTTCACCTTCTCCTTCTCCTTCTTCTGCTTCTTCTGCTTCACCCTCCTGACTTCACCTTCTCCTTCTCCTTCTTCTACTTCTTCTGCTTCACCCCCCTGACTTCACCTGCTCCTTCTCCTTCTTCTGCTTCTTCTGATTCACCCTCCTAACTTTACCTTCTCCTTCTCCTTCTTCTGCTTCTTCTGATTCACCCTCCTGACTTCACCTTCTCCTTCTCCTTCTTCTGCTTCTTCTAATTCACCCTCCAGACTTCACCTTCTGCTTGTCCTTCTTCTGCTTCTTCTGATTCACCCTCCAGACTTCACCTTCTCCTTCTCCTTCTTCTGCTTCTTCTGATTGACCCTCCAGACCTCACCTTCCCCTTCTCCTTCTTCTACTTCTTCTGATTCACCCTCCAGACTTCATCTTCTCCTTCTCCTTCTTCTGCTTCTTCTGATTCACCCTCCAGACTTCACCTTCTCCTTCTCCTTCTTCTGCTTCTTCTGATTCACCCTCCAGACTTCACCTTCTCCTTCTCCTTCTTCTACTTCTTCTGATTCACCATCCTGACTTCACCTTCTCCTTCTCCTTCTTCTGCTTCTTCTGCTTCACCCTCCAGACTTCAACTTCTCCTGCTCCTTTTTCTGCTTCTTCTGCTTCACCCTCCAGACTTCACCTTCTCCTTCTCCTTCTTCTGCTTCTTCTGCTTCACCCTCCTGACTTCACCTTCTCCTTCTCCTTCTTCTACTTCTTCTGATTCACCCTCCAGACTTCACCTTCTCCTTCTCCTTCTTCTGTTTCTTCTGCTTCACCCTCCAGACTTCACCTTCTCCTTCTCCTTCTTCTGCTTCTTCTGCTTCGCCCTCCAGACTTCACCTTCTCCTTCTCCATCTTCTGCTTCTTCTGCTTCACTCTCCTGACTTCAGCTTCTCCTTCTCCTTCTTCTACTTCTTCTGATTCACCCTCCAGACTTCACCTTCTCCTTCTCCTTCTTCTGCTTCTTCTGCTTCACCCTCCAGACTTCAGCTTCTACTTCTCCTTCTTCTGCTTCTTCTGCTGCGCCCTCCAGACTTCACCTTCTCCTTCTCCTTCTTCTGCTTCTTCTGCTTCACCGTCCTGACTTCACCTTCTCCTTCTCCTTCTTCTACTTCTTCTGCTTCACCCCCCTGACTTCACCTGTTCCTTCTCCTTCTTCTGCTTCTTCTGATTCACCCTCCTAACTACACCTTCTCCTTCTCCTTCTTCTGCTTCTTCTGATTCACCCTCCTGACTTCACCTTCTCCTTCTCCTTCTTCTGCTTCTTCTGATTCACCCTCCAGACTTCACCTTCTCCTACTCCTTCTTCTGCTTCTTCTGATTCACCCTCCAGACTTCACCTTCTCCTTCTCCTTCTTCTGCTTCTTCTGATTCACCCTCCAGACTTCATCTTCTCCTTCTCCTTCTTCTGCTTCTTCTGATTCACCCTCCAGACTTCACCTTCTCCTTCTCCTTCTTCTGCTTCTTCTGATTCACCCTCCAGACTTCACCTTCTCCTTCTCCTTCTTCTACTTCTTCTGATTCACCCTCCAGACTTCACCTTCTCCTTCTCCTTCTTATTCTTCTTCAGATTCACCCTACAGTCTTCACCTTCTCCTTCTCCTTCTTCTGTTTCTTCTGCTTCACCCTCCAGACTTCACCTTCTTCTTCTCTTTCTTCTGCTTCTTCTGATTCACCCTCCAGACTTCACCTTCTCCTTCTCCTTCTTCTGCTTCTTCTGATTCACCCTCCAGACTTCACCTTCTCCTTCTCCTTCTTCTACTTCTTCTGATTCACCATCCTGACTTCACCTTCTCCTTCTCCTTCTTCTGCTTCTTCTGCTTCACCCTCCAGACTTCAACTTCTCCTGCTCCTTTTTCTGCTTCTTCTGCTTCACCCTCCAGACTTCACCTTCTTTTTCTCCTTCTTCTGCTTCTTCTGCTTCACCCTCCTGACTTCACCTTCTCCTTCTCCTTCTTCTACTTCTTCTGATTCACCCTCCAGACTTCACCTTCTCCTTCTCCTTCTTCTGCTCCTTCTGCTTCACCCTCCTGACTTCACCTTCTCCTTCTCCTTCTTCTACTTCTTCTGATTCACCCTCCAGACTTCACCTTCTCCATTTCCTTCTTCTGCTTCTTCTGATTCACCCTCCAGACTTCACCTTCTCCTTCTCCTTCGTCTACTTCTTCTGATTGACCCTCCAGACTACACCTTCTCCTTCTCCTTCTTCTACTTCTTCTGATTCACCCTCCTGACTTCACCTTCTCCTTCTCCTTCTTCTACTTCTTCTGCTTCACCCTCCAGACTTCACCTTCTCCTTCTCCTTCTTCCACTTCTTCTGATTCACCCTCCAGACTTCACCTTCTCCTTCTCCTTCTTCTGCTTCTTCTGCTTCGCCCTCCAGACTTCACCTTCTCCTTCTCCATCTTCTGCTTCTTCTGCTTTACTCTCCTGACTTCACCTTCTCCTTCTCCATCTTCTACTTCTTCTGATTCACCCTCCAGACTTCACCTTCTCCTTCTCCTTCTTCTGCTTCTTCTGCTTCACCCTCCAGACTTCAGCTTCTCCTTCTCCTTCTTCTGCTTCTTCTGCTGCGCCCTCCAGACTTCACCTTCTCCTTCTCCTTCTTCTGCTTCTTCTGCTTCACCGTCCTGACTTCACCTTCTCCTTCTCCTTCTTCTACTTCTTCTGCTTCACCCCCCTGACTTCACCTGCTCCTTCTCCTTCTTCTGCTTCTTCTGATTCACCCTCCTAACTACACCTTCTCCTTCTCCTTCTTCTGCTTCTTCTGATTCACCCTCCTGACTTCACCTTCTCCTTCTCCTTCTTCTGCTTCTTCTGATTCACCCTCCAGACTTCACCTTCTCCTTCTCCTTCTTCTGCTTCTTCTGATTCACCCTCCAGACTTCACCTTCTTCATCTCCTTCTTCTGCTTCTTCTGATTCACCCTCCAGACTTCATCTTCTCCTTCTCCTTCTTCTGCTTCTTCTGATTCACCCTCCAGACTTCACCTTCTCCTTCTCCTTATTCTGCTTCTTCTGATTCACCCTCCAGACTTCACCTTCTCCTTCTCCTTCTTCTACTTCTTCTGATTCACCCTCCAGACTTCACCTTCTCCTTCTCCTTCTTATACTTCTTCAGATTCACCCACCAGTCTTCAACTTCTCCTTCTCCTTCTTCTGTTTCTTCTGCTTCACCCTCCAGACTTCACCTTCTTCTTCTCTTTCTTCTACTTCTGATTCACCCTCCAGACTTCACCTTCTCCTTCTCCTTCTTCTAATTCTTCTGATTCACCCTCCAGACTTCACCTTCTCCTTCTCCTTCTTCTGCTTCTTCTGATTCACCCTCCTGACTTCACCTTCTCCTTCTCCTTCTTCTACTTCTTCTGATTCACCCTCCTGACTTCACCTTCTCCTTCTCCTTCTTCTACTTCTTCTGCTTCACCCTCCAGACTTCACCTTCTCCTTCTCCTTCTTCTACTTCTTCTGATTCACCCTCCAGACTTCACCTTCTCCTTCTCCTTCTTGTGCTTCTTCTGATTCACCCTCCAGACTTCACCTTCTCCTTCTCCTTATTCTGCTTCTTCTGATTCACCCTCCAGACTTCACCTTCTCCTTCTCCTTCTTCTACTTCTTCTGATTCACCCTCCAGACTTCACCTTCTCCTTCTCCTTCTTCTACTTCTTCTGATTCACCCTCCAGACTTCATCTTCTCCTTCTCCTTCTTCTACTTCTTCTGCTTCTCCCTCCAGACTTCACCTTCTCCTTCTCCTTCTTCTGCTTCTTCTGATTCACCCTCCAGACTTCACCTTCTCATTCTCCTTCTTCTACTTCTTCTGATTCACCCTCCAGACTTCACCTTCTCCTTCTCCTTCTTCTACTTCTTCTGATTCACCCTCCAGACTTCACCTTCTCCTTCTCCTTCTTCTACTTCTTCCGATTCACCCTCCTGACTTCACCTTCTCCTTCTCCTTCTTCTGCTTCTTCTGCTTCACCCTCCTGACTTCACCTTCTCCTTCTCCTTCTTCTACTTCTTCTGATTCACCCTCCAGACTTCACCTTCTCCTTCTCCTTCTTCTGCTTCTTCTGCTTCACCCTCCAGACTTCACCTTCTCCTTCTCCTTCTTCTGCTTCTTCTGCTTCGCCCTCCAGACATCACCTTCTCCTTCTCCTTCTTCTGCTTCTTCTGCTTCACCCTCCAGACTTCACCTTCTCCTTCTCCTTCTTCTGCTTCTTCTGCTTCACTCTCCTGACTTCACCTTCTCCTTCACCTTCTTCTACTTCTTCTGATTCACCCTCCAGACTTCACCTTCTCCTTCTCCTTCTTCTGCTTCTTCTGCTTCACCCTCCAGACTTCACCTTCTCCTTCTCCTTCTTCTGCTTCTTCTGCTGCGCCCTCCAGACTTCACCTTCTCCTTCTCCTTCTTCTTCTTCTTCTGCTTCACCCTCCTGACTTCACCTTCTCCTTCTCCTTCTTCTACGTCTTCTGCTTCACCCCCCTGACTTCACCTGCTCCTTCTCCTTCTTCTGCTTCTTCTGATTCACCCTCCTAACTTTACCTTCTTCTTCTCCTTCTTCTGCTTCTTCTGATTCACCCTCCTGACTTCACCTTCTCCTTCTCCTTCTTCTGCTTCTTCTAATTCACCCTCCAGACTTCACCTTCTGCTTGTCCTTCTTCTGCTTCTTCTGATTCACCCTCCAGACTTCACCTTCTCCTTCTCCTTCTTCTGCTTCTTCTGATTGACCCTCCAGACCTCACCTTCCCCTTCTCCTTCTTCTACTTCTTCTGATTCACCCTCCAGACTTCATCTTCTCCTTCTCCTTCTTCTGCTTCTTCTGATTCACCCTCCAGACTTCACCTTCTCCTTCTCCTTCTTCTGCTTCTTCTGATTCACCCTCCAGACTTCACCTTCTCCTTCTCCTTCTTCTACTTCTTCTGATTCACCATCCTGACTTCACCTTCTCCTTCTCCTTCTTCTGCTTCTTCTGCTTCACCCTCCAGACTTCAACTTCTCCTGCTCCTTTTTCTGCTTCTTCTGCTTCACCCTCCAGACTTCACCTTCTCCTTCTCCTTCTTCTGCTTCTTCTGCTTCACCCTCCTGACTTCACCTTCTCCTTCTCCTTCTTCTACTTCTTCTGATTCACCCTCCAGACTTCACCTTCTCCTTCTCCTTCTTCTGCTTCTTCTGCTTCACCCTCCAGACTTCACCTTCTCCTTCTCCTTCTTCTGCTTCTTCTGATTCACCCTCCAGACTTCACCTTCTCCTTCTCCTTATTCTGCTTCTTCTGATTCACCCTCCAGACTTCACCTTCTCCTTCTCCTTCTTCTACTTCTTCTGATTCACCCTCCAGACTTCACCTTCTCCTTCTCCTTCTTCTACTTCTTCTGATTCACCCTCCAGACTTCACCTTCTCCTTCTCCTTCTTCTACTTCTTCTGCTTCTCCCTCCAGACTTCACCTTCTCCTTCTCCTTCTTCTGCTTCTTCTGATTCACCCTCCAGACTTCACCTTCTCATTCTCCTTCTTCTACTTCTTCTGATTCACCCTCCAGACTTCACCTTCTCCTTCTCCTTCTTCTACTTCTTCTGATTCACCCTCCAGACTTCACCTTCTCCTTCTCCTTCTTCTACTTCTTCCGATTCACCCTCCTGACTTCACCTTCTCCTTCTCCTTCTTCTGCTTCTTCTGCTTCACCCTCCTGACTTCACCTTCTCCTTCTCCTTCTTCTACTTCTTCTGATTCACCCTCCAGACTTCACCTTCTCCTTCTCCTTCTTCTGCTTCTTCTGCTTCACCCTCCAGACTTCACCTTCTCCTTCTCCTTCTTCTGCTTCTTCTGCTTCGCCCTCCAGACATCACCTTCTCCTTCTCCTTCTTCTGCTTCTTCTGCTTCACCCTCCAGACTTCACCTTCTCCTTCTCCTTCTTCTGCTTCTTCTGCTTCACTCTCCTGACTTCACCTTCTCCTTCACCTTCTTCTACTTCTTCTGATTCACCCTCCAGACTTCACCTTCTCCTTCTCCTTCTTCTGCTTCTTCTGCTTCACCCTCCAGACTTCACCTTCTCCTTCTCCTTCTTCTGCTTCTTCTGCTGCGCCCTCCGGACTTCACCTTCTCCTTCTCCTTCTTCTGCTTCTTCTGCTTCACCCTCCTGACTTCACCTTCTCCTTCTCCTTCTTCTACTTCTTCTGCTTCACCCCCCTGACTTCACCTGCTCCTTCTCCTTCTTCTGCTTCTTCTGATTCACCCTCCTAACTTTACCTTCTCCTTCTCCTTCTTCTGCTTCTTCTGATTCACCCTCCTGACTTCACCTTCTCCTTCTCCTTCTTCTGCTTCTTCTAATTCACCCTCCAGACTTCACCTTCTGCTTGTCCTTCTTCTGCTTCTTCTGATTCACCCTCCAGACTTCACCTTCTCCTTCTCCTTCTTCTGCTTCTTCTGATTGACCCTCCAGACCTCACCTTCCCCTTCTCCTTCTTCTACTTCTTCTGATTCACCCTCCAGACTTCATCTTCTCCTTCTCCTTCTTCTGCTTCTTCTGATTCACCCTCCAGACTTCACCTTCTCCTTCTCCTTCTTCTGCTTCTTCTGATTCACCCTCCAGACTTCACCTTCTCCTTCTCCTTCTTCTACTTCTTCTGATTCACCATCCTGACTTCACCTTCTCCTTCTCCTTCTTCTGCTTCTTCTGCTTCACCCTCCAGACTTCAACTTCTCCTGCTCCTTTTTCTGCTTCTTCTGCTTCACCCTCCAGACTTCACCTTCTCCTTCTCCTTCTTCTGCTTCTTCTGCTTCACCCTCCTGACTTCACCTTCTCCTTCTCCTTCTTCTACTTCTTCTGATTCACCCTCCAGACTTCACCTTCTCCTTCTCCTTCTTCTGCTTCTTCTGCTTCACCCTCCAGACTTCACCTTCTCCTTCTCCTTCTTCTGCTTCTTCTGCTTCGCCCTCCAGACTTCACCTTCTCCTTCTCCATCTTCTGCTTCTTCTGCTTCACTCTCCTGACTTCAGCTTCTCCTTCTCCTTCTTCTACTTCTTCTGATTCACCCTCCAGACTTCACCTTCTCCTTCTCCTTCTTCTGCTTCTTCTGCTTCACCCTCCAGACTTCAGCTTCTCCTTCTCCTTCTTCTGCTTCTTCTGCTGCGCCCTCCAGACTTCACCTTCTCCTTCTCCTTCTTCTGCTTCTTCTGCTTCACCGTCCTGACTTCACCTTCTCCTTCTCCTTCTTCTACTTCTTCTGCTTCACCCCCCTGACTTCACCTGCTCCTTCTCCTTCTTCTGCTTCTTCTGATTCACCCTCCTAACTACAGCTTCTCCTTCTCCTTCTTCTGCTTCTTCTGATTCACCCTCCTGACTTCACCTTCTCCTTCTCCTTCTTCTGCTTCTTCTGATTCACCCTCCAGACTTCACCTTCTCCTTCTCCTTCTTCTGCTTCTTCTGATTCACCCTCCAGACTTCACCTTCTCCTTCTCCTTCTTCTGCTTCTTCTGATTCACCCTCCAGACTTCATCTTCTCCTTCTCCTTCTTCTGCTTCTTCTGGTTCACCCTCCAGACTTCACCTTCTCCTTCTCCTTCTTCTGCTTCTTCTGATTCACCCTCCAGACTTCACCTTCTCCTTCTCCTTCTTCTACTTCTTCTGATTCACCCTCCAGACTTCACCTTCTCCTTCTCCTTCTTATTCTTCTTCAGATTCACCCTACAGTCTTCACCTTCTCCTTCTCCTTCTTCTGTTTCTTCTGCTTCACCCTCCAGACTTCACCTTCTTCTTCTCTTTCTTCTGCTTCTTCTGATTCACCCTCCAGACTTCACCTTCTCCTTCTCCTTCTTCTGATTCTTCTGATTCACCCTCCAGACTTCACCTTCTCCTTCTCCTTCTTCTGCTTCTTCTGATTCACCCTCCTGACTTCACCTTCTCATTCTCCTTCTTCTACTTCTTCTGATTCACCCTCCAGACTTCACCTTCTCCTTCTCCTTCTTCTACTTCTTCTGATTCACCCTCCAGACTTCACCTTCTCCTTCTCCTTCTTCTACTTCTTCCGATTCACCCTCCTGACTTCACCTTCTCCTTCTCCTTCTTCTGCTTCTTCTGCTTCACCCTCCTGACTTCACCTTCTCCTTCTCCTTCTTCTACTTCTTCTGATTCACCCTCCAGACTTCACCTTCTCCTTCTCCTTCTTCTGCTTCTTCTGCTTCACCCTCCAGACTTCACCTTCTCCTTCTCCTTCTTCTGCTTCTTCTGCTTCGCCCTCCAGACATCACCTTCTCCTTCTCCTTCTTCTGCTTCTTCTGCTTCACCCTCCAGACTTCACCTTCTCCTTCTCCTTCTTCTGCTTCTTCTGCTTCACTCTCCTGACTTCACCTTCTCCTTCACCTTCTTCTACTTCTTCTGATTCACCCTCCAGACTTCACCTTCTCCTTCTCCTTCTTCTGCTTCTTCTGCTTCACCCTCCAGACTTCACCTTCTCCTTCTCCTTCTTCTGCTTCTTCTGCTGCGCCCTCCAGACTTCACCTTCTCCTTCTCCTTCTTCTGCTTCTTCTGCTTCACCCTCCTGACTTCACCTTCTCCTTCTCCTTCTTCTACTTCTTCTGCTTCACCCCCCTGACTTCACCTGCTCCTTCTCCTTCTTCTGCTTCTTCTGATTCACCCTCCTAACTTTACCTTCTCCTTCTCCTTCTTCTGCTTCTTCTGATTCACCCTCCTGACTTCACCTTCTCCTTCTCCTTCTTCTGCTTCTTCTAATTCACCCTCCAGACTTCACCTTCTGCTTGTCCTTCTTCTGCTTCTTCTGATTCACCCTCCAGACTTCACCTTCTCCTTCTCCTTCTTCTGCTTCTTCTGATTGACCCTCCAGACCTCACCTTCCCCTTCTCCTTCTTCTACTTCTTCTGATTCACCCTCCAGACTTCATCTTCTCCTTCTCCTTCTTCTGCTTCTTCTGATTCACCCTCCAGACTTCACCTTCTCCTTCTCCTTCTTCTGCTTCTTCTGATTCACCCTCCAGACTTCACCTTCTCCTTCTCCTTCTTCTACTTCTTCTGATTCACCATCCTGACTTCACCTTCTCCTTCTCCTTCTTCTGCTTCTTCTGCTTCACCCTCCAGACTTCAACTTCTCCTGCTCCTTTTTCTGCTTCTTCTGCTTCACCCTCCAGACTTCACCTTCTCCTTCTCCTTCTTCTGCTTCTTCTGCTTCACCCTCCTGACTTCACCTTCTCCTTCTCCTTCTTCTACTTCTTCTGATTCACCCTCCAGACTTCACCTTCTCCTTCTCCTTCTTCTGCTTCTTCTGCTTCACCCTCCAGACTTCACCTTCTCCTTCTCCTTCTTCTGCTTCTTCTGCTTCGCCCTCCAGACTTCACCTTCTCCTTCTCCATCTTCTGCTTCTTCTGCTTCACTCTCCTGACTTCAGCTTCTCCTTCTCCTTCTTCTACTTCTTCTGATTCACCCTCCAGACTTCACCTTCTCCTTCTCCTTCTTCTGCTTCTTCTGCTTCACCCTCCAGACTTCAGCTTCTCCTTCTCCTTCTTCTGCTTCTTCTGCTGCGCCCTCCAGACTTCACCTTCTCCTTCTCCTTCTTCTGCTTCTTCTGCTTCACCGTCCTGACTTCACCTTCTCCTTCTCCTTCTTCTACTTCTTCTGCTTCACCCCCCTGACTTCACCTGCTCCTTCTCCTTCTTCTGCTTCTTCTGATTCACCCTCCTAACTACAGCTTCTCCTTCTCCTTCTTCTGCTTCTTCTGATTCACCCTCCTGACTTCACCTTCTCCTTCTCCTTCTTCTGCTTCTTCTGATTCACCCTCCAGACTTCACCTTCTCCTTCTCCTTCTTCTGCTTCTTCTGATTCACCCTCCAGACTTCACCTTCTCCTTCTCCTTCTTCTGCTTCTTCTGATTCACCCTCCAGACTTCATCTTCTCCTTCTCCTTCTTCTGCTTCTTCTGATTCACCCTCCAGACTTCACCTTCTCCTTCTCCTTCTTCTGCTTCTTCTGATTCACCCTCCAGACTTCACCTTCTCCTTCTCCTTCTTCTACTTCTTCTGATTCACCCTCCAGACTTCACCTTCTCCTTCTCCTTCTTATTCTTCTTCAGATTCACCCTACAGTCTTCACCTTCTCCTTCTCCTTCTTCTGTTTCTTCTGCTTCACCCTCCAGACTTCACCTTCTTCTTCTCTTTCTTCTGCTTCTTCTGATTCACCCTCCAGACTTCACCTTCTCCTTCTCCTTCTTCTGATTCTTCTGATTCACCCTCCAGACTTCACCTTCTCCTTCTCCTTCTTCTGCTTCTTCTGATTCACCCTCCTGACTTCACCTTCTCCTTCTCCTTCTTCTACTTCTTCTGATTCACCCTCCTGACTTCACCTTCTCCTTCTCCTTCTTCTACTTCTTCTGCTTCACCCTCCAGACTTCACCTTCTCCTTCTCCTTCTTCTACTTCTTCTGATGCACCCTCCAGACTTCACCTTCTCCTTCTCCTTCTTCTGCTTCTTCTGAATCACCCTCCAGACTTCACCTTCTCCTTCTCCTTATTCTGCTTCTTCTGATTCACCCTCCAGACTTCACCTTCTCCTTCTCCTTCTTCTGCTTCTTCTGATTCACCCTCCAGACTTCACCTTCTCCTTCTCCTTCTTCTACTCCTTCTGATTCACCCTCCAGACTTCACCTTCTCCTTCTCCTTCTTCTGCTTCTTCTGATTCACCCTCCAGACTTCACCTTCTCCTTCTCCTTATTCTGCTTCTTCTGATTCACCCTCCAGACTTCACCTTCACCTTCTCCTTCTTCTGCTTCTTCTGATTCACCCTGCAGACTTCACCTTCTCCTTCTCCTTCTTCTGCTTCTTCTGATTCACCCTCCAGACTTCACCTTCTCCTTCTTCTTCTTCTGCTTCTTCTGATTCACCCTCCAGACTTCACCTTCTCCTTCTCCTTCTTCTACTTCTTCTGATTCACCCTCCAGACTTCACCTTCTCCTTCTCCTTCTTCTGCTTCTTCTGATTCACCCTCCAGACTTCACCTTCTCCTTCTCCTTCTTCTACTTCTTCTGCTTCACCCTCCAGACTACACCTTCTCCTTCTCCTTCTTCTACTTCTTCTGATTCACCCTCCAGACTTCACCTTCTCCTTCTCCTTCTTCTGCTTCTTCTGATTCACCCTCCAGACTTCACCTTCTCCTTCTCCTTATTCTGCTTCTTCTGATTCACCCTCCAGACTTCACCTTCTCCTTCTCCTTCTTCTGCTTCTTCTGATTCACCCTCCAGACTTCACCTTCTCCTTCTCCTTCTTCTGCTTCTTCTGATTCACCCTCCAGACTTCACCTTCTCCTTCTCCTTCTTCTACTTCTTCTGATTCACCCTCCAGACTTCACCTTCTCCTTCTCCTTCTTCTGCTTCTTCTGATTCACCCTCCTGACTTCACCTTCTCCTTCTCCTTCTTCTACATCTTCTGATTCACCCTCCTGACTTCACCTTCTCCTTCTCCTTCTTCTAATTCTTCTGCTTCACCCTCCAGACTTCACCTTCTCCTTCTCCTTCTTCTACTTCTTCTGATTCACCCTCCAGACTTCACCTTCTCCTTCTCCTTCTTCTACTTCTTCTGATTCACCCTCCAGACTTCACCTTCTCCTTCTCCTTGTTCTACTTCTTCTGATTCACCCTCCAGACTTCACCTTCTCCTTCTCCTTCTTCTGCTTCTTCTGTTTCACCCTCCAGACTTCACCTTCTCCTTCTCCTTATTCTGCTTCTTCTGAATCACCCTCCAGACTTCTCCTTCTCCTTCTTCTGCTTCTTCTGATTCACCCTCCAGACTTCACCTTCTCCTTCTCCTTCTTCTGCTTCTTCTGATTCACCCTCCAGACTTCACCTTCTCCTTCTCCTTCTTCTACTTCTTCTGATTCACCCTCCAGACTTCACCTTCTCCTTCTCCTTCGTCTACTTCTTCTGATTCACCCTCCAGACTTCACCTTCTCCTTCTCCTTCTTCTGCTTCTTCTGATTCACCCTCCAGACTTCACCTTCTCCTTCTACTTCTTCTACTTCTTCTGATTCACCCTCCAGACTTCACCTTCTCCTTCTCTTTCTTCTGCTTCTTCTGATTCACCCTCCAGACTTCACCTTCTCCTTCTCCTTCTTCTGATTCTTCTGCTTCACCCTCCAGACTTCACCTTCTCCTTCTCCTTCTTCTGCTTCGTCTGCTTCACTCTCCTGACTTCACCTTCTCCTTCACCTTCTTCTACTTCTTCTGATTCACCCTCCAGACTTCACCTTCTCCTTCTCCTTCTTCTGCTTCTTCTGCTTCACCCTCCAGACTTCACCTTCTCCTTCTCCTTCTTCTGCTTCTTCTGCTGCGCCCTCCAGACTTCACCTTCTCCATCTCCTTCTTCTGCTTCTTCTGCTTCACCCTCCTGACTTCACCTTCTCCTTCTCCTTCTTCTACTTCTTCTGCTTCACCCCCCTGACTTCACCTGCTCCTTCTCCTTCTTCTGCTTCTTCTGATTCACCCTCCTAACTTTACCTTCTCCTTCTCCTTCTTCTGCTTCTTCTGATTCACCCTCCTGACTTCACCTTCTCCTTCTCCTTGTTCTGCTTCTTCTAATTCACCCTCCAGACTTCACCTTCTCCTTGTCCTTCTTCTGCTTCTTCTGATTCACCCTCCAGACTTCACCTTCTCCTTCTCCTTCTTCTGCTTCTTCTGATTGACCCTCCAGACCTCACCTTCTCCTTCTCCTTCTTCTACTTCTTCTGATTCACCCTCCAGACTTCATCTTCTCCTTCTCCTTCTTCTGCTTCTTCTGATTCACCCTCCAGACTTCACCTTCTCCTTCTCCTTCTTCTGCTTCTTCTGATTCACCCTCCAGACTTCACCTTCTCCTTCTCCTTCTTCTAATTCTTCTGATTCACCCTCCTGACTTCACCTTCTCCTTTTCCTTCTTCTGCTTCTTCTGCTTCACCCTCCAGACTTCACCTTCACCTGCTCCTTCTTCTGCTTCTTCTGCTTCATCCTCCAGACTTCACCTTCTCCTTCTCCTTCTTCTGCTTCTTCTGCTTCACCCTCCTGACTTCACCTTCTCCTTCTCCTTCTTCTACTTCTTCTGATTCACCCTCCAGACTCCACCTTCTCCTTCTCCTTCTTCTGCTTCTTCTGCTTCACCCTCCAGACTTCACCTTCTCCTTCTCCTTCTTCTGCTTCTTCTGCTTCGCCCTCCAGACTTCACCTTCTCCTTCTCCATCTTCTGCTTCTTCTGCTTCACTCTCCTGACTTCAGCTTCTCCTTCTCCTTCTTCTGCTTCTTCTGATTCACCCTCCAGACTTCACCTTCTCCTTCTCCTTCTTCTGCTTCTTCTGCTTCACCCTCCAGACTTCAGCTTCTCCTTCTCCTTCTTCTGCTTCTTCTGCTGCGCCCTCCAGACTACACCTTCTCCTTCTCCTTCTTCTGCTTCTTCTGCTTCACCGTCCTGACTTCACCTTCTCCTTCTCCTTATTCTGCTTCCTCTGATTCACCCTCCAGACTTCACCTTCTCCTTCTCCTTCTTCTGCTTCTTCTGATTCACCCTCCAGACTTCACCTTCTCCTTCTCCTTCTTCTACTCCTTCTGATTCACCCTCCAGACTTCACCTTCTCCTTCTCCTTCTTCTGCTTCTTCTGATTCACCCTCCAGACTTCACCTTCTCCTTCTCCTTATTCTGCTTCTTCTGATTCACCCTCCAGACTTCACCTTCACCTTCTCCTTCTTCTGCTTCTTCTGATTCACCCTGCAGACTTCACCTTCTCCTTCTCCTTCTTCTGCTTCTTCTGATTCACCCTCCAGACTTCACCTTCTCCTTCTCCTTCTTCTGCTTCTTCTGATTCACCCTCCAGACTTCACCTTCTCCTTCTCCTTCTTCTACTTCTTCTGATTCACCCTCCAGACTTCACCTTCTCCTTCTCCTTCTTCTGCTTCTTCTGATTCACCCTCCAGACTTCACCTTCTCCTTCTCCTTCTTCTACTTCTTCTGCTTCACCCTCCAGACTACACCTTCTCCTTCTCCTTCTTCTACTTCTTCTGATTCACCCTCCAGACTTCACCTTCTCCTTCTCCTTCTTCTGCTTCTTCTGATTCACCCTCCAGACTTCACCTTCTCCTTCTCCTTATTCTGCTTCTTCTGATTCACCCTCCAGACTTCACCTTCTCCTTCTCCTTCTTCTGCTTCTTCTGATTCACCCTCCAGACTTCACCTTCTCCTTCTCCTTCTTCTGCTTCTTCTGATTCACCCTCCAGACTTCACCTTCTCCTTCTCCTTCTTCTACTTCTTCTGATTCACCCTCCAGACTTCACCTTCTCCTTCTCCTTCTTCTGCTTCTTCTGATTCACCCTCCTGACTTCACCTTCTCCTTCTCCTTCTTCTACATCTTCTGATTCACCCTCCTGACTTCACCTTCTCCTTCTTCTTCTTCTAATTCTTCTGCTTCACCCTCCAGACTTCACCTTCTCCTTCTCCTTCTTCTACTTCTTCTGATTCACCCTCCAGACTTCACCTTCTCCTTCTCCTTCTTCTACTTCTTCTGATTCACCCTCCAGACTTCACCTTCTCCTTCTCCTTCTTCTACTTCTTCTGATTCACCCTCCAGACTTCACCTTCTCCTTCTCCTTCTTCTGCTTCTTCTGTTTCACCCTCCAGACTTCACCTTCTCCTTCTCCTTATTCTGCTTCTTCTGAATCACCCTCCAGACTTCTCCTTCTCCTTCTTCTGCTTCTTCTGATTCACCCTCCAGACTTCACCTTCTCCTTCTCCTTCTTCTGCTTCTTCTGATTCACCCTCCAGACTTCACCTTCTCCTTCTCCTTCTTCTACTTCTTCTGATTCACCCTCCAGACTTCACCTTCTCCTTCTCCTTCGTCTACTTCTTCTGATTCACCCTCCAGACTTCACCTTCTCCTTCTCCTTCTTCTGCTTCTTCTGATTCACCCTCCAGACTTCACCTTCTCCTTCTACTTCTTCTACTTCTTCTGATTCACCCTCCAGACTTCACCTTCTCCTTCTCTTTCTTCTGCTTCTTCTGATTCACCCTCCAGACTTCACCTTCTCCTTCTCCTTCTTCTGATTCTTCTGCTTCACCCTCCAGACTTCACCTTCTCCTTCTCCTTCTTCTGCTTCGTCTGCTTCACTCTCCTGACTTCACCTTCTCCTTCACCTTCTTCTACTTCTTCTGATTCACCCTCCAGACTTCACCTTCTCCTTCTCCTTCTTCTGCTTCTTCTGCTTCACCCTCCAGACTTCACCTTCTCCTTCTCCTTCTTCTGCTTCTTCTGCTGCGCCCTCCAGACTTCACCTTCTCCATCTCCTTCTTCTGCTTCTTCTGCTTCACACTCCTGACTTCACCTTCTCCTTCTCCTTCTTCTACTTCTTCTGCTTCACCCCCCTGACTTCACCTGCTCCTTCTCCTTCTTCTGCTTCTTCTGATTCACCCTCCTAACTTTACCTTCTCCTTCTCCTTCTTCTGCTTCTTCTGATTCACCCTCCTGACTTCACCTTCTCCTTCTCCTTCTTCTGCTTCTTCTAATTCACCCTCCAGACTTCACCTTCTCCTTGTCCTTCTTCTGCTTCTTCTGATTCACCCTCCAGACTTCACCTTCTCCTTCTCCTTCTTCTGCTTCTTCTGATTGACCCTCCAGACCTCACCTTCTCCTTCTCCTTCTTCTACTTCTTCTGATTCACCCTCCAGACTTCATCTTCTCCTTCTCCTTCTTCTGCTTCTTCTGATTCACCCTCCAGACTTCACCTTCTCCTTCTCCTTCTTCTGCTTCTTCTGATTCACCCTCCAGACTTCACCTTCTCCTTCTCCTTCTTCTAATTCTTCTGATTCACCCTCCTGACTTCACCTTCTCCTTTTCCTTCTTCTGCTTCTTCTGCTTCACCCTCCAGACTTCACCTTCACCTGCTCCTTCTTCTGCTTCTTCTGCTTCATCCTCCAGACTTCACCTTCTCCTTCTCCTTCTTCTGCTTCTTCTGCTTCACCCTCCTGACTTCACCTTCTCCTTCTCCTTCTTCTACTTCTTCTGATTCACCCTCCAGACTCCACCTTCTCCTTCTCCTTCTTCTGCTTCTTCTGCTTCACCCTCCAGACTTCACCTTCTCCTTCTCCTTCTTCTGCTTCTTCTGCTTCGCCCTCCAGACTTCACCTTCTCCTTCTCCATCTTCTGCTTCTTCTGCTGCGCCCTCCAGACTACACCTTCTCCTTCTCCTTCTTCTGCTTCTTCTGCTTCACCGTCCTGACTTCACCTTCTCCTTCTCCTTCTTCTACTTCTTCTGCTTCACCCCCCTGACTTCACCTGCTCCTTCTCCTTCTTCTGCTTCTTCTGATTCACCCTCCTAACTACACCTTCTCCTTCTCCTTCTTCTGCTTCTTCTGCTTCACCCTCCAGACTTCAACTTCTCCTGCTCCTTTTTCTGCTTCTTCTGCTTCACCCTCCAGACTTCACCTTCTCCTTCTCCTTCTTCTGCTTCTTCTGCTTCACCCTCCTGACTTCACCTTCTCCTTCTCCTTCTTCTACTTCTTCTGATTCACCCTCCAGACTTCACCTTCTCCTTCTCCTTCTTCTGCTTCTTCTGCTTCACCCTCCAGACTTCACCTTCTCCTTCTCCTTCTTCTGCTTCTTCTGCTTCGCCCTCCAGACTTCACCTTCTCCTTCTCCATCTTCTGCTTCTTCTGCTTCACTCTCCTGACTTCACCTTCTCCTTCTCCTTCTTCTACTTCTTCTGATTCACCCTCCAGACTTCACCTTCTCCTTCTCCTTCTTCTGCTTCTTCTGCTTCACCCTCCAGACTTCAGCTTCTCCTTCTCCTTCTTCTGCTTCTTCTGCTGCGCCCTCCAGACTTCACCTTCTCCTTCTCCTTCTTCTGCTTCTTCTGCTTCACCGTCCTGACTTCACCTTCTCCTTCTCCTTCTTCTACTTCTTCTGCTTCACCCCCCTGACTTCACCTGCTCCTTCTCCTTCTTCTGCTTCTTCTGATTCACCCTCCTAACTACACCTTCTCCTTCTCCTTCTTCTGCTTCTTCTGATTCACCCTCCTGACTTCACCTTCTCCTTCTCCTTCTTCTGCTTCTTCTGATTCACCCTCCAGACTTCACCTTCTCCTTCTCCTTCTTCTGCTTCTTCTGATTCACCCTCCAGACTTCACCTTCTCCTTCTCCTTCTTCTGCTTCTTCTGATTCACCCTCCAGACTTCATCTTCTCCTTCTCCTTCTTCTGCTTCTTCTGATTCACCCTCCAGACTTCACCTTCTCCTTCTCCTTCTTCTGCTTCTTCTGATTCACCCTCCAGACTTCACCTTCTCCTTCTCCTTCTTCTACTTCTTCTGATTCACCCTCCAGACTTCACCTTCTCCTTCTCCTTCTTATACTTCTTCAGATTCACCCTACAGTCTTCATCTTCTCCTTCTCCTTCTTCTGTTTCTTCTGCTTCACCCTCCAGACTTCACCTTCTTCTTCTCTTTCTTCTGCTTCTTCTGATTCACCCTCCAGACTTCACCTTCTCCTTCTCCTTCTTCTGATTCTTCTGATTCACCCTCCAGACTTCACCTTCTCCTTCTCCTTCTTCTGCTTCTTCTGATTCACCCTCCTGACTTCACCTTCTCCTTCTCCTTCTTCTACTTCTTCTGATTCACCCTCCTGACTTCACCTTCTCCTTCTCCTTCTTCTACTTCTTCTGCTTCACCCTCCAGACTTCACCTTCTCCTTCTCCTTCTTCTACTTCTTCTGATTCACCCTCCAGACTTCACCTTCTCCTTCTCCTTCTTCTGATTCTTCTGATTCACCCTCCAGACTTCACCTTCTCCTTCTCCTTATTCTGCTTCTTCTGATTCACCCTCCAGACTTCACCTTCTCCTTCTCCTTCTTCTGCTTCTTCTGATTCACCCTCCAGACTTCACCTTCTCCTTCTCCTTCTTCTGCTTCTTCTGATTCACCCTCCAGACTTCACCTTCTCCTTCTCCTTCTTCTGCTTCTTCTGATTCACCCTCCAGACTTCACCTTCTCCTTCTCCTTCTTCTACTCCTTCTGATTCACCCTCCAGACTTCACCTTCTCCTTCTCCTTCTTCTGCTTCTTCTGATTCACCCTCCAGACTTCACCTTCTCCTTCTCCTTATTCTGCTTCTTCTGATTCACCCTCCAGACTTCACCTTCTCCTTCTCCTTCTTCTGCTTCTTCTGATTCACCCTCCAGACTTCACCTTCTCCTTCTCCTTCTTCTGCTTCTTCTGATTCACCCTCCAGACTTCACCTTCTCCTTCTCCTTCTTCTACTTCTTCAGATTCACCCTCCAGACTTCACCTTCTCCTTCTCCTTCTTCTGCTTCTTCTGATTCACCCTCCAGACTTCACCTTCTCCTTCTCCTTCTTCTACTTCTTCTGCTTCACCCTCCAGACTACACCTTCTCCTTCTCCTTCTTCTACTTCTTCTGATTCACCCTCCAGACTTCACCTTCTCCTTCTCCTTCTTCTGCTTCTTCTGATTCACCCTCCAGACTTCACCTTCTCCTTCTCCTTCTTCTGCTTCTTCTGATTCACCCTCCAGACTTCACCTTCTCCTTCTCCTTCTTCTGCTTCTTCTGATTCACCCTCCAGACTTCACCTTCTCCTTCTCCTTCTTCTACTTCTTCTGATTCACCCTCCAGACTTCACCTTCTCCTTCTCCTTCTTCTGCTTCTTCTGATTCACCCCCCTGACTTCACCTTCTCCTTCTCCTTCTTCTACATCTTCGGATTCACCCTCCTGACTTCACCTTCTCCTCCTCCTTCTTCTAATTCTTCTGCTTCACCCTCCAGACTTCACCTTCTCCTTCTCCTTCTTCTACTTCTTCTGATTCACCCTCCAGACTTCACCTTCTCCTTCTCCTTCTTCTACTTCTTCTGATTCACCCTCCAGACTTCACCTTCTCCTTCTCCTTCTTCTACTTCTTCTGATTCACCCTCCAGACTTCACCTTCTCCTTCTCCTTCTTCTGCTTCTTCTGTTTCACCCTCCAGACTTCACCTTCTCCTTCTCCTTATTCTGCTTCTTCTGAATCACCCTCCAGACTTCTCCTTCTCCTTCTTCTGCTTCTTCTGATTCACCCTCCAGACTTCACCTTCTCCTTCTCCTTCTTCTGCTTCTTCTGATTCACCCTCCAGACTTCACCTTCTCCTTCTCCTTCTTCTACTTCTTCTGATTCACCCTCCAGACTTCACCTTCTCCTTCTCCTTCGTCTACTTCTTCTGATTCACCCTCCAGACTTCACCTTCTCCTTCTCCTTCTTCTGCTTCTTCTGATTCACCCTCCAGACTTCACCTTCTCCTTCTACTTCTTCTACTTCTTCTGATTCACCCTCCAGACTTCACCTTCTCCTTCTCTTTCTTCTGCTTCTTCTGATTCACCCTCCAGACTTCACCTTCTCCTTCTCCTTCTTCTGATTCTTCTGCTTCACCCTCCAGACTTCACCTTCTCCTTCTCCTTCTTCTGCTTCGTCTGCTTCACTCTACTGACTTCACCTTCTCCTTCACCTTCTTCTCCTTCTTCTGATTCACCCTCCAGACTTCACCTTCTCCTTCTCCTTCTTCTGCTTCTTCTGCTTCACCCTCCAGACTTCACCTTCTCCTTCTCCTTCTTCTGCTTCTTCTGCTGCGCCCTCCAGACTTCACCTTCTCCATCTCCTTCTTCTGCTTCTTCTGCTTCACCCTCCTGACTTCACCTTCTCCTTCTCCTTCTTCTACTTCTTCTGCTTCACCCCCCTGACTTCACCTGCTCCTTCTCCTTCTTCTGCTTCTTCTGATTCACCCTCCTAACTTTACCTTCTCCTTCTCCTTCTTCTGCTTCTTCTGATTCACCCTCCTGACTTCACCTTCTCCTTCTCCTTCTTCTGCTTCTTCTAATTCACCCTCCAGACTTCACCTTCTCCTTGTCCTTCTTCTGCTTCTTCTGATTCACCCTCCAGACTTCACCTTCTCCTTCTCCTTCTTCTGCTTCTTCTGATTGACCCTCCAGACCTCACCTTCTCCTTCTCCTTCTTCTACTTCTTCTGATTCACCCTCCAGACTTCATCTTCTCCTTCTCCTTCTTCTGCTTCTTCTGATTCACCCTCCAGACTTCACCTTCTCCTTCTCCTTCTTCTGCTTCTTCTGATTCACCCTCCAGACTTCACCTTCTCCTTCTCCTTCTTCTAATTCTTCTGATTCACCCTCCTGACTTCACCTTCTCCTTCTCCTTCTTCTGCTTCTTCTGCTTCACCCTCCAGACTTCACCTTCTCCTGCTCCTTCTTCTGCTTCTTCTGCTTCACCCTCCAGACTCCACCTTCTCCTTCTCCTTCTTCTGCTTCTTCTGATTCACCCTCCAGACTTCACCTTCTCCTTCTCCTTCTTCTGCTTCTTCTGATTGACCCTCCAGACCTCACCTTCTCCTTCTCCTTCTTCTACTTCTTCTGATTCACCCTCCAGACTCCACCTTCTCCTTCTCCTTCTTCTGCTTCTTCTGATTCACCCTCCAGACTTCATCTTCTCCTTCTCCTTCTTCTGCTTCTTCTGATTCACCCTCCAGACTTCACCTTCTCCTTCTCCTTCTTCTGCTTCTTCTGATTCACCCTCCAGACTTCACCTTCTCCTTCTCCTTCTTCTACTTCTTCTGATTCACCCTCCAGACTTCACCTTCTCCTTCTCCTTCTTATACTTCTTCAGATTCACCCTACAGTCTTCATCTTCTCCTTCTCCTTCTTCTGTTTCTTCTGCTTCACCCTCCAGACTTCACCTTCTTCTTCTCTTTCTTCTGCTTCTTCTGATTCACCCTCCAGACTTCACCTTCTCCTTCTCCTTCTTCTGATTCTTCTGATTCACCCTCCAGACTTCACCTTCTCCTTCTCCTTCTTCTGCTTCTTCTGATTCACCCTCCTGACTTCACCTTCTCCTTCTCCTTCTTCTACTTCTTCTGATTCACCCTCCTGACTTCACCTTCTCCTTCTCCTTCTTCTACTTCTTCTGCTTCACCCTCCAGACTTCACCTTCTCCTTCTCCTTCTTCTACTTCTTCTGATTCACCCTCCAGACTTCACCTTCTCCTTCTCCTTCTTCTGCTTCTTCTGATTCACCCTCCAGACTTCACCTTCTCCTTCTCCTTATTCTGCTTCTTCTGATTCACCCTCCAGACTTCACCTTCTCCTTCTCCTTCTTCTGCTTCTTCTGATTCACCCTCCAGACTTCACCTTCTCCTTCTCCTTCTTCTGCTTCTTCTGATTCACCCTCCAGACTTCACCTTCTCCTTCTCCTTCTTCTGCTTCTTCTGATTCACCCTCCAGACTTCACCTTCTCCTTCTCCTTCTTCTACTCCTTCTGATTCACCCTCCAGACTTCACCTTCTCCTTCTCCTTCTTCTGCTTCTTCTGATTCACCCTCCAGACTTCACCTTCTCCTTCTCCTTATTCTGCTTCTTCTGATTCACCCTCCAGACTTCACCTTCTCCTTCTCCTTCTTCTGCTTCTTCTGATTCACCCTCCAGACTTCACCTTCTCCTTCTCCTTCTTCTGCTTCTTCTGATTCACCCTCCAGACTTCACCTTCTCCTTCTCCTTCTTCTACTTCTTCAGATTCACCCTCCAGACTTCACCTTCTCCTTCTCCTTCTTCTGCTTCTTCTGATTCACCCTCCAGACTTCACCTTCTCCTTCTCCTTCTTCTACTTCTTCTGCTTCACCCTCCAGACTACACCTTCTCCTTCTCCTTCTTCTACTTCTTCTGATTCACCCTCCAGACTTCACCTTCTCCTTCTCCTTCTTCTGCTTCTTCTGATTCACCCTCCAGACTTCACCTTCTCCTTCTCCTTATTCTGCTTCTTCTGATTCACCCTCCAGACTTCACCTTCTCCTTCTCCTTCTTCTGCTTCTTCTGATTCACCCTCCAGACTTCACCTTCTCCTTCTCCTTCTTCTGCTTCTTCTGATTCACCCTCCAGACTTCACCTTCTCCTTCTCCTTCTTCTACTTCTTCTGATTCACCCTCCAGACTTCACCTTCTCCTTCTCCTTCTTCTGCTTCTTCTGATTCACCCTCCTGACTTCACCTTCTCCTTCTCCTTCTTCTACATCTTCGGATTCACCCTCCTGACTTCACCTTCTCCTTCTCCTTCTTCTAATTCTTCTGCTTCACCCTCCAGACTTCACCTTCTCCTTCTCCTTCTTCTACTTCTTCTGATTCACCCTCCAGACTTCACCTTCTCCTTCTCCTTCTTCTACTTCTTCTGATTCACCCTCCAGACTTCACCTTCTCCTTCTCCTTCTTCTACTTCTTCTGATTCACCCTCCAGACTTCACCTTCTCCTTCTCCTTCTTCTGCTTCTTCTGTTTCACCCTCCAGACTTCACCTTCTCCTTCTCCTTATTCTGCTTCTTCTGAATCACCCTCCAGACTTCTCCTTCTCCTTCTTCTGCTTCTTCTGATTCACCCTCCAGACTTCACCTTCTCCTTCTCCTTCTTCTGCTTCTTCTGATTCACCCTCCAGACTTCACCTTCTCCTTCTCCTTCTTCTACTTCTTCTGATTCACCCTCCAGACTTCACCTTCTCCTTCTCCTTCGTCTACTTCTTCTGATTCACCCTCCAGACTTCACCTTCTCCTTCTCCTTCTTCTGCTTCTTCTGATTCACCCTCCAGACTTCACCTTCTCCTTCTACTTCTTCTACTTCTTCTGATTCACCCTCCAGACTTCACCTTCTCCTTCTCTTTCTTCTGCTTCTTCTGATTCACCCTCCAGACTTCACCTTCTCCTTCTCCTTCTTCTGATTCTTCTGCTTCACCCTCCAGACTTCACCTTCTCCTTCTCCTTCTTCTGCTTCGTCTGCTTCACTCTACTGACTTCACCTTCTCCTTCACCTTCTTCTCCTTCTTCTGATTCACCCTCCAGACTTCACCTTCTCCTTCTCCTTCTTCTGCTTCTTCTGCTTCACCCTCCAGACTTCACCTTCTCCTTCTCCTTCTTCTGCTTCTTCTGCTGCGCCCTCCAGACTTCACCTTCTCCATCTCCTTCTTCTGCTTCTTCTGCTTCACCCTCCTGACTTCACCTTCTCCTTCTCCTTCTTCTACTTCTTCTGCTTCACCCCCCTGACTTCACCTGCTCCTTCTCCTTCTTCTGCTTCTTCTGATTCACCCTCCTAACTTTACCTTCTCCTTCTCCTTCTTCTGCTTCTTCTGATTCACCCTCCTGACTTCACCTTCTCCTTCTCCTTCTTCTGCTTCTTCTAATTCACCCTCCAGACTTCACCTTCTCCTTGTCCTTCTTCTGCTTCTTCTGATTCACCCTCCAGACTTCACCTTCTCCTTCTCCTTCTTCTGCTTCTTCTGATTGACACTCCAGACCTCACCTTCTCCTTCTCCTTCTTCTACTTCTTCTGATTCACCCTCCAGACTTCATCTTCTCCTTCTCCTTCTTCTGCTTCTTCTGATTCACCCTCCAGACTTCACCTTCTCCTTCTCCTTCTTCTGCTTCTTCTGATTCACCCTCCAGACTTCACCTTCTCCTTCTCCTTCTTCTAATTCTTCTGATTCACCCTCCTGACTTCACCTTCTCCTTCTCCTTCTTCTGCTTCTTCTGCTTCACCCTCCAGACTTCACCTTCTCCTGCTCCTTCTTCTGCTTCTTCTGCTTCACCCTCCAGACTCCACCTTCTCCTTCTCCTTCTTCTGCTTCTTCTGATTCACCCTCCAGACTTCACCTTCTCCTTCTCCTTCTTCTGCTTCTTCTGATTGACCCTCCAGACCTCACCTTCTCCTTCTCCTTCTTCTACTTCTTCTGATTCACCCTCCAGACTCCACCTTCTCCTTCTCCTTCTTCTGCTTCTTCTGCTTCACCCTCCAGACTTCACCTTCTCCTTCTCCTTCTTCTGCTTCTTCTGCTTCACCCTCCAGACTCCACCTTCTCCTTCTCCTTCTTCTGCTTCTTCTGATTCACCCTCCTGACTTCACCTTCTCCTTCTCCTTCTTCTGCTTCTTCTGATTCACCCTCCAGACTTCACCTTCTCCTTCTCCTTCTTCTGCTTCTTCTGATTCACCCTCCAGACTTCATTTTCTCCTTCTCTTTCTTCTGCTTCTTCTGATTCACCCTCCAGACTTCACCTTCTCCTTCTCCTTCTTCTGCTTCTTCTGATTCACCCTCCAGACTTCACCTTCTCCTTCTCCTTCTTCTACTTCTTCTGATTCACCCTCCAGACTTCACCTTCTCCTTCTCCTTCTTATACTTCTTCAGATTCACCCTCCAGTCTTCACCTATTCCTTCTCCTTCTTCTGTTTCTTCTGCTTCACCCTCCAGACTTCACCTTCTTCTTCTCTTTCTTCTGCTTCTTCTGATTCACCCTTCAGACTTCACCTTCTCCTTCTCCTTCTTCTGATTCTTCTGATTCACCCTCCAGACTTCACCTTCTCCTTCTCCTTCTTCTGCTTCTTCTGATTCACCCTCCTGACTTCACCTTCTCCTTCTCCTTCTTCTACTTCTTCTGATTCACCCTCCTGACTTCACCTTCTCCTTCTCCTTCTTCTACTTCTTCTGCTTCACCCTCCAGACTTCACCTTCTCCTTCTCCTTCTTCTACTTCTTCTGATTCACCCTCCAGACTTCACCTTCTCCTTCTCCTTCTTCTGCTTCTTCTGATTCACCCTCCAGACTTCACCTTCTCCTTCTCCTTATTCTGCTTCTTCTGATTCACCCTCCAGACTTCACCTTCTCCTTCTCCTTCTTCTGCTTCTTCTGATTCACCCTGCAGACTTCACCTTCTCCTTCTCCTTCTTCTGCTTCTTCTGATTCACCCTCCAGACTTCACCTTCTCCTTCTCCTTCTTCTGCTTCTTCTGATTCACCCTCCAGACTTCACCTTCTCCTTCTCCTTCTTCTACTTCTTCTGATTCACCCTCCAGACTTCACCTTCTCCTTCTCCTTCTTCTGCTTCTTCTGAATCACCCTCCAGACTTCACCTTCTCCTTCTCCTTCTTCTACTTCT
Organism: Somniosus microcephalus; assembly: GCF_052327205.1. Classification (NCBI taxonomy): domain Eukaryota; kingdom Metazoa; phylum Chordata; class Chondrichthyes; order Squaliformes; family Somniosidae; genus Somniosus; species Somniosus microcephalus. Next base: position 180,099 of record NW_028225540.1, on the reverse strand, counting down.
TCTGCTTCACCCTCCAGACTACACCTTCTCCTTCTCCTTCTTCTACTTCTTCTGATTCACCCTCCAGACTTCACCTTCTCCTTCTCCTTCTTCTGCTTCTTCTGATTCACCCTCCAGACTTCACCTTCTCCTTCTCCTTCTTCTGCTTCTTCTGATTCACCCTCCAGACTTCACCTTCTCCTTCTCCTTCTTCTGCTTCTTCTGATTCACCCTCCAGACTTCACCTTCTCCTTCTCCTTCTTCTACTTCTTCTGATTCACCCTCCAGACTTCACCTTCTCCTTCTCCTTCTTCTGCTTCTTCTGATTCACCCTCCTGACTTCACCTTCTCCTTCTCCTTCTTCTACATCTTCTGATTCACCCTCCTGACTTCACCTTCTCCTTCTCCTTCTTCTACTTCTTCTGCTTCACCCTCCAGACTTCACCTTCTCCTTCTCCTTCTTCTACTTCTTCTGATTCACCCTCCTGACTTCACCTTCTCCTTCTCCTTCTTCTACTTCTTCTGATTCACCCTCCAGACTTCACCTTCTCCTTCTCCTTCTTCTGCTTCTTCTGTTTCACCCTCCAGACTTCACCTTCTCCTTCTCCTTATCCTGCTTCTTCTGAATCACCCTCCAGACTTCACCTTCTCCTTCTCCTTCTTCTGCTTCTTCTGATTCACCCTCCAGACTTCACCTTCTCCTTCTCCTTCTTCTGCTTCTTCTGATTCACCCTCCAGACTTCAGCTTCTCCTTCTCCTTCTTCTACTTCTTCTGATTCACCCTCCAGACTTCACCTTCTCCTTCTCCTTCGTCTACTTCTTCTGATTCACCCTCCAGACTTCACCTTCTCCTTCTCTTTCTTCTGCTTCTTCTGATTCACCCTCCAGACTTCACCTTCTCCTTCTCCTTCTTCTGATTCTTCTGATTCACCCTCCAGACTTCACCTTCTCCTTCTCCTTCTTATGCTTCTTCTGATTCGCCCTCCTGACTTCACCTTCTCCTTCTCCTTCTTCTACATCTTCTGATTCACCCTCCTGACTTCACCTTCTCCTTCTCCTTCTTCTACTTCTTCTGCTTCACCCTCCAGACTTCAGCTTCTCCTTCTCCTTCTTCTACTTCTTCTGATTCACCCTCCAGACTTCACCTTCTCCTTCTCCTTCTTCTACTTCTTCTGATTCACCCTCCAGACTTCACCTTCTCCTTCTCCTTCTTCTACTTCTTCTGATTCACCCTCCAGACTTCACCTTCTCCTTCTCCTTCTTCTGCTTCTTCTGATTCACCCTCCAGACTTCATTTTCTCCTTCTCTTTCTTCTGCTTCATCTGATTCACCCTCCAGACTTCACCTTCTCCTTCTCCTTCTTCTGCTTCTTCTGATTCACCCTCCAGACTTCACCTTCTCCTTCTCCTTCTTCTACTTCTTCTGATTCACCCTCCAGACTTCACCTTCTCCTTCTCCTTCTTATACTTCTTCAGATTCACCCTCCAGTCTTCACCTACTCCTTCTCCTTCTTCTGTTTCTTCTGCTTCACCCTCCAGACTTCACCTTCTTCTTCTCTTTCTTCTGCTTCTTCTGATTCACCCTTCAGACTTCACCTTCTCCTTCTCCTTCTTCTGATTCTTCTGATTCACCCTCCAGACTTCACCTTCTCCTTCTCCTTCTTCTGCTTCTTCTGATTCACCCTCCTGACTTCACCTTCTCCTTCTCCTTCTTCTACTTCTTCTGATTCACCCTCCTGACTTCACCTTCTCCTTCTCCTTCTTCTACTTCTTCTGCTTCACCCTCCAGACTTCACCTTCTCCTTCTCCTTCTTCTACTTCTTCTGATTCACCCTCCAGACTTCACCTTCTCCTTCTCCTTCTTCTGCTTCTTCTGATTCACCCTCCAGACTTCACCTTCTCCTTCTCCTTATTCTGCTTCTTCTGATTCACCCTCCAGACTTCACCTTCTCCTTCTCCTTCTTCTGCTTCTTCTGATTCACCCTGCAGACTTCACCTTCTCCTTCTCCTTCTTCTGCTTCTTCTGATTCACCCTCCAGACTTCACCTTCTCCTTCTCCTTCTTCTGCTTCTTCTGATTCACCCTCCAGACTTCACCTTCTCCTTCTCCTTCTTCTACTTCTTCTGATTCACCCTCCAGACTTCACCTTCTCCTTCTCCTTCTTCTGCTTCTTCTGAATCACCCTCCAGACTTCACCTTCTCCTTCTCCTTCTTCTACTTCTTCTGCTTCACCCTCCAGACTACACCTTCTCCTTCTCCTTCTTCTACTTCTTCTGATTCACCCTCCAGACTTCACCTTCTCCTTCTCCTTCTTCTGCTTCTTCTGATTCACCCTCCAGACTTCACCTTCTCCTTCTCCTTCTTCTGCTTCTTCTGATTCACCCTCCAGACTTCACCTTCTCCTTCTCCTTCTTCTGCTTCTTCTGATTCACCCTCCAGACTTCACCTTCTCCTTCTCCTTCTTCTACTTCTTCTGATTCACCCTCCAGACTTCACCTTCTCCTTCTCCTTCTTCTGCTTCTTCTGATTCACCCTCCTGACTTCACCTTCTCCTTCTCCTTCTTCTACATCTTCTGATTCACCCTCCTGACTTCACCTTCTCCTTCTCCTTCTTCTACTTCTTCTGCTTCACCCTCCAGACTTCACCTTCTCCTTCTCCTACTTCTACTTCTTCTGATTCACCCTCCTGACTTCACCTTCTCCTTCTCCTTCTTCTACTTCTTCTGATTCACCCTCCAGACTTCACCTTCTCCTTCTCCTTCTTCTGCTTCTTCTGTTTCACCCTCCAGACTTCACCTTCTCCTTCTCCTTATTCTGCTTCTTCTGAATCACCCTCCAGACTTCACCTTCTCCTTCTCCTTCTTCTGCTTCTTCTGATTCACCCTCCAGACTTCACCTTCTCCTTCTCCTTCTTCTGCTTCTTCTGATTCACCCTCCAGACTTCAGCTTCTCCTTCTCCTTCTTCTACTTCTTCTGATTCACCCTCCAGACTTCACCTTCTCCATCTCCTTCTTCTGCTTCTTCTGATTCACCCTCCAGACTTCACCTTCTCCTTCTCCTTCGTCTACTTCTTCTGATTCACCCTCCAGACTTCACCTTCTCCTTCTCTTTCTTCTGCTTCTTCTGATTCACCCTCCAGACTTCACCTTCTCCTTCTCCTTCTTCTGATTCTTCTGATTCACCCTCCAGACTTCACCTTCTCCTTCTCCTTCTTATGCTTCTTCTGATTCGCCCTCCTGACTTCACCTTCTCCTTCTCCTTCTTCTACATCTTCTGATTCACCCTCCTGACTTCACCTTCTCCTTCTCCTTCTTCTACTTCTTCTGCTTCACCCTCCAGACTTCAGCTTCTCCTTCTCCTTCTTCTACTTCTTCTGATTCACCCTCCAGACTTCACCTTCTCCTTCTCCTTCTTCTACTTCTTCTGATTCACCCTCCAGACTTCACCTTCTCCTTCTCCTTCTTCTACTTCTTCTGATTCACCCTCCAGACTTCACCTTCTCCTTCTCCTTCTTCTGCTTCTTCTGATTCACCCTCCAGACTTCACCTTCTCCTTCTCCTTATTCTGCTTCTTCTGAATCACCCTCCAGACTTCACCTTCTCCTTCTCCTTCTTCTGCTTCTTCTGATTCACCCTCCAGACTTCACCTTCTCCTTCTCCTTCTTCTGCTTCTTCTGATTCACCCTCCAGACTTCACCTTCTCCTTCTCCTTCTTCTACTTCTTCTGATTCACCCTCCAGACTTCACCTTCTCCATCTCCTTCTTCTGCTTCTTCTGATTCACCCTCCAGACTTCACCTTCTCCTTCTCCTTCGTCTACTTCTTCTGATTCACCCTCCAGACTTCACCTTCTCCTTCTCCTTCTTCTGTTTCTTCTGATTCACCCTCCAGACTTCACCTTCTCCTTCTCCTTCTTCTACTACGTCTGATTCACCCTCCAGACTTCACCTTCTCCTTCTCCTTCTTCTACTTCTTCTGATTCAACCTCCAGACTTCATCTACTCCTTCTCCTTCTTCTGCTTCTTCTGATTCACCCTCCAGTCTTCACCTTCTCCTTCTCCTTCTTCTGTTTCTTCTGCTTCACCCTCCAGACTTCACCTTCTCCTTCTCTTTCTTCTGCTTCTTCTGATTCACCCTCCAGACTTCACCTTCTCCTTCTCCTTCTTCTGATTCTTCTGATTCACCCTCCAGACTTCACCTTCTCCTTCTCCTTCTTCTGCTTCTTCTGATTCACCCTCCTGACTTCACCTTCTCCTTCTCCTTCTTCTACTTCTTCTGATTCACCCACCTGACTTTACCTTCTCCTTATCCTTCTTCTACTTCTTCTGCTTCACCCTCCAGACTTCACCTTCTCCTTCTCCTTCTTCTACTTCTTCTGATTCACCCTCCAGACTTCACCTTCTCCTTCTCCTTCTTCTGCTTCTTCTGATTCACCCTCCAGACTTCACCTTCTCCATCTCCTTCTTCTGCTTCTTCTGATTCACCCTCCAGACTTCACCTTCTCCTTCTCCTTCCTCTACTTCTTCTGATTCACCCTCCAGACTTCACCTTCTCCTTCTCCTTCTTCTGCTTCTTCTGATACACCCTCCAGACTTCACCTTCTCCTTCTCCTTCTTCTACTTCTTCTGATTCACCCTCCAGACTTCACCTTCTCCTTCTCTTTCTTCTGCTTCTTCTGATTCACCCTCCAGACTTCACCTTCTCCTTCTCCTTCTTCTGATTCTTCTGATTCACCCTCCAGACTTCACCTTCTCCTTCTCCTTCTTCTGCTTCTTCTGATTCACCCTCCTGACTTCACCTTCTCCTTCTCTTTCTTCTACTTCTTCTGCTTCACCCTCCAGACTTCACCTTCTCCTTCTCCTTCTTCTACTTCTTCTGATTCACCCTCCAGACTTCACCTTCTCCTTCTCCTTCTTCTCCTTCTTCTGATTCGCCCTCCAGACTTCACCTTCTCCTTCTCCTTCTTCTGCTTCTTCTGATTCACCCTCCAGACTTCACCTTCTCCTTCTCCTTATTCTGCTTCTTCTGAATCACCCTCCAGACTTCACCTTCTCCTTCTCCTTCTTCTGCTTCTTCTGATTCACCCTCCAGACTTCACCTTCTCCTTCTCCTTCTTCTGCTTCTTCTGATTCACCCTCCAGACTTCACCTTCTCCTTCTCCTTCTTCTACTTCTTCTGATTCACCCTCCAGACTTCACCTTCTCCATCTCCTTCTTCTGCTTCTTCTGATTCACCCTCCAGACTTCACCTTCTCCTTCTCCTTCGTCTACTTCTTCTGATTCACCCTCCAGACTACACCTTCTCCTTCTCCTTCTTCTACTTCTTCTGATTCACCCTCCAGACTTCACCTTCTCCTTCTCCTTCTTCTGTTTCTTCTGATTCACCCTCCAGACTTCACCTTCTCCTTCTCCTTCTTCTACTTCTTCTGATTCACCCTCCAGACTTCACCTTCTCCTTCTCCTTCTTCTACTTCTTCTGATTCGCCCTCCAGACTTCACCTTCTCCTTCTCCTTCTTCTACTTCTTCTGTTTCACCCTCCAGACTTCACCTTCTCCTTCTCCTTCTTCTGCTTCATCTGATTCACCCTCCAGACTTCACCTTCTCCTTCTCCTTATTCTGCTTCTTCTGAATCACCCTCCAGCCTTCACCTTCTCGTTCTCCTTCTTCTGCTTCTTCTGATTCACCCTCCAGACTTCACCTTCTCCTTCTCCTTCTTCTGCTTCTTCTGATTCACCCTCCAGACTTCACCTTCTCCTTCTCCTTCTTCTACTTCTTCTGATTCACCCTCCAGACTTCACCTTCTCCATCTCCTTCTTCTGCTTCTTCTGATTCACCCTCCAGACTTCACCTTCTCCTTCTCCTTCGTCTACTTCTTCTGATTCACTCTCCAGACTACACCTTCTCCTTCTCCTTCTTCTACTTCTTCTGATTCACCCTCCAGACTTCACCTTCTCCTTCTCCTTCTTCTGCTTCTTCTTATTCACACTCCAGACTTCACCTTCTCCTTCTCCTTCTTCTACTTCTTCTGATTCACCCTCCAGACTTCACCTTCTCCTTCTCCTTCTTCTACTTCTTCTGATTCACCCTCCAGTCTTCACCTTCTCCTTCTCCTTCTTCTGTTTCTTCTGCTTCACCCTCCAGACTTCACCTTCTCCTTCTCTTTCTTCTGCTTCTTCTGATTCACCCTCCAGACTTCACCTTCTCCTTCTCCTTCTTCTGATTCTTCTGATTCACCCTCCAGACTTCACCTTCTCCTTCTCCTTCTTCTGCTTCTTCGGATTCACCCTCCTGACTTCACCTTCTCCTTCTCCTTCTTCTACTTCTTCTGATTCACCCACCTGACTTCACCTTCTCCTTCTCCTTCTTCTACTTCTTCTGCTTCACCCTCCAGACTTCACCTTCTCCTTCTCCTTCTTCTACTTCTTCTGATTCACCCTCCAGACTTCACCTTCTCCTTCTCCTTCTTCTGCTTCTTCTGATTCACCCTCCAGACTTCACCTTCTCCATCTCCTTCTTCTGATTCACCCTCCAGACTTCACCTTCTCCTTCTCCTTCGTCTACTTCTTCTGATTCACCCTCCAGACTTCACCTTCTCCTTCTCCTTCTTCTGCTTCTTCTGATTCACCCTCCAGACTTCACCTTCTCCTTCTCCTTCTTCTACTTCTTCTGATTCACCCTCCAGAGTTCACCTTCTCCTTCTCTTTCTTCTGCTTCTTCTAATTCACCCTCCAGACTTCACCTTCTCCTTCTCCTTCTTCTGATTCTTCTGATTCACCCTCCAGACTTCACCTTCTCCTTCTCCTGCTTCTTCTGATTCACCCTCCTGACTTCACCTTCTCCTTCTCCTTCTTCTACATCTTCTGATTCACCCTCCTCACTTCACCTTCTCCTTCTCCTTCTTCTACTTCTTCTGCTTCACCCTCCAGACTTCAGCTTCTCCTTCTCCTTCTTCTACTTCTTCTGATTCACCCTCCAGACTTCACCTTCTCCTTCTCCTTCTTCTACTTCTTCTGATTCACCCTCCAGACTTCACCTTCTCCTTCTCCTTCTTCTACTTCTTCTGATTCACCCTCCAGACTTCACCTTCTGCTTCTCCTTCTTCTGCTTCTTCTGATTCACCCTCCAGACTTCACCTTCTCCTTCTCCTTATTCTGCTTCTTCTGAATCACCCTCCAGACTTCACCTTCTCCTTCTCCTTCTTCTGCTTCTTCTGATTCACCCTCCAGACTTCACCTTCTCCTTCTCCTTCTTCTGCTTCTTCTGATTCACCCTCCAGACTTCACCTTCTCCTTCTCCTTCTTCTACTTCTTCTGATTCACCCTCCAGACTTCACCTTCTCCATCTCCTTCTTCTGCTTCTTCTGATTCACCCTCCAGACTTCACCTTCTCCTTCTCCTTCGTCTACTTCTTCTGATTCACCCTCCAGACTACACCTTCTCCTTCTCCTTCTTCTACTTCTTCTGATTCACCCTCCAGACTTCACCTTCTCCTTCTCCTTCTTCTGTTTCTTCTGATTCACCCTCCAGACTTCACCTTCTCCTTCTCCTTCTTCTACTACTTCTGATTCACCCTCCAGACATCACCTTCTCCTTCTTCTACTTCTTCTGATTCACCCTCCAGACTTCATCTTCTCCTTCTCCTTCTTCTGCTTCTTCTGATTCACCCTCCAGACTTCACCTTCTCCTTCTCCTTCTTCTGCTTCTTCTGATTCACCCTCCAGACTTCACCTTCTCCTTCTCCTTCTTCTACTTCTTCTGATTCACCCTCCAGACTTCACCTTCTCCTTCTCCTTCTTCTACTTCTTCTGATTCACCCTCCAGTCTTCACCTTCTCCTTCTCCTTCTTCTGTTTCTTCTGCTTCACCCTCCAGACTTCACCTTCTCCTTCTCTTTCTTCTGCTTCTTCTGATTCACCCTCCAGACTTCACCTTCTCCTTCTCCTTCTTCTGATTCTTCTGATTCACCCTCCAGACTTCACCTTCTCCTTCTCCTTCTTCTGCTTCTTCTGATTCACCCTCCTGACTTCACCTTCTCCTTCTCCTTCTTCTACTTCTTCTGATTCACCCACCTGACTTCACCTTCTCCTTCTCCTTCTTCTACTTCTTCTGCTTCACTCTCCAGACTTCACCTTCTCCTTCTCCTTCTTCTACTTCTTCTGATTCACCCTCCAGACTTCACCTTCTCCTTCTCCTTCTTCTGCTTCTTCTGATTCACCCTCCAGACTTCACCTTCTCCTTCTCCTTATTCTGCTTCTTCTGATTCACCCTCCAGACTTCACCTTCTCCTTCTCCTTATTCTGCTTCTTCTGATTCACCCTCCAGACTTTACCTTCTCCTTCTCCTTCCTCTGCTTCTTCTGAATCACCCTCCAGACTTCACCTTCTCCTTCTCCTTCTTCTGATTCTTCTGATTCACCCTCCAGACTTCACCTTCTCCTTATCCATCTTCTGCTTCTTCCGATTCACCCTCCTGACTTCACCTTCTCCTTCTCCTTCTTCTACTTCTTCTGATTCACCCTCCTGACTTCACCTTCTCCTTCTCCATCTTCTAATTCTTCTGCTTCACCCTCCAGACTTCAACTTCTCCTTCTCCTTCTTCTACTTCTTCTGATTCACCCTCCAGACTTCACCTTCTCCTTCTCCTTCTTCTGCTTCTTCTGATTCACCCTGCAGACTTCACCTTCTCCTTCTCCTTCTTCTGCTTCTTCTGATTCACCCTCCAGACTTCACCTTCTTCTTCTCCTTCTTCTGCTTCTTCTGATACACCCTCCAGACTTCACCTTCTCCTTCTCCTTCTTCTACTTCTTCTGATTCACCCTCCAGACTTCACCTTCTCCTTCTCTTTCTTCTGCTTCTTCTGATTCACCCTCCAGACTTCACCATCTCCTTCTCCTTCTTCTGATTCTTCTGATTCACCCTCCAGACTTCACCTTCTCCTTCTCCTTCTTCTGCTTCTTCTGATTCACGCTCCTGACTTCACCTTCTCCTTCTCCTTCTTCTACTTCTTCTGATTCACCCTCCTGACTTCACCTTCTCCTTCTCCTTCTTCTACTTCTTCTGCTTCACCCTCCAGACTTCACCTTCTCCTTCTCCTTCTTCTACTTCTTCTGATTCACCCTCCAGACTTGACCTTCTCCTTTTCCTTCTTCTACTTCTTCTGATTCACCCTCCAGACTTCACCTTCTCCTTCTCCTTCTTCTGCTTCCTCTGCTTCACCGTCCTGACTTCACCTTCTCCTTCTCCTTCTTCTACTTCTTCTGCTTCATCCCCCTGACATCACCTGCTCCTTCTCCTTCTTCTGCTTCTTCTGATTCACCCTCCTAACTTCACCTTCTCCTTCTCCTTCTTCTGCTTCTTCTGATTCACCCTCCTGACTTCACCTTCTCCTTCTCCTTCTTCTGCTTCTTCTGATTCACCCTCCAGACTTCACCTTCTCCTTCTCCTTCTTCTGCTTCTTCTGATTCACCCTCCAGACTTCACCTTCTCCTTCTCCTTCTTCTGCTTCTTCTGATTCACCCTCCAGACTACACCTTCTCCTTCTCCTTCTTCTACTTCTTCTGATTCACCCTCCAGACTTCACCTTCTCCTTCTCCTTCTTCTGTTTCTTCTGATTCACCCGCCAGACTTCACCTTCTCCTTCTCCTTCTTCTGCTTCTTCTGATTCACCCTCCAGACTTCACCTTCTCCTTCTCCTTCTTCTGCTTCTTCTGATTCACCCTCCAGACCTCACCTTCTTCTTCTCCTTCTTCTACTTCTTCTGATTCACCCTCCAGACTTCATCTTCTCCTTCTCCTTCTTCTGCTTCTTCTGATTCACCCTCCAGACTTCACCTTCTCCTTCTCCTTCTTCTGCTTCTTCTGATTCACCCTCCAGACTTCACCTTCTCCTTCTCCTTCTTCTACTTCTTCTGATTCACCCTCCAGACTTCACCTTCTCCTTCTCCTTCTTCTACTTCTTCTGATTCACCCTCCAGTCTTCACCTTCTCCTTCTCCTTCTTCTGTTTCTTCTGCTTCACCCTCCAGACTTCACCTTCTCCTTCTCTTTCTTCTGCTTCTTCTGATTCACCCTCCAGACTTCACCTTCTCCTTCTCCTTCTTCTGATTCTTCTGATTCACCCTACAGACTTCACCTTCTCCTTCTCCTTCTTCTGCTACTTCTGATTCAACCTCCTGATTTCACCTTCTCCTTCTCCTTCTTCTACTTCTTCTGATTCACCCTCCTGACTTCACCTTCTCCTTCTCCTTCTTCTACTTCTTCTGATTCACCCTCCAGACTTCACCTTCTCCTTCTCCTTCTTCTGCTTCTTCTGATTCACCCTCCAGACTTCACCTTCTCCTTCTCCTTATTCTGCTTCTTCTCATTCACCCTCCAGACTTCACCTTCTCCTTCTCCTTCTTCTGCTTCTTCTGATTCACCCTCCAGACCTCACCTTCTTCTTCTCCTTCTTCTACTTCTTCTGATTCACCCTCCAGACTTCATCTTCTCCTTCTCCTTCTTCTGCTTCTTCTGATTCACCCTCCAGACTTCACCTTCTCCTTCTCCTTCTTCTGCTTCTTCTGATTCACCCTCCAGACTTCACCTTCTCCTTCTCCTTCTTCTACTTCTTCTGATTCACCCTCCAGACTTCACCTTCTCCTTCTCCTTCTTCTACTTCTTCTGATTCACCCTCCAGTCTTCACCTTCTCCTTCTCCTTCTTCTGTTTCTTCTGCTTCACCCTCCAGACTTCACCTTCTCCTTCTCTTTCTTCTGCTTCTTCTGATTCACCCTCCAGACTTCACCTTCTCCTTCTCCTTCTTCTGATTCTTCTGATTCACCCTACAGACTTCACCTTCTCCTTCTCCTTCTTCTGCTACTTCTGATTCACCCTCCTGATTTCACCTTCTCCTTCTCCTTCTTCTACTTCTTCTGATTCACCCTCCTGACTTCACCTTCTCCTTCTCCTTCTTCTGCTTCACCCTCCAGACTTCACCTTCTCCTTCTCCTTCTTCTACTTCTTCTGATTCACCCTCCAGACTTCACCTTCTCCTTCTCCTTCTTCTGCTTCTTCTGATTCACCCTCCAGACTTCACCTTCTCCTTCTCCTTATTCTGCTTCTTCTCATTCACCCTCCAGACTTCACCTTCTCCTTCTCCTTCTTCTGCTTCTTCTGATTCACCCTCCAGACATCACCTTCTCCTTCTACTTCTTCTGCTTCTTCTGATTCACCCTCCAGACTTCACCTTCTCCTTCTCCTTCCTCTGCTTCTTCTGATTCACCCTCCAGACTTCACCTTCTCCTTCTCCTTCTTCTACTTTTTCTGATTCACCCTCCAGACTTCACCATCTCCTTCTCTTTCTTCTGCTTCTTCTGATTCACCCTCCAGACTTCACATTCTCCTTCTCCTTCTTCTGATTCTTCTGATTCACCCTCCAGACTTCACCTTCTCCTTCTTCTGCTTCTTCTGATTCACCCTCCTGACTTCACCTTCTCCTTCTCCTTCTTCTACTTCTTCTGATTCACCCTCCTGGCTTCACATTCTCCTTCTCCTTCTTCTACTTCTTCTGCTTCACCCTCCAGACTTCACCTTCTCCTTCTCCTTCTTCTACTTCTTCTGATTCAACCTCCAGACTTCACCTTCTCCTTCTCCTTCTTCTACTTCTTCTGATTCACCCTCCAGACTTCACCTTCTCCTTCTCCTTCTTCTACTTCTTCTGATTCACCCTCCAGACTTCACCTTCTCCTTCTCCTTCTTCTGTTTCTTCTGATTCACCGTCCAGACTTCACCTTCTCCTTCTCCTTCTTCTACTACTTCTGATTCACCCTCCAGACTTCACCTTCTCCTTCTCCTTCTTCTACTTCTTCTGATTCACCCTCCAGACTTCATCTTCTCCTTCTCCTTCTTCTGCTTCTTCTGATTCACCCTCCAGACTTCACCTTCTCCTTCTCCTTCTTCTGCTTCTTCTGATTCACCCTCCAGACTTCACCTTCTCCTTCTCCTTCTTCTACTTCTTCTGATTCACCCTCCAGACTTCACCTTCTCCTTCTCCTTCTTCTGCTTCTTCTGCTTCACCCTCCAGACTTCACCTTCTCCTTCTCCTTCTTCTGATTCTTCTGATTCACCCTCCAGACTTCACCTTCTCCTTCTCCTTCTTCTGCTTCTTCTGATTCACCCTCCTGACTTCACCTGCTCCTTCTCCTTCTTCTACTTCTTCTGATTCACCCTCCTGACTTCACCTTCTCCTTCTCCTTCTTCTACTTCTTCTGCTTCACCCTCCAGACTTCACCTTCTCCTTCTCCTTCTTCTACTTCTTCTGATTCACCCTCCAGACTTCATCTTCTCCTTCTCCTTCTTCTGCTTCTTCTGATTCACCCTCCAGACTTCACCTTCTCCTTCTCCTTATTCTGCTTCTTCTGATTCACCCTCCAGACTTCACCTTCTCCTTCTCCTGATTCTGCTTCTTCTGATTCACCCTCCAGACTTCACCTTCTCCTTCTCCTTCTTCTGCTTCTTCTGATTCACCCTCCTGACTTCACCTTCTCCTTCTCCTTCTTCTACTTCTTCTGATTCACCCTCCTGACTTCACCTTCTCCTTCTCCTTCTTCTACTTCTTCTGCTTCACCCTCCAGACTTCACCTTCTCCTTCTCCTTCTTCTACTTCTTCTGATTCACCCTCCAGACTTCACCTTCTCCTTCTCCTTCTTCTGCTTCTTCTGATTCACCCTCCATACTTCACCTTCACTTCTCCTTATTCTGCTTCTTCTGATTCACCCTCCAGACTTCAACTTCTCCTTCTCCTTCTTCTGCTTCTTCTGATTCCCCCTCCAGACTTCACCTTCTCCTTCTCCTTCTTCTGCTTCTTCTGATTCACCCTCCAGACTTCACCTTCTCCTTCTCCTTCTTCTACTTCTTCTGATTCACCCTCCAGACTTCACCTTCTCCTTCTCCTTCTTCTGCTTCTTCTGATTCACCCTCCAGACCTCACCTTCTTCTTCTCCTTCTTCTACTTTTTCTGATTCACCCTCCAGACTTCATCTTCTCCTTCTCCTTCTTCTGCTTCTTCTGATTCACCCTCCAGACTTCACCTTCTCCTTCTCCTTCTTCTGCTTCTTCTGATTCACCCTCCAGACTTCACCTTCTCCTTCTCCTTCTTCTACTTCTTCTGATTCACCCTCCAGACTTCACCTTCTCCTTCTCCTTCTTCTACTTCTTCTGATTCACCCTCCAGTCTTCACCTTCTCCTTCTCCTTCTTCTGTTTCTTCTGCTTCACCCTCCAGACTTCACCTTCTCCTTCTCTTTCTTCTGCTTCTTCTGATTCACCCTCCAGACTTCACCTTCTCCTTCTCCTTCTTCTGATTCTTCTGATTCACCCTACAGACTTCACCTTCTCCTTCTCCTTCTTCTGCTACTTCTGATTCACCCTCCTGATTTCACCTTCTCCTTCTCCTTCTTCTACTTCTTCTGATTCACCCTCCTGACTTCACCTGCTCCTTCTCCTTCTTCTGCTTCACCCTCCAGACTTCACCTTCTCCTTCTCCTTCTTCTACTTCTTCTGATTCACCCTCCAGACTTCACCTTCTCCTTCTCCTTCTTCTGCTTCTTCTGATTCACCCTCCAGACTTCACCTTCTCCTTCTCCTTCTTCTACTTCTTCTGATTCACCCTCCAGACTTCACCTTCTCCTTCTCCTTCTTCTACTTCTTCTGATTCACCCTCCAGTCTTCACCTTCTCCTTCTCCTTCTTCTGTTTCTTCTGCTTCACCCTCCAGACTTCACCTTCTCCTTCTCTTTCTTCTGCTTCTTCTGATTCACCCTCCAGACTTCACCTTCTCCTTCTCCTTCTTCTGATTCTTCTGATTCACCCTACAGACTTCACCTTCTCCTTCTCCTTCTTCTGCTACTTCTGATTCACCCTCCTGATTTCACCTTCTCCTTCTCCTTCTTCTACTTCTTCTGATTCACCCTCCTGACTTCACCTTCTCCTTCTCCTTCTTCTGCTTCACCCTCCAGACTTCACCTTCTCCTTCTCCTTCTTCTACTTCTTCTGATTCACCCTCCAGACTTCAACTTCTCCTTCTCCTTCTTCTGCTTCTTCTGATTCACCCTCCAGACTTCACCTTCTCCTTCTCCTTATTCTGCTTCTTCTCATTCAACCTCCAGACTTCACCTTCTCCTTCTCCTTCTTCTGCTTCTTCTGATTCACCCTCCAGACTTCACCTTCTCCTTCTACTTCTTCTGCTTCTTCTGATTCACCCTCCAGACTTCACCTTCTCCTTCTCCTTCCTCTGCTTCTTCTGATTCACCCTCCAGACTTCACCTTCTCCTTCTCCTTCTTCTACATTTTCTGATTCACCCTCCAGACTTCACCATCTCCTTCTCTTTCTTCTGCTTCTTCTGATTCACCCTCCAGACTTCACATTCTCCTTCTCCTTCTTCTGATTTTTCTGATTCACCCTCCAGACTTCACCTTCTCCTTCTTCTGCTTCTTCTGATTCACCCTCCTGACTTCACCTTCTCCTTCTCCTTCTTCTACTTCTTCTGATTCACCCTCCTGACTTCACATTCTCCTTCTCCTTCTTCTACTTCTTCTGCTTCACCCTCCAGACTTCACCTTCTCCTTCTCCTTCTTCTACTTCTTCTGATTCAACCTCCAGACTTCACCTTCTCCTTCTTCTACTTCTTCTGATTCACCCTCCAGACTTCACCTTCTCCTTCTCCTTCTTCTACTTCTTCTGATTCACCCTCCAGACTTCACATTCTCCTTCTCCTTCTTCTGTTTCTTCTGATTCACCGTCCAGACTTCACCTTCTCCTTCTCCTTCTTCTACTACTTCTGATTCACCCTCCAGACTTCACCTTCTCCTTCTCCTTCTTCTACTTCTTCTGATTCACCCTCCAGACTTCATCTTCTCCTTCTCCTTCTTCTACTTCTTCCGATTCACCCTCCTGACTTCACCTTCTCCTTCACCTTCTTCTGCTTCACCCTCCAGACTTCACCTTCTCCTTCTCCTTCTTCTACTTCTTCTGATTCACCCTCCAGACTTCACCTTCTCCTTCTCCTTCTTCTGCTTCTTCTGATTCACCCTCCAGTCTTCACCTTCTCCTTCTCCTTATTCTGCTTCTTCTCATTCACCCTCCAGACTTCACCTTCTCCTTCTCCTTCTTCTGCTTCTTCTGATTCACCCTCCAGACTTCACCTTCTCCTTCTACTTCTTCTGCTTCTTCTGATTCACCCTCCAGACTTCACCTTCTCCTTCTCCTTCCTCTGCTTCTTCTGATTCACCCTCCAGACTTCACCTTCTCCTTCTCCTTCTTCTACTTTTTCTGATTCACCCTCCAGACTTCACCATCTCCTTCTCTTTCTTCTGCTTCTTCTGATTCACC
Source organism: Somniosus microcephalus (assembly GCF_052327205.1). Lineage (NCBI taxonomy): Eukaryota > Metazoa > Chordata > Chondrichthyes > Squaliformes > Somniosidae > Somniosus > Somniosus microcephalus. The sequence continues at coordinate 164,764 of NW_028225540.1, read as the reverse complement.
CTCCAGACTTCACATTCTCCTTCTCCTTCTTCTGATTCTTCTGATTCACCCTCCAGACTTCACCTTCTCCTTCTTCTGCTTCTTCTGATTCACCCTCCTGACTTCACCTTCACCTTCTCCTTCTTCTACTTCTTCTGATTCACCCTCCTGACTTCACATTCTCCTTCTCCTTCTTCTACTTCTTCTGCTTCACCCTCCAGACTTCACCTTCTCCTTCTCCTTCTTCTACTTCTTCTGATTCAACCTCCAGACTTCACCTTCTCCTTCTCCTTCTTCTACTTCTTCTGATTCACCCTCCAGACTTCACCTTCTCCTTCTCCTTCTTCTACTTCTTCTGATTCACCCTCCAGACTTCACCTTCTCCTTCTCCTTCTTCTGTTTCTTCTGATTCAACCTCCAGACTTCACCTTCTCCTTCTCCTTCTTCTACTTCTTCTGATTCACCCTCCAGACTTCACCTTCTCCTTCTCCTTCTTCTACTTCTTCTGATTCACCCTCCAGACTTCACCTTCTCCTTCTCCTTCTTCTGTTTCTTCTGATTCACCGTCCAGACTTCACCTTCTCCTTCTCCTTCTTCTGCTTCTTCTGATTCACCCTCCAGACTTCACCTTCTCCTTCTCCTTCTTCTACTTCTTCTGCTTCATCCCCCTGACATCACCTGCTCCTTCTCCTTCTTCTGCTTCTTCTGATTCACCCTCCTAACTTCACCTTCTCCTTCTCCTTCTTCTGCTTCTTCTGATTCACCCTCCTGACTTCACCTTCTCCTTCTCCTTCTTCTGCTTCTTCTGATTCACCCTCCAGACTTCACCTTCTCCTTCTCCTTCTTCTGCTTCTTCTGATTCACCCTCCAGACTTCACCTTCTCCTTCTCCTTCTTCTGCTTCTTCTGATTCACCCTCCAGACTACACCTTCTCCTTCTCCTTCTTCTACTTCTTCTGATTCACCCTCCAGACTTCACCTTCTCCTTCTCCTTCTTCTGTTTCTTCTGATTCACCCGCCAGACTTCACCTTCTCCTTCTCCTTCTTCTGCTTCTTCTGATTCACCCTCCAGACTTCACCTTCTCCTTCTCCTTCTTCTGCTTCTTCTGATTCACCCTCCAGACCTCACCTTCTTCTTCTCCTTCTTCTACTTCTTCTGATTCACCCTCCAGACTTCATCTTCTCCTTCTCCTTCTTCTGCTTCTTCTGATTCACCCTCCAGACTTCACCTTCTCCTTCTCCTTCTTCTGCTTCTTCTGATTCACCCTCCAGACTTCACCTTCTCCTTCTCCTTCTTCTACTTCTTCTGATTCACCCTCCAGACTTCACCTTCTCCTTCTCCTTCTTCTACTTCTTCTGATTCACCCTCCAGTCTTCACCTTCTCCTTCTCCTTCTTCTGTTTCTTCTGCTTCACCCTCCAGACTTCACCTTCTCCTTCTCTTTCTTCTGCTTCTTCTGATTCACCCTCCAGACTTCACCTTCTCCTTCTCCTTCTTCTGATTCTTCTGATTCACCCTCCAGACTTCACCTTCTCCTTCTCCTTCTTCTGATTCTTCTGATTCACCCTACAGACTTCACCTTCTCCTTCTCCTTCTTCTGCTACTTCTGATTCACCCTCCTGATTTCACCTTCTCCTTCTCCTTCTTCTACTTCTTCTGATTCACCCTCCTGACTTCACCTTCTCCTTCTCCTTCTTCTGATTCTTCTGATTCACCCTACAGACTTCACCTTCTCCTTCTCCTTCTTCTGATTCTTCTGATTCACCCTCCAGACTTCACCTTCTCCTTCTTCTGCTTCTTCTGATTCACCCTCCTGACTTCACCTTCTCCTTCTCCTTCTTCTACTTCTTCTGATTCACCCTCCTGACTTCACATTCTCCTTCTCCTTCTTCTACTTCTTCTGCTTCACCCTCCAGACTTCACCTTCTCCTTCTCCTTCTTCTGCTTCTTCTGATTCACCCTCCAGACTTCATCTTCTCCTTCTCCTTCTTCTACTTCTTCTGCTTCATCCCCCTGACATCACCTGCTCCTTCTCCTTCTTCTGCTTCTTCTGATTCACCCTCCTAACTTCACCTTCTCCTTCTCCTTCTTCTGCTTCTTCTGATTCACCCTCCTGACTTCACCTTCTCCTTCTCCTTCTTCTGCTTCTTCTGATTCACCCTCCAGACTTCACCTTCTCCTTCTCCTTCTTCTGCTTCTTCTGATTCACCCTCCAGACTTCACCTTCTCCTTCTCCTTCTTCTGCTTCTTCTGATTCACCCTCCAGACTACACCTTCTCCTTCTCCTTCTTCTGCTTCTTCTGATTCACCCTCCAGACTTCACCTTCTCCTTCTCCTTCTTCTGTTTCTTCTGATTCACCCGCCAGACTTCACCTTCTCCTTCTCCTTCTTCTGCTTCTTCTGATTCACCCTCCAGACTTCACCTTCTCCTTCTCCTTCTTCTGCTTCTTCTGATTCACCCTCCAGACCTCACCTTCTTCTTCTCCTTCTTCTACTTCTTCTGATTCACCCTCCAGACTTCATCTTCTCCTTCTCCTTCTTCTGCTTCTTCTGATTCACCCTCCAGACTTCACCTTCTCCTTCTCCTTCTTCTGCTTCTTCTGATTCACCCTCCAGACTTCACCTTCTCCTTCTCCTTCTTCTACTTCTTCTGATTCACCCTCCAGACTTCACCTTCTCCTTCTCCTTCTTCTACTTCTTCTGATTCACCCTCCAGTCTTCACCTTCTCCTTCTCCTTCTTCTGTTTCTTCTGCTTCACCCTCCAGACTTCACCTTCTCCTTCTCTTTCTTCTGCTTCTTCTGATTCACCCTCCAGACTTCACCTTCTCCTTCTCCTTCTTCTGATTCTTCTGATTCACCCTCCAGACTTCACCTTCTCCTTCTCCTTCTTCTGATTCTTCTGATTCACCCTACAGACTTCACCTTCTCCTTCTCCTTCTTCTGCTACTTCTGATTCACCCTCCTGATTTCACCTTCTCCTTCTCCTTCTTCTACTTCTTCTGATTCACCCTCCTGACTTCACCTTCTCCTTCTCCTTCTTCTGCTTCACCCTCCAGACTTCACCTTCTCCTTCTCCTTCTTCTACTTCTTCTGATTCACCCTCCAGACTTCACCTTCTCCTTCTCCTTCTTCTGCTTCTTCTGATTCACCCTCCAGACTTCACCTTCTCCTTCTCCTTATTCTGCTTCTTCTCATTCACCCTCCAGACTTCACCTTCTCCTTCTCCTTCTTCTGCTTCTTCTGATTCACCCTCCAGACTTCACCTTCTCCTTCTACTTCTTCTGCTTCTTCTGATTCACCCTCCAGACTTCACCTTCTCCTTCTCCTTCCTCTGCTTCTTCTGATTCACCCTCCAGACTTCACGTTCTCCTTCTCCTTCTTCTACTTTTTCTGATTCACCCTCCAGACTTCACCATCTCCTTCTCTTTCTTCTGCTTCTTCTGATTCACCCTCCAGACTTCACATTCTCCTTCTCCTTCTTCTGATTCTTCTGATTCACCCTCCAGACTTCACCTTCTCCTTCTTCTGCTTCTTCTGATTCACCCTCCTGACTTCACCTTCTCCTTCTCCTTCTTCTACTTCTTCTGATTCACCCTCCTGACTTCACATTCTCCTTCTCCTTCTTCTACTTCTTCTGCTTCACCCTCCAGACTTCACCTTCTCCTTCTCCTTCTTCTACTTCTTCTGATTCAAACTCCAGACTTCACCTTCTCCTTCTCCTTATTCTACTTCTTCTGATTCACCCTCCAGACTTCACCTTCTCCTTCTCCTTCTTCTACTTCTTCTGATTCACCCTCCAGACTTCACCTTCTCCTTCTCCTTCTTCTGTTTCTTCTGATTCACCGTCCAGACTTCACCTTCTCCTTCTCCTTCTTCTACTACTTCTGATTCACCCTCCAGACTTCACCTTCTCCTTCTCCTTCTTCTACTTCTTCTGATTCACCCTCCAGACTTCATCTTCTCCTTCTCCTTCTTCTGCTTCTTCTGATTCATCCTCCAGACTTCACCTTCTCCTTCTCCTTCTTCTGCTTCTTCTGATTCACCCTCCAGACTTCACCTTCTCCTTCTCCTTCTTCTACTTCTTCTGATTCACCCTCCAGACTTCACCTTCTCCTTCTCCTTCTTCCACTTCTTCTGATTCACCCTCCAGTCTTCACCTTCTCCTTCTCCTTCTTCTTTTTCTTCTGCTTCACCCTCCAGACTTCACCTTCTCCTTCTCTTTCTTCTGCTTCTTCTGATTCACCCTCCAGACTTCACCTTCTCCTTCTCCTTCTTCTGATTCTTCTGATTCACCCTCCAGACTTCACCTTCTCCTTCTCCTTCTTCTGCTTCTTCTGATTCACCCTCCTGACTTCACCTTCTCCTTCTCCTTCTTCTACTTCTTCTGATTCACCCTCCTGACTTCACCTTCTCCTTCTCCTTCTTCTACTTCTTCTGCTTCACCCTCCAGACTTCACCTTCTCCTTCTCCTTCTTCTACTTCTTCTGATTCACCCTCCAGACTTCATCTTCTCCTTCTCCTTCTTCTGCTTCTTCTGATTCACCCTCCAGACTTCACCTTCTCCTTCTCCTTATTCTGCTTCTTCTGATTCACCCTCCAGACTTCACCTTCTCCTTCTCCTGATTCTGCTTCTTCTGATTCACCCTCCAGACTTCACCTTCTCCTTCTCCTTCTTCTGCTTCTTCTGATTCACCCTCCTGACTTCACCTTCTCCTTCTCCTTCTTCTACTTCTTCTGATTCACCCTCCTGACTTCACCTTCTCCTTCTCCTTCTTCTACTTCTTCTGCTTCACCCTCCAGACTTCACCTTCTCCTTCTCCTTCTTCTACTTCTTCTGATTCACCCTCCAGACTTCACCTTCTCCTTCTTCTTCTTCTGCTTCTTCTGATTCACCCTCCATACTTCACCTTCACTTCTCCTTATTCTGCTTCTTCTGATTCACCCTCCAGACTTCAACTTCTCCTTCTCCTTCTTCTGCTTCTTCTGATTCACCCTCCAGACTTCACCTTCTCCTTCTCCTTCTTCTGCTTCTTCTGATTCACCCTCCAGACTTCACCTTCTCCTTCTCCTTCTTCTACTTCTTCTGATTCACCCTCCAGACTTCACCTTCTCCTTCTCCTTCTTCTGCTTCTTCTGATTCACCCTCCAGACCTCACCTTCTTCTTCTCCTTCTTCTACTTCTTCTGATTCACCCTCCAGACTTCATCTTCTCCTTCTCCTTCTTCTGCTTCTTCTGATTCACCCTCCAGACTTCACCTTCTCCTTCTCCTTCTTCTGCTTCTTCTGATTCACCCTCCAGACTTCACCTTCTCCTTCTCCTTCTTCAACTTCTTCTGATTCACCCTCCAGACTTCACCTTCTCCTTCTCCTTCTTCTACTTCTTCTGATTCACCCTCCAGTCTTCACCTTCTCCTTCTCCTTCTTCTGTTTCTTCTGCTTCACCCTCCAGACTTCACCTTCTCCTTCTCTTTCTTCTGCTTCTTCTGATTCACCCTCCAGACTTCACCTTCTCCTTCTCCTTCTTCTGATTCTTCTGATTCACCCTACAGACTTCACCTTCTCCTTCTCCTTCTTCTGCTACTTCTGATTCACCCTCCTGATTTCACCTTCTCCTTCTCCTTCTTCTACTTCTTCTGATTCACCCTCCTGACTTCACCTTCTCCTTCTCCTTCTTCTGCTTCACCCTCCAGACTTCACCTTCTCCTTCTCCTTCTTCTACTTCTTCTGATTCACCCTCCAGACTTCACCTTCTCCTTCTCCTTCTTCTGCTTCTTCTGATTCACCCTCCAGACTTCACCTTCTCCTTCTCCTTCTTCTACTTCTTCTGATTCACCCTCCAGACTTCACCTTCTCCTTCTCCTTCTTCTACTTCTTCTGATTCACCCTCCAGTCTTCACCTTCTCCTTCTCCTTCTTCTGTTTCTTCTGCTTCACCCTCCAGACTTCACCTTCTCCTTCTCTTTCTTCTGCTTCTTCTGATTCACCCTCCAGACTTCACCTTCTCCTTCTCCTTCTTCTGATTCTTCTGATTCACCCTACAGACTTCACCTTCTCCTTCTCCTTCTTCTGCTACTTCTGATTCACCCTCCTGATTTCACCTTCTCCTTCTCCTTCTTCTACTTCTTCTGATTCACCCTCCTGACTTCACCTTCTCCTTCTCCTTCTTCTGCTTCACCCTCCAGACTTCACCTTCTCCTTCTCCTTCTTCTACTTCTTCTGCTTCACCCTCCAGACTTCACCTTCTCCTTCTCCTTCTTCTACTTCTTCTGATTCACCCTCCAGACTTCACCTTCTCCTTCTTCTTCTTCTGCTTCTTCTGATTCACCCTCCATACTTCACCTTCACTTCTCCTTATTCTGCTTCTTCTGATTCACCCTCCAGACTTCAACTTCTCCTTCTCCTTCTTCTGCTTCTTCTGATTCACCCTCCAGACTTCACCTTCTCCTTCTCCTTCTTCTGCTTCTTCTGATTCACCCTCCAGACTTCACCTTCTCCTTCTCCTTCTTCTACTTCTTCTGATTCACCCTCCAGACTTCACCTTCTCCTTCTCCTTCTTCTGCTTCTTCTGATTCACCCTCCAGACCTCACCTTCTTCTTCTCCTTCTTCTACTTCTTCTGATTCACCCTCCAGACTTCATCTTCTCCTTCTCCTTCTTCTGCTTCTTCTGATTCACCCTCCAGACTTCACCTTCTCCTTCTCCTTCTTCTGCTTCTTCTGATTCACCCTCCAGACTTCACCTTCTCCTTCTCCTTCTTCTACTTCTTCTGATTCACCCTCCAGACTTCACCTTCTCCTTCTCCTTCTTCTACTTCTTCTGATTCACCCTCCAGTCTTCACCTTCTCCTTCTCCTTCTTCTGTTTCTTCTGCTTCACCCTCCAGACTTCACCTTCTCCTTCTCTTTCTTCTGCTTCTTCTGATTCACCCTCCAGACTTCACCTTCTCCTTCTCCTTCTTCTGATTCTTCTGATTCACCCTACAGACTTCACCTTCTCCTTCTCCTTCTTCTGCTACTTCTGATTCACCCTCCTGATTTCACCTTCTCCTTCTCCTTCTTCTACTTCTTCTGATTCACCCTCCTGACTTCACCTTCTCCTTCTCCTTCTTCTGCTACACCCTCCAGACTTCACCTTCTCCTTCTCCTTCTTCTACTTCTTCTGATTCACCCTCCAGACTTCACCTTCTCCTTCTCCTTCTTCTGCTTCTTCTGATTCACCCTCCAGACTTCACCTTCTCCTTCTCCTTCTTCTACTTCTTCTGATTCACCCTCCAGACTTCACCTTCTCCTTCTCCTTCTTCTACTTCTTCTGATTCACCCTCCAGTCTTCACCTTCTCCTTCTCCTTCTTCTGTTTCTTCTGCTTCACCCTCCAGACTTCACCTTCTCCTTCTCTTTCTTCTGCTTCTTCTGATTCACCCTCCACACTTCACCTTCTCCTTCTCCTTCTTCTGATTCTTCTGATTCACCCTACAGACTTCACCTTCTCCTTCTCCTTCTTCTGCTACTTCTGATTCACCCTCCTGATTTCACCTTCTCCTTCTCCTTCTTCTACTTCTTCTGATTCACCCTCCTGACTTCACCTTCTCCTTCTCCTTCTTCTGCTTCACCCTCCAGACTTCACCTTCTCCTTCTCCTTCTTCTACTTCTTCTGATTCACCCTCCAGACTTCACCTTCTCCTTCTCCTTCTTCTGCTTCTTCTGATTCACCCTCCAGACTTCACCTTCTCCTTCTCCTTATTCTGCTTCTTCTCATTCACCCTCCAGACTTCACCTTCTCCTTCTCCTTCTTCTGCTTCTTCTGATTCACCCTCCAGACTTCACCTTCTCCTTCTACTTCTTCTGCTTCTTCTGATTCACCCTCCAGACTTCACCTTCTCCTTCTCCTTCCTCTGCTTCTTCTGATTCACCCTCCAGACTTCACCTTCTCCTTCTCCTTCTTCTACTTTTTCTGATTCACCCTCCAGACTTCACCATCTCCTTCTCTTTCTTCTGCTTCTTCTGATTCACCCTCCAGACTTCACATTCTCCTTCTCCTTCTTCTGATTCTTCTGATTCACCCTCCAGACTTCACCTTCTCCTTCTTCTGCTTCTTCTGATTCACCCTCCTGACTTCACCTTCTCCTTCTCCTTCTTCTACTTCTTCTGATTCACCCTCCTGACTTCACATTCTCCTTCTCCTTCTTCTACTTCTTCTGCTTCACCCTCCAGACTTCACCTTCTCCTTCTCCTTCTTCTACTTCTTCTGATTCAACCTCCAGACTTCACCTTCTCCTTCTCCTTCTTCTACTTCTTCTGATTCACCCTCCAGACTTCACCTTCTCCTTCTCCTTCTTCTACTTCTTCTGATTCACCCTCCAGACTTCACCTTCTCCTTCTCCTTCTTCTGTTTCTTCTGATTCACCGTCCAGACTTCACCTTCTCCTTCTCCTTCTTCTACTACTTCTGATTCACCCTCCAGACTTCACCTTCTCCTTCTCCTTCTTCTACTTCTTCTGATTCACCCTCCAGACTTCATCTTCTCCTTCTCCTTCTTCTGCTTCTTCTGATTCACCCTCCAGACTTCACCTTCTCCTTCTCCTTCTTCTGCTTCTTCTGATTCACCCTCCAGACTTCACCTTCTCCTTCTCCTTCTTCTACTTCTTCTGATTCACCCTCCAGACTTCACCTTCTCCTTCTCCTTCTTCCACTTCTTCTGATTCACCCTCCAGTCTTCACCTTCTCCTTCTCCTTCTTCTTTTTCTTCTGCTTCACCCTCCAGACTTCACCTTCTCCTTCTCTTTCTTCTGCTTCTTCTGATTCACCCTCCAGACTTCACCTTCTCCTTCTCCTTCTTCTGATTCTTCTGATTCACCCTCCAGACTTCACCTTCTCCTTCTCCTTCTTCTGCTTCTTCTGATTCACCCTCCAGACCTCACCTTCTTCTTCTCCTTCTTCTACTTCTTCTGATTCACCCTCCAGACTTCATCTTCTCCTTCTCCTTCTTCTGCTTCTTCTGATTCACCCTCCAGACTTCACCTTCTCCTTCTCCTTCTTCTGCTTCTTCTGATTCACCCTCCAGACTTCACCTTCTCCTTCTCCTTCTTCTACTTCTTCTGATTCACCCTCCAGACTTCACCTTCTCCTTCTCCTTCTTCTACTTCTTCTGATTCACCCTCCAGTCTTCACCTTCTCCTTCTCCTTCTTCTGTTTCTTCTGCTTCACCCTCCAGACTTCACCTTCTCCTTCTCTTTCTTCTGCTTCTTCTGATTCACCCTCCAGACTTCACCTTCTCCTTCTCCTTCTTCTGATTCTTCTGATTCACCCTACAGACTTCACCTTCTCCTTCTCCTTCTTCTGCTACTTCTGATTCACCCTCCTGATTTCACCTTCTCCTTCTCCTTCTTCTACTTCTTCTGATTCACCCTCCTGACTTCACCTTCTCCTTCTCCTTCTTCTGCTTCACCCTCCAGACTTCACCTTCTCCTTCTCCTTCTTCTACTTCTTCTGATTCACCCTCCAGACTTCACCTTCTCCTTCTCCTTCTTCTGCTTCTTCTGATTCACCCTCCAGACTTCACCTTCTCCTTCTCCTTCTTCTACTTCTTCTGTTTCACCCTCCAGACTTCACCTTCTCCTTCTCCTTCTTCTACTTCTTCTGATTCACCCTCCAGTCTTCACCTTCTCCTTCTCCTTCTTCTGTTTCTTCTGCTTCACCCTCCAGACTTCACCTTCTCCTTCTCTTTCTTCTGCTTCTTCTGATTCACCCTCCAGACTTCACCTTCTCCTTCTCCTTCTTCTGATTCTTCTGATTCACCCTACAGACTTCACCTTCTCCTTCTCCTTCTTCTGCTACTTCTGATTCACCCTCCTGATTTCACCTTCTCCTTCTCCTTCTTCTACTTCTTCTGATTCACCCTCCTGACTTCACCTTCTCCTTCTCCTTCTTCTGCTTCACCCTCCAGACTTCACCTTCTCCTTCTCCTTCTTCTACTTCTTCTGATTCACCCTCCAGACTTCACCTTCTCCTTCTCCTTCTTCTGCTTCTTCTGATTCACCCTCCAGACTTCACCTTCTCCTTCTCCTTATTCTGCTTCTTCTCATTCACCCTCCAGACTTCACCTTCTCCTTCTCCTTCTTCTGCTTCTTCTGATTCACCCTCCAGACTTCACCTTCTCCTTCTACTTCTTCTGCTTCTTCTGATTCACCCTCCAGACTTCACCTTCTCCTTCTCCTTCCTCTGCTTCTTCTGATTCACCCTCCAGACTTCACCTTCTCCTTCTCCTTCTTCTACTTTTTCTGATTCACCCTCCAGACTTCACCATCTCCTTCTCTTTCTTCTGCTTCTTCTGATTCACCCTCCAGACTTCACATTCTCCTTCTCCTTCTTCTGATTCTTCTGATTCACCCTCCAGACTTCACCTTCTCCTTCTTCTGCTTCTTCTGATTCACCCTCCTGACTTCACCTTCTCCTTCTCCTTCTTCTACTTCTTCTGATTCACCCTCCTGACTTCACATTCTCCTTCTCCTTCTTCTACTTCTTCTGCTTCACCCTCCAGACTTCACCTTCTCCTTCTCCTTCTTCTACTTCTTCTGATTCAACCTCCAGACTTCACCTTCTCCTTCTCCTTCTTCTACTTCTTCTGATTCACCCTCCAGACTTCACCTTCTCCTTCTCCTTCTTCTACTTCTTCTGATTCACCCTCCAGACTTCACCTTCTCCTTCTCCTTCTTCTGTTTCTTCTGATTCACCGTCCAGACTTCACCTTCTCCTTCTCCTTCTTCTACTACTTCTGATTCACCCTCCAGACTTCACCTTCTCCTTCTCCTTCTTCTACTTCTTCTGATTCACCCTCCAGACTTCATCTTCTCCTTCTCCTTCTTCTGCTTCTTCTGATTCACCCTCCAGACTTCACCTTCTCCTTCTCCTTCTTCTGCTTCTTCTGATTCACCCTCCAGACTTCACCTTCTCCTTCTCCTTCTTCTACTTCTTCTGATTCACCCTCCAGACTTCACCTTCTCCTTCTCCTTCTTCCACTTCTTCTGATTCACCCTCCAGTCTTCACCTTCTCCTTCTCCTTCTTCTTTTTCTTCTGCTTCACCCTCCAGACTTCACCTTCTCCTTCTCTTTCTTCTGCTTCTTCTGATTCACCCTCCAGACTTCACCTTCTCCTTCTCCTTCTTCTGATTCTTCTGATTCACCCTCCAGACTTCACCTTCTCCTTCTCCTTCTTCTGCTTCTTCTGATTCACCCTCCTGACTTCACCTTCTCCTTCTCCTTCTTCTACTTCTTCTGATTCACCCTCCTGACTTCACCTTCTCCTTCTCCTTCTTCTACTTCTTCTGCTTCACCCTCCAGACTTCACCTTCTCCTTCTCCTTCTTCTACTTCTTCTGATTCACCCTCCAGACTTCATCTTCTCCTTCTCCTTCTTCTGCTTCTTCTGATTCACCCTCCAGACTTCACCTTCTCCTTCTCCTTATTCTGCTTCTTCTGATTCACCCTCCAGACTTCACCTTCTCCTTCTCCTGATTCTGCTTCTTCTGATTCACCCTCCAGACTTCACCTTCTCCTTCTCCTTCTTCTGCTTCTTCTGATTCACCCTCCTGACTTCACCTTCTCCTTCTCCTTCTTCTACTTCTTCTGGTTCACCCTCCTGACTTCACCTTCTCCTTCTCCTTCTTCTACTTCTTCTGCTTCACCCTCCAGACTTCACCTTCTCCTTCTCCTTCTTCTACTTCTTCTGATTCACCCTCCAGACTTCACCTTCTCCTTCTCCTTCTTCTGCTTCTTCTGATTCACCCTCCATACTTCACCTTCACTTCTCCTTATTCTGCTTCTTCTGATTCACCCTCCAGACTTCAACTTCTCCTTCTCCTTCTTCTGCTTCTTCTGATTCACCCTCCAGACTTCACCTTCTCCTTCTCCTTCTTCTGCTTCTTCTGATTCACCCTCCAGACTTCACCTTCTCCTTCTCCTTCTTCTGCTTCTTCTGATTCACCCTCCAGACTTCACCTTCTCCTTCTCCTTCTTCTACTTCTTCTGATTCACCCTCCAGACTTCAACTTCTCCTTCTCTTTCTTCTGCTTCTTCTGCTTCACCCTCCAGATTTCATCTTCCCATTCTCCTTCTTCTGCTTCTTCTGATTCACCCTCCAGACTTCACCTTCTCCTTCTCCTTCTTCTGCTTCTTCTGATTCACCCTCCAGACTTCACCTTCTCCTTCTCCTTCTTCTGCTTCTTCTGATTCACCCTCCAGACTTCACCTTCTCCTTCTCCTTCTTCTACTTCTTCTGATTCACCCTCCAGACCTCACCTTCTCCTTCTCCTTCTTCTACTTCTTCTGATTCACCCTCCAGATTTCATCTTCTCCTTCTCCTTCTTCTGCTTCTTCTGATTCACCCTCCAGACTTCACCTTCTCCTTCTCCATCTTCTGCTTCTTCTGATTCACCCTCCTGACTTCACCTTCTCCTTCTCCTTCTTCTACTTCTTCTGATTCACCCTCCTGACTTTACCTTCTCCTTCTCCTTCTTCTACTTCTTCTGCTTCACCCTCCAGACTTCACCTTCTCCTTCTCCTTCTTCTACTTCTTCTGATTCACCCTCCAGACTTGACCTTCTCCTTCTCCTTCTTCTACTTCTTCTGATTCACTCTCCAGACTTCACCTTCTCCTTCTCCTTCTTCTGCTTCTTCTGCTTCACCGTCCTGACTTCACCTTCTCCTTCTCCTTCTTCTACTTCTTCTGCTTCATCCCCCTGACATCACCTGCTCCTTCTCCTTCTTCTGCTTCTTCTGATTCACCCTCCTAACTTCACCTTCTCCTTCTCCTTCTTCTGCTTCTTCTGATTCACCCTCCTGACTTCACCTTCTCCTTCTCCTTCTTCTGCTTCTTCTGATTCACCCTCCAGACTTCACCTTCTCCTTCTCTTTCTTCTGCTTCTTCTGATTCACCCTCCAGACTTCACCTTCTCCTTCTCCTTCTTCTGATTCTTCTGATTCACCCTCCAGACTTCACCTTCTCCTTCTCCTTCTTCTGCTTCTTCTGATTCACCCTCCTGACTTCACCTTCTCCTTCTCCTTCTTCTACTTCTTCTGATTCACCCTCCTGACTTCACCTTCTCCTTCTCCTTCTTCTACTTCTTCTGCTTCACCCTCCGGACTTCACCTTCTCCTTCTCCTTCTTCTACTTCTTCTGATTCACCCTCCAGACTTGACCTTCTCCTTCTCCTTCTTCTACTTATTCTGATTCACCCTCCAGACTTCATCTTCTCCTTCTCCTTCTTCTGCTTCTTCTGCTTCACCGTCCTGACTTCACCTTCTCCTTCTCCTTCTTCTACTTCTTCTGCTTCATCCCGCTGACATCACCTTCTCCTTCTCCTTCTTCTACTTCTTCTGATTCACCCTCCAGTCTTCACCTTCTCCTTCTCCTTCTTCTGTTTCTTCTGCTTCACCCTCCAGACTTCACCTTCTCCTTCTCTTTCTTCTGCTTCTTCTGATTCACCCTCCAGACTTCACCTTCTCCTTCTCCTTCTTCTGATTCTTCTGATTCACCCTACAGACTTCACCTTCTCCTTCTCCTTCTTCTGCTACTTCTGATTCACCCTCCTGATTTCACCTTCTCCTTCTCCTTCTTCTACTTCTTCTGATTCACCCTCCTGACTTCACCTTCTCCTTCTCCTTCTTCTGCTTCACCCTCCAGACTTCACCTTCTCCTTCTCCTTCTTCTACTTCTTCTGATTCACCCTCCAGACTTCACCTTCTCCTTCTCCTTCTTCTGCTTCTTCTGATTCACCCTCCAGACTTCACCTTCTCCTTCTCCTTCTTCTACTTCTTCTGTTTCACCCTCCAGACTTCACCTTCTCCTTCTCCTTCTTCTACTTCTTCTGATTCACCCTCCAGTCTTCACCTTCTCCTTCTCCTTCTTCTGTTTCTTCTGCTTCACCCTCCAGACTTCACCTTCTCCTTCTCTTTCTTCTGCTTCTTCTGATTCACCCTCCAGACTTCACCTTCTCCTTCTCCTTCTTCTGATTCTTCTGATTCACCCTACAGACTTCACCTTCTCCTTCTCCTTCTTCTGCTACTTCTGATTCACCCTCCTGATTTCACCTTCTCCTTCTCCTTCTTCTACTTCTTCTGATTCACCCTCCTGACTTCACCTTCTCCTTCTCCTTCTTCTGCTTCACCCTCCAGACTTCACCTTCTCCTTCTCCTTCTTCTACTTCTTCTGATTCACCCTCCAGACTTCACCTTCTCCTTCTCCTTCTTCTGCTTCTTCTGATTCACCCTCCAGACTTCACCTTCTCCTTCTCCTTATTCTGCTTCTTCTCATTCACCCTCCAGACTTCACCTTCTCCTTCTCCTTCTTCTGCTTCTTCTGATTCACCCTCCAGACTTCACCTTCTCCTTCTACTTCTTCTGCTTCTTCTGATTCACCCTCCAGACTTCACCTTCTCCTTCTCCTTCCTCTGCTTCTTCTGATTCACCCTCCAGACTTCACCTTCTCCTTCTCCTTCTTCTACTTTTTCTGATTCACCCTCCAGACTTCACCATCTCCTTCTCTTTCTTCTGCTTCTTCTGATTCACCCTCCAGACTTCACATTCTCCTTCTCCTTCTTCTGATTCTTCTGATTCACCCTCCAGACTTCACCTTCTCCTTCTTCTGCTTCTTCTGATTCACCCTCCTGACTTCACCTTCTCCTTCTCCTTCTTCTACTTCTTCTGATTCACCCTCCTGACTTCACATTCTCCTTCTCCTTCTTCTACTTCTTCTGCTTCACCCTCCAGACTTCACCTTCTCCTTCTCCTTCTTCTACTTCTTCTGATTCAACCTCCAGACTTCACCTTCTCCTTCTCCTTCTTCTACTTCTTCTGATTCACCCTCCAGACTTCACCTTCTCCTTCTCCTTCTTCTACTTCTTCTGATTCACCCTCCAGACTTCACCTTCTCCTTCTCCTTCTTCTGTTTCTTCTGATTCACCGTCCAGACTTCACCTTCTCCTTCTCCTTCTTCTACTACTTCTGATTCACCCTCCAGACTTCACCTTCTCCTTCTCCTTCTTCTACTTCTTCTGATTCACCCTCCAGACTTCATCTTCTCCTTCTCCTTCTTCTGCTTCTTCTGATTCACCCTCCAGACTTCACCTTCTCCTTCTCCTTCTTCTGCTTCTTCTGATTCACCCTCCAGACTTCACCTTCTCCTTCTCCTTCTTCTACTTCTTCTGATTCACCCTCCAGACTTCACCTTCTCCTTCTCCTTCTTCCACTTCTTCTGATTCACCCTCCAGTCTTCACCTTCTCCTTCTCCTTCTTCTTTTTCTTCTGCTTCACCCTCCAGACTTCACCTTCTCCTTCTCTTTCTTCTGCTTCTTCTGATTCACCCTCCAGACTTCACCTTCTCCTTCTCCTTCTTCTGATTCTTCTGATTCACCCTCCAGACTTCACCTTCTCCTTCTCCTTCTTCTGCTTCTTCTGATTCACCCTCCTGACTTCACCTTCTCCTTCTCCTTCTTCTACTTCTTCTGATTCACCCTCCTGACTTCACCTTCTCCTTCTCCTTCTTCTACTTCTTCTGCTTCACCCTCCAGACTTCACCTTCTCCTTCTCCTTCTTCTACTTCTTCTGATTCACCCTCCAGACTTCATCTTCTCCTTCTCCTTCTTCTGCTTCTTCTGATTCACCCTCCAGACTTCACCTTCTCCTTCTCCTTATTCTGCTTCTTCTGATTCACCCTCCAGACTTCACCTTCTCCTTCTCCTGATTCTGCTTCTTCTGATTCACCCTCCAGACTTCACCTTCTCCTTCTCCTTCTTCTGCTTCTTCTGATTCACCCTCCTGACTTCACCTTCTCCTTCTCCTTCTTCTACTTCTTCTGGTTCACCCTCCTGACTTCACCTTCTCCTTCTCCTTCTTCTACTTCTTCTGCTTCACCCTCCAGACTTCACCTTCTCCTTCTCCTTCTTCTACTTCTTCTGATTCACCCTCCAGACTTCACCTTCTCCTTCTCCTTCTTCTGCTTCTTCTGATTCACCCTCCATACTTCACCTTCACTTCTCCTTATTCTGCTTCTTCTGATTCACCCTCCAGACTTCAACTTCTCCTTCTCCTTCTTCTGCTTCTTCTGATTCACCCTCCAGACTTCACCTTCTCCTTCTCCTTCTTCTGCTTCTTCTGATTCACCCTCCAGACTTCACCTTCTCCTTCTCCTTCTTCTGCTTCTTCTGATTCACCCTCCAGACTTCACCTTCTCCTTCTCCTTCTTCTACTTCTTCTGATTCACCCTCCAGACTTCAACTTCTCCTTCTCTTTCTTCTGCTTCTTCTGCTTCACCCTCCAGATTTCATCTTCCCATTCTCCTTCTTCTGCTTCTTCTGATTCACCCTCCAGACTTCACCTTCTCCTTCTCCTTCTTCTGCTTCTTCTGATTCACCCTCCAGACTTCACCTTCTCCTTCTCCTTCTTCTGCTTCTTCTGATTCACCCTCCAGACTTCACCTTCTCCTTCTCCTTCTTCTACTTCTTCTGATTCACCCTCCAGACCTCACCTTCTCCTTCTCCTTCTTCTACTTCTTCTGATTCACCCTCCAGATTTCATCTTCTCCTTCTCCTTCTTCTGCTTCTTCTGATTCACCCTCCAGACTTCACCTTCTCCTTCTCCATCTTCTGCTTCTTCTGATTCACCCTCCTGACTTCACCTTCTCCTTCTCCTTCTTCTACTTCTTCTGATTCACCCTCCTGACTTTACCTTCTCCTTCTCCTTCTTCTACTTCTTCTGCTTCACCCTCCAGACTTCACCTTCTCCTTCTCCTTCTTCTACTTCTTCTGATTCACCCTCCAGACTTGACCTTCTCCTTCTCCTTCTTCTACTTCTTCTGATTCACTCTCCAGACTTCACCTTCTCCTTCTCCTTCTTCTGCTTCTTCTGCTTCACCGTCCTGACTTCACCTTCTCCTTCTCCTTCTTCTACTTCTTCTGCTTCATCCCCCTGACATCACCTGCTCCTTCTCCTTCTTCTGCTTCTTCTGATTCACCCTCCTAACTTCACCTTCTCCTTCTCCTTCTTCTGCTTCTTCTGATTCACCCTCCTGACTTCACCTTCTCCTTCTCCTTCTTCTGCTTCTTCTGATTCACCCTCCAGACTTCACCTTCTCCTTCTCTTTCTTCTGCTTCTTCTGATTCACCCTCCAGACTTCACCTTCTCCTTCTCCTTCTTCTGATTCTTCTGATTCACCCTCCAGACTTCACCTTCTCCTTCTCCTTCTTCTGCTTCTTCTGATTCACCCTCCTGACTTCACCTTCTCCTTCTCCTTCTTCTACTTCTTCTGATTCACCCTCCTGACTTCACCTTCTCCTTCTCCTTCTTCTACTTCTTCTGCTTCACCCTCCGGACTTCACCTTCTCCTTCTCCTTCTTCTACTTCTTCTGATTCACCCTCCAGACTTGACCTTCTCCTTCTCCTTCTTCTACTTATTCTGATTCACCCTCCAGACTTCATCTTCTCCTTCTCCTTCTTCTGCTTCTTCTGCTTCACCGTCCTGACTTCACCTTCTCCTTCTCCTTCTTCTACTTCTTCTGCTTCATCCCGCTGACATCACCTGCTCCTTCTCCTTCTTCTGCTTCTTCTGATTCACCCTCCTAACTTCACCTTCTCCTTCTCCTTCTTCTGCTTCTTCTGATTCACCCTCCTGACTTCACCTTCTCCTTCTCCTTCTTCTGCTTCTTCTGATTCACCCTCCAGACTTCACCTTCTCCTTCTCCTTCTTCTGCTTCTTCTGATTCACCCTTCAGACTTCACCTTCTCCTTCTCCTTCTTCTGATTCTTCTGATTCACCCTCCAGACTTCACCTTCTCCTTCTCCTTCTTCTGCTTCTTCTGATTCAACCTCCTGACCTCACCTTCTCCTTCTCCTTCTTCTACTTCTTCTGATTCACCCTCCTGACTTCACCTTCTCCTTCTCCTTCTTCTACTTCTTCTGCTTCACCCTCCAGACTTCACCTTCTCCTTCTCCTTCTTCTGCTTCTTCTGATTCACCCTCCAGACTTCTCCTTCTCCTTCTCCTTCTTCTGCTTCTTCTGATTCACCCTCCAGACTTCACCTTCTCCTTCTCCTTCTTCTGCTTCTTCTGATTCACCCTCCAGACTTCACCTTCTCCTTCTCCTTCTTCTACTTCTTCTGATTCACCCTCCAGACTTCACCTTCTCCATTTCCTTCTTCTGCTTCTTCTGATTCACCCTCCAGACTTCACCTTCTCCTTCTGCTTCGTCTACTTCTTCTGATTGACCCTCCAGACTACACCTTCTCCTTCTCCTTCTTCTACTTCTTCTGATTCACCCTCCTGACTTCACCTTCTCCTTCTCCTTCTTCTACTTCTTCTGCTTCACCCTCCAGACTTCACCTTCTCCTTCTCCTTCTTCTACTTCTTCTGATTCACCCTCCAGACTTCATCTTCTCCTTCTTCTTCTTCTGCTTCTTCTGATTCACCCTCCAGACTTCACCTTCTTCTTCTCCTTATTCTGCTTCTTCTGATTCACCCTCCAGACTTCACCTTCTCCTTCTCATTATTCTGCTTCTTCTGATTCACCCTCCAGACTTCACCTTCTCCTTCTCCTGATTCTGCTTCTTCTGATTCACCCTCCAGACTTCACCTTCTCCTTCTCCTTCTTCTACTTCTTCTGCTTCACCCTCCAGACTTCACCTTCTCCTTCTCCTTCTTCTACTTCTTCTGATTCACCCTCCAGACTTCACATTCTCCTTCTCCTTCTTCTGCTTCTTCTGATTCACCCTCCATACTTCACCTTCACTTCTCCTTATTCTGCTTCTTCTGATTCACCCTCCAGACTTCAACTTCTCCTTCTCCTTCTTCTGCTTCTTCTGATTCACCCTCCAGACTTCACCTTCTCCTTCTCCTTCTTCTGCTTCTTCTGATTCACCCTCCAGACTTCACCTTCTCCTTCTCCTTCTTCTGCTTCTTCTGATTCACCCTCCAGACTTCACCTTCTCCTTCTCCTTCTTCTACTTCTTCTGATTCACCCTCCAGACTTCACCTTCTCCTTCTCTTTCTTCTGCTTCTTCTGATTCACCCTCCAGATTTCATCTTCTCCTTCTCCTTCTTCTGCTTCTTCTGATTCACCCTCCAGACTTCACCTTCTCCTTCTCCTTCTTCTGCTTCTTCTGATTCACCCTCCAGACTTCACCTTCTCCTTCTCCTTCTTCTGCTTCTTCTGATTCACCCTCCAGACTTCACCTTCTCCTTCTCCTTCTTCTACTTCTTCTGATTCACCCTCAAGACCTCACCTTCTCCTTCTCCTTCTTCTACTTCTTCTGATTCACCCTCCAGATTTCATCTTCTCCTTCTCCTTCTTCTGCTTCTTCTGATTCACCCTCCAGACTTCACCTTCTCCTTCTCCTTCTTCTGCTTCTTCTGATTCACCCTCCTGACTTCACCTTCTCCTTCTCCTTCTTCTACTTCTTCTGATTCACCCTCCTGACTTCACCTTCTCCTTCCCCTTCTTCTACTTCTTCTGCTTCACCCTCCAGACTTCACCTTCTCCTTCTCCTTCTTCTACTTCTTCTGATTCACCCTCCAGACTTGACCTTCTCCTTCTCATTCTTCTACTTCTTCTGATTCACCCTCCAGACTTCACCTTCTCCTTCTCCTTCTTCTGCTTCTTCTGCTTCACCGTCCTGACTTCACCTTCTCCTTCTTCTGCTTCTTCTGCTTCATCCCCCTGACATCACCTGCTCCTTCTCCTTCTTCTGCTTCTTCTGATTCACCCTCCTAACTTCACCTTCTCCTTCTACCTCTTCTGCTTCTTCTGATTCACCCTCCTGACTTCACCTTCTCCTTCTCCTTCTTCTGCTTCTTCTGATTCACCCTCCAGACTTCACCTTCTCCTTCTCTTTCTTCTGCTTCTTCTGATTCACCCTCCAGACTTCACCTTCTCCTTCTCCTTCTTCTGATTCTTCTGATTCAACCTCCAGACTTCACCTTCTCCTTCTCCTTCTTCTGCTTCTTCTGATTCACCCTCCAGACTTCACCTTCTCCTTCTCCTTCTTCTGCTTCTTCTGATTCACCCTCCAGACTTCACCTTCTCCTTCTCCTTCTTCTGCTTCTTCTGATTCACCCTCCAGACTTCACCTTCTCCTTCTCCTTCTTCTACTTCTTCTGATTCACCCTCAAGACCTCACCTTCTCCTTCTCCTTCTTCTACTTCTTCTGATTCACCCTCCAGATTTCATCTTCTCCTTCTCCTTCTTCTGCTTCTTCTGATTCACCCTCCAGACTTCACCTTCTCCTTCTCCTTCTTCTGCTTCTTCTGATTCACCCTCCTGACTTCACCTTCTCCTTCTCCTTCTTCTACTTCTTCTGATTCACCCTCCTGACTTCACCTTCTCCTTCTCCTTCTTCTACTTCTTCTGCTTCCCCCTCCAGACTTCACCTTCTCCTTCTCCTTCTTCTACTTCTTCTAATTCACCCTCCAGACTTGACCTTCTCCTTCTCCTTCTTCTACTTCTTCTGATTCACCCTGCAGACTTCACCTTCTCCTTCTCCTTCTTCTGCTTCTTCTGCTTCACCGTCCTGACTTCACCTTCTCCTTCTTCTACTTCTTCTGCTTCATCCCCCTGACATCACCTGCTCCTTCTCCTTCTTCTGCTTCTTCTGATTCACCCTCCTAACTTCACCTTCTCCTTCTACCTCTTCTGCTTCTTCTGATTCACCCTCCTGACTTCACCTTCTCCTTCTCCTTCTTCTGCTTCTTCTGATTCACCCTCCAGACTTCACCTTCTCCTTCTCCTTCTTCTACTTCTTCTGATTCACCCTCCTGACTTCACCTTCTCCTTCTCCTTCTTCTACTTCTTCTGCTTCACCCTCCAGACTTCACCTTCTCTTTCTCCTTCTTCTACTTCTTCTGATTCACCCTCCAGACTTGACCTTCTCCTTCTCCTTCTTCTACTTATTCTGATTCACCCTCCAGACTTCACCTTCTCCTTCTCCCTCTTCTGCTTCTTCTGCTTCACCGTCCTGACTTCACCTTCTCCTTCTCCTTCTTCTACTTCTTCTGCTTCATCCCGCTGACATCACCTGCTCCTTCTCCTTCTTCTGCTTCTTCTGATTCACCCTCCTAACTTCACCTTCTCCTTCTCCTTCTTCTGCTTCTTCTGATTCACCCTCCTGACTTCACCTTCTCCTTCTCCTTCTGCTGCTTCTTCTGATTCACCCTCCAGACTTCAACTTCTCCTTCTCCTTCTTCTGCTTCTTCTGATTCACCCTCCAGACTTCACCTTCTCCTTCTCCTTCTTCTGATTCTTCTGATTCACCCTCCAGACTTCACCTTCTCCTTCTCCTTCTTCTGCTTCTTCTGATTCACCCTCCTGACCTCACCTTCTCGTTCTCCTTCTTCTACTTCTTCTGATTCACCCTCCTGACTTCACCTTCTCCTTCTCCTTCTTCTACTTCTTCTGCTTCACCCTCCAGACTTCACCTTCTCCTTCTCCTTCTTCTGCTTCTTCTGATTCACCCTCCAGACTTCACCTTCTCCTTCTCCTTCTTCTGCTTCTTCTGATTCACCCTCCAGACTTCACCTTCTCCTTCTCCTTCTTCTACTTCTTCTGATTCACCCTCCAGACTTCACCTTCTCCATTTCCTTCTTCTGCTTCTTCTGATTCACCCTCCAGACTTCACCTTCTCCTTCTCCTTCGTCTACTTCTTCTGATTGACCCTCCAGACTACACCTTCTCCTTCTCCTTCTTCTACTTCTTCTGATTCACCCTCCAGACTTCACCTTCTCCTTCTCCTTCTTCTGTTTCTTCTGATTCACCGTCCAGACTTCACCTTCTCCTTCTCCTTCTTCTACTACTTCTGATTCAGCCTCCAGACTTCACCTTCTCCTTCTCCTTCTTCTACTTCTTCTGATTCACCCTCCAGACTTCATCTTCTCCTTCTCCTTCTTCTGCTTCTTCTGATTCACCCTCCAGACTTCACCTTCTCCTTCTCCTTCTTCTGCTTCTTCTGATTCACCCTCCAGACTTCACCTTCTCCTTCTCCTTCTTCTACTTCTTCTGATTCACCCTCCAGACTTCATCTTCTCCTTCTCCTTCTTCTACTTCTTCTGATTCACCCTCCAGTCTTCACCTTCTCCTTCTCCTTCTTCTGTTTCTTCTGCTTCACCCTCCAGACTTCACCTTCTCCTTCTCTTTCTTCTGCTTCTTCTGATTCACCCTCCAGACTTCACCTTCTCCTTCTCCTTCTTCAGATTCTTCTGATTCACCCTCCAGACTTCACCTTCTCCTTCTCCTTCTTCTGCTTCTTCTGATTCACCCTCCTGACTTCACCTTCTCCTTCTCCTTCTTCTACTTCTTCTGCTTCACCCTCCAGACTTCACCTTCTCCTTCTCCTTCTTCTACTTCTTCTGATTCACCCTCCAGACTTCATCTTCTCCTTCTCCTTCTTCTGCTTCTTCTGATTCACCCTCCAGACTTCACCTTCTCCTTCTCCTTATTCTGCTTCTTCTGATTCACCCTCCAGACTTCACCTTCTCCTTCTCCTTATTCTGCTTCTTCTGATTCACCCTCCAGACTTCACCTTCTCCTTCTCCTTCCTCTGCTTCTTCTGATTCACCCTCCAGACTTCACCTTCTCCTTCTCCTTCTTCTGATTCTTCTGATTCACCCTCCAGACTTCACCTTCTCCTTCTCCTTCTTCTGCTTCTTCTGATTCACCCTCCTGACTTCACCTTCTCCTTCTCCTTCTTCTACTTCCTCTGATTCACCCTCCTGACTTCACCTTCTCCTTCTCCTTCTTCTACTTCTTCTGCTTCACCCTCCAGACTTCACCTTCTCCTTCTCCTTCTTCTACTTCTTCTGATTCACCCTCCAGACTTCACCTTCTCCTTCCCCTTCTTCTGCTTCTTCTGATTCACCCTCCAGACTTCACCTTCTCCTTCTCCTTATTCTGCTTCTTCTGATTCACTCTCCAGACTTCACCTTCTCCTTCTCCTTCTTCTGCTTCTTCTGATTCACTCTCCAGACTTCACCTTCTCCTTCTCCTTCTTCTACTTCTTCTGATTCACCCTCCAGACTTCACCTTCTCCTTCTCTTTCTTCTGCTTCATCTGATTCACCCTCCAGACTTCACCTTCTCCTTCTCCTTCTTCTGATTCTTCTGATTCACCCTCCAGACTTCACCTTCTTCTTCTCCTTCTTCTGCTTCTTCTGATTCACCCTCCTGACTTCACCTTCTCCTTCTCCTTCTTCTACTTCTTCTGATTCACCCTCCTGACTTCACCTTCTCCTTCTCCTTCTTCTACTTCTTCTGCTTCACACTCCAGACTTCACCTTCTCCTTCTCCTTCTTCTACTTCTTCTGATTCACCCTCCAGACTTGACCTTCTCCTTCTCCTTCTTCTACTTCTTCTGATTCACCCTCCAGACTTCACCTTCTCCTTCTCCTTCTTCTGCTTCTTCTGCTTCACCGTCCTGACTTCACCTTCTCCTTCTCCTTCTTCTACTTCTTCTGCTTCATCCCCCTGACATCACCTGCTCCTTCTCCTTCTTCTGCTTCTTCTGATTCACCCTCCTAACTTCACCTTCTCCTTCTCCTTCTTCTGCTTCTTCTGATTCACCCTCCTGACTTCACCTTCTCCTTCTCCTTCTTCTGCTTCTTCTGATTCACCCTCCAGACTTCACCTTCTCCTTCTCCTTCTTCTGCTTCTTCTGATTCACCCTCCAGACTTCACCTTCTCCTTCTCCATCTTCTGCTTCTTCTGATTCACCCTCCAGACCTCACCTTCTCCTTCTCCTTCTTCTACTTCTTCTGATTCACCCTCCAGACTTCATCTGTTCCTTCTCCTTCTTCTGCTTCTTCTGATTCACCCTCCAGACTTCACCTTCTCCTTCTCCTTCTTCTGCTTCTTCTGATTCACCCTCCAGACCTCACCTTCTCCTTCTCCTTCTTCTACTTCTTCTGATTCACCCTCCAGACTTCACCTTCTCCTTCTCCTTCTTCTACTTCTTCTGATTCACCCTCCAGTCTTCACCTTCTCCTTCTCCTTCTTCTGTTTCTTCTGCTTCACCCTCCAGACTTCACCTTCTCCTTCTCTTTCTTCTGCTTCTTCTGATTCACCCTCCAGACTTCACCTTCTCCTTCTCCTTCTTCTGATTCTTCTGATTCACCCTCCAGACGTCACCTTCTCCTTCTCCTTCTTCTGCTTCTTCTGATTCACCCTCCTGACTTCACCTTCTCCTTCTCCTTCTTCTACTTCTTCTGATTCACCCTCCTGACTTCACCTTCTCCTTCTCCTTCTTCTACTTCTTCTGCTTCACCCTCCAGACTTCACCTTCTCCTTCTCCTTCTTCTACTTCTTCTGATTCACCCTTCAGACTTCACCTTCTCCTTCTCCTTTTTCTGCTTCTTCTGATTCACCCTCCAGACTTCACCTTCTCCTTCTCCTTATTCTGCTTCTTCTGATTCACCCTCCAGACTTCACCTTCTCCTTCTCCTTCTTCTGCTTCTTCTGATTCACCCTCCAGACTTCACCTTCTCCTTCTCCTTCGTCTACTTCTTCTGATTCACCCTCCAGACAACACCTTCTCCTTCTCCTTCTTCTACTTCTTCTGATTCACCCTCCAGACTTCACCTTCTCCTTCTCCTTCTTCTGCTTCTTCTGATTCACCCTCCTGACTTCACCTTCTCCTTCTCCTTCTTCTACTTCTTCTGATTCACCCTCCTAACTTCAACTTCTCCTTCTCCTTCTTCTACTTCTTCTGCTTCACCCTCCAGACTTCACCTTCTCCTTCTCCTTCTTCTACTTCTTCTGATTCACCCTCCAGACTTGACCTTCTCCTTCTCCTTCTTCTACTTATTCTGATTCACCCTCAAGACTTCACATTCTCCTTCTCCTTCTTCTGCTTCTTCTGCTTCACCGTCCTGACTTCACCTTCTCCTTCTCCTTCTTCTACTTCTTCTGCTTCATCCCGCTGACATCACCTGCTCCTTCTCCTTCTTCTGCTTCTTCTGATTCACCCTCCTAACTTCACCTTCTCCTTCTCCGTCTTCTGCTTCTTCTGATTCACCCTCCTGACTTCACCTTCTCCTTCTCCTTCTTCTGCTTCTTCTGATTCACCCTCCAGACTTCACCTTCTCCTTCTCCTTCTTCTGCTTCTTCTGATTCACCCTCCAGACTTCACCTTCTCCTTCTCCTTCTTCTGCTTCTTTTGATTCACCCTCCAGACTTCTCCTTCTCCTTCTCCTTCTTCTGCTTCTTCTGATTCACCCTCCAGACTTCACCTTCTCCTTCTCCTTCTTCTGCTTCTTCTGATTCACCCTCCAGACTTCACCTTCTCCTTCTCCTTCTTCTCCTTCTTCTGATTCACCCTCCAGACTTCACCTTCTCCATTTCCTTCTTCTGCTTCTTCTGATTCACCCTCCAGACTTCACCTTCTCCTTCTCCTTCGTCTACTTCTTCTGATTCACCCTCCAGACTACACCTTCTCTTTCTCCTTCTTCTACTTCTTCTGATTTACCCTCCAGACTTCACCTTCTCCTTCTCCTTCTTCTGTTTCTTCTGATTCACCGTCCAGACTTCACCTTCTCCTTCTCCTTCTTCTACTACTTCTGATTCACCCTCCAGACTTCACCTTCCCCTTCTCCTTCTTCTACTTCTTCTGATTCACCCTCCAGACTTCATCTTCTCCTTCTCCTTCTTCTGCTTCTTCTGATTCACCCTCCAGACTTCACCTTCTCCTTCTCCTTCTTCTGCTTCTTCTGATTCACCCTCCAGACTTCACCTTCTCCTTCTCCTTCTTCTATTTCTTCTGATTCACCCTCCAGACTTCACCTTCTCCTTCTCCTTCTTCTACTTCTTCTGATTCACCCTCCAGTCTTCACCTTCTCCTTCTCCTTCTTCTGTTTCTTCTGCTTCACCCTCCAGACTTCACCTTCTCCTTCTCTTTCTTCTGCTTCTTCTGATTCACCCTCCAGACTTCACCTTCTCCTTCTCCTCCTTCTGATTCTTCTGATTCACCCTCCAGACTTCACCTTCTCCTTCTCCTTCTTCTGCTTCTTCTGATTCACCCTCCTGACTTCACCTTCTCCTTCTCCTTCTTCTACTTCTTCTGATTCACCCTCCTGACTTCACCTTCTCCTTCTCCTTCTTCTACTTCTTCTGCTTCACCCTCCAGACTTCACCTTCTCCTTCTCCTTCTTCTACTTCTTCTGCTTCACCCTCCAGACTTCATCTTCTCCTTCTCCTTCTTCTGCTTCTTCTGATTCACCCTCCAGACTTCACCTTCTCCTTCTCCTTATTCTGCTTCTTCTGATTCACCCTCCAGACTTCACCTTCTCCTTCTCCTTATTCTGCTTCTTCTGATTCACCCTCCAGACTTCACCTTCTCCTTCTCCTTCCTCTGCTTCTTCTGATTCACCCTCCAGACTTCACCTTCTTCTTCTCCTTCTTCTGATTCTTCTGATTCACCCTCCAGACTTCACCTTCTCCTTCTCCTTCTTCTCCTTCTTCTGATTCACCCTCCTGACTTCACCTTCTCCTTCTCCTTCTTCTACTTCTTCTGATTCACCCTCCTGACTTCACCTTCTCCTTCTTCTACTTCTTCTGCTTCACCCTCCAGACTTCACCTTCTCCTTCTCCTTCTTCTACTTCTTCTGATTCAACCTCCAGACTTCACCTTCTCCTTCTCCTTCTTCTGCTTCTTCTGATTCACCCTCCAGACTTCACCTTCTCCTTCTCCTTATTCTGCTTCTTCAAATTCACCCTCCAGACTTCACCTTCTCCTTCTCCTTCTTCTGCTTCTTCTGATTCACACTCCAGACTTCACCTTCTCCTTCTCCTTCTTCTACTTCTTCTGAATCACCCTCCAGACTTCACCTTCTCCTTCTCTTTCTTCTGCTTCTTCTGATTCACCCTCCAGACTTCACCTTCTCCTTCTCCTTCTTCTGATTCTTCTGATTCACCCTCCAGACTTCACCGTCTTCTTCTCCTTCTTCTGCTTCTTCTGATTCACCCTCCTGACTTCACCTTCTCCTTCTCCTTCTTCTACTTCTTCTGCTTCATCCCCCTGACATCACCTGCTCCTTCTCCTTCTTCTGCTTCTTCTGATTCACCCTCCTAACTTCACCTTCTCCTTCTACCTCTTCTGCTTCTTCTGATTCACCCTCCTGACTTCACCTTCTCCTTCTCCTTCTTCTGCTTCTTCTGATTCACCCTCCAGACTTCACCTTCTCCTTCTCTTTCTTCTGCTTCTTCTGATTCACCCTCCAGACTTCACCTTCTCCTTCTCCTTCTTCTGATTCTTCTGATTCACCCTCCAGACTTCACCTTCTCCTTCTCCTTCTTCTGCTTCTTCTGATTCACCCTCCAGACTTCACCTCCTCCTTCTCCTTCTTCTGCTTCTTCTGATTCACCCTCCAGACTTCACCTTCTCCTTCTCCTTCTTCTGCTTCTTCTGATTCACCCTCCAGACTTCACCTTCTCCTTCTCCTTCTTCTACTTCTTCTGATTCACCCTCAAGACCTCACCTTCTCCTTCTCCTTCTTCTACTTCTTCTGATTCACCCTCCAGATTTCATCTTCTCCTTCTCCTTCTTCTGCTTCTTCTGATTCACCCTCCAGACTTCACCTTCTCCTTCTCCTTCTTCTGCTTCTTCTGATTCACCCTCCTGACTTCACCTTCTCCTTCTCCTTCTTCTACTTCTTCTGATTCACCCTCCTGACTTCACCTTCTCCTTCTCCTTCTTCTACTTCTTCTGCTTCCCCCTCCAGACTTCACCTTCTCCTTCTCCTTCTTCTACTTCTTCTAATTCACCCTCCAGACTTGACCTTCTCCTTCTCCTTCTTCTACTTCTTCTGATTCACCCTGCAGACTTCACCTTCTCCTTCTCCTTCTTCTGCTTCTTCTGCTTCACCGTCCTGACTTCACCTTCTCCTTCTTCTACTTCTTCTGCTTCATCCCCCTGACATCACCTGCTCCTTCTCCTTCTTCTGCTTCTTCTGATTCACCCTCCTAACTTCACCTTCTCCTTCTACCTCTTCTGCTTCTTCTGATTCACCCTCCTGACTTCACCTTCTCCTTCTCCTTCTTCTGCTTCTTCTGATTCACCCTCCAGACTTCACCTTCTCCTTCTCTTTCTTCTGCTTCTTCTGATTCACCCTCCAGACTTCACCTTCTCCTTCTCCTTCTTCTGATTCTTCTGATTCACCCTCCAGACTTCACCTTCTCCTTCTCCTTCTTCTGCTTCTTCTGATTCACCCTCCTGACTTCACCTTCTCCTTCTCCTTCTTCTACTTCTTCTGATTCACCCTCCTGACTTCACCTTCTCCTTCTTCTACTTCTTCTGCTTCACCCTCCAGACTTCACCTTCTCCTTCTCCTTCTTCTACTTCTTCTGATTCAACCTCCAGACTTCACCTTCTCCTTCTCCTTCTTCTGCTTCTTCTGATTCACCCTCCAGACTTCACCTTCTCCTTCTCCTTATTCTGCTTCTTCAAATTCACCCTCCAGACTTCACCTTCTCCTTCTCCTTCTTCTGCTTCTTCTGATTCACACTCCAGACTTCACCTTCTCCTTCTCCTTCTTCTACTTCTTCTGAATCACCCTCCAGACTTCACCTTCTCCTTCTCTTTATTCTGCTTCTTCTGATTCACCCTCCAGACTTCACCTTCTCCTTCTCCTTCTTCTGATTCTTCTGATTCACCCTCCAGACTTCACCGTCTTCTTCTCCTTCTTCTGCTTCTTCTGATTCACCCTCCTGACTTCACCTTCTCCTTCTCCTTCTTCTACTTCTTCTGCTTCATCCCCCTGACATCACCTGCTCCTTCTCCTTCTTCTGCTTCTTCTGATTCACCCTCCTAACTTCACCTTCTCCTTCTACCTCTTCTGCTTCTTCTGATTCACCCTCCTGACTTCACCTTCTCCTTCTCCTTCTTCTGCTTCTTCTGATTCACCCTCCAGACTTCACCTTCTCCTTCTCTTTCTTCTGCTTCTTCTGATTCACCCTCCAGACTTCACCTTCTCCTTCTCCTTCTTCTGATTCTTCTGATTCACCCTCCAGACTTCACCTTCTCCTTCTCCTTCTTCTGCTTCTTCTGATTCACCCTCCAGACTTCACCTTCTCCTTCTCCTTCTTCTGCTTCTTCTGATTCACCCTCCAGACTTCACCTTCTCCTTCTCCTTCTTCTGCTTCTTCTGATTCACCCTCCAGACTTCACCTTCTCCTTCTCCTTCTTCTACTTCTTCTGATTCACCCTCAAGACCTCACCTTCTCCTTCTCCTTCTTCTACTTCTTCTGATTCACCCTCCAGATTTCATCTTCTCCTTCTCCTTCTTCTGCTTCTTCTGATTCACCCTCCAGACTTCACCTTCTCCTTCTCCTTCTTCTGCTTCTTCTGATTCACCCTCCTGACTTCACCTTCTCCTTCTCCTTCTTCTACTTCTTCTGATTCACCCTCCTGACTTCACCTTCTCCTTCTCCTTCTTCTACTTCTTCTGCTTCCCCCTCCAGACTTCACCTTCTCCTTCTCCTTCTTCTACTTCTTCTAATTCACCCTCCAGACTTGACCTTCTCCTTCTCCTTCTTCTACTTCTTCTGATTCACCCTGCAGACTTCACCTTCTCCTTCTCCTTCTTCTGCTTCTTCTGCTTCACCGTCCTGACTTCACCTTCTCCTTCTTCTACTTCTTCTGCTTCATCCCCCTGACATCACCTGCTCCTTCTCCTTCTTCTGCTTCTTCTGATTCACCCTCCTAACTTCACCTTCTCCTTCTACCTCTTCTGCTTCTTCTGATTCACTCTCCTGACTTCACCTTCTCCTTCTCCTTCTTCTGCTTCTTCTGATTCACCCTCCAGACTTCACCTTCTCCTTCTCTTTCTTCTGCTTCTTCTGATTCACCCTCCAGACTTCACCTTCTCATTCTCCTTCTTCTGATTCTTCTGATTCACCCTCCAGACTTCACCTTCTCCTTCTCCTTCTTCTGCTTCTTCTGATTCACCCTCCTGACTTCACCTTCTCCTTCTCCTTCTTCTACTTCTTCTTATTCACCCTCCTGACTTCACCTTCTCCTTCTCCTTCTTCTACTTCTTCTGCTTCACCCTCCAGACTTCACCTTCTCTTTCTCCTTCTTCTACTTCTTCTGATTCACCCTCCAGACTTGACCTTCTCCTTCTCCTTCTTCTACTTATTCTGATTCACTCTCCAGACTTCACCTTCTCCTTCTCCCTCTTCTGCTTCTTCTGCTTCACCGTCCTGACTTCACCTTCTCCTTCTCCTTCTTCTACTTCTTCTGCTTCATCCCGCTGACATCACCTGCTCCTTCTCCTTCTTCTGCTTCTTCTGATTCACCCTCCTAACTTCACCTTCTCCTTCTCCTTCTTCTGCTTCTTCTGATTCACCCTCCTGACTTCACCTTCTCCTTCTCCTTCTGCTGCTTCTTCTGATTCACCCTCCAGACTTCAACTTCTCCTTCTCCTTCTTCTGCTTCTTCTGATTCACCCTCCAGACTTCACCTTCTCCTTCTCCTTCTTCTGATTCTTCTGATTCACCCTCCAGACTTCACCTTCTCCTTCTCCTTCTTCTGCTTCTTCTGATTCACCCTCCTGACCTCACCTTCTCGTTCTCCTTCTTCTACTTCTTCTGATTCACCCTCCTGACTTCACCTTCTCCTTCTCCTTCTTCTACTTCTTCTGCTTCACCCTCCAGACTTCACCTTCTCCTTCTCCTTCTTCTGCTTCTTCTGATTCACCCTCCAGACTTCACCTTCTCCTTCTCCTTCTTCTGCTTCTTCTGATTCACCCTCCAGACTTCACCTTCTCCTTCTCCTTCTTCTACTTCTTCTGATTCACCCTCCAGACTTCACCTTCTCCATTTCCTTCTTCTGCTTCTTCTGATTCACCCTCCAGACTTCACCTTCTCCTTCTCCTTCGTCTACTTCTTCTGATTGACCCTCCAGACTACACCTTCTCCTTCTCCTTCTTCTACTTCTTCTGATTCACCCTCCAGACTTCACCTTCTCCTTCTCCTTCTTCTGTTTCTTCTGATTCACCGTCCAGACTTCACCTTCTCCTTCTCCTTCTTCTACTACTTCTGATTCAGCCTCCAGACTTCACCTTCTCCTTCTCCTTCTTCTACTTCTTCTGATTCACCCTCCAGACTTCATCTTCTCCTTCTCCTTCTTCTGCTTCTTCTGATTCACCCTCCAGACTTCACCTTCTCCTTCTCCTTCTTCTGCTTCTTCTGATTCACCCTCCAGACTTCACCTTCTCCTTCTCCTTCTTCTACTTCTTCTGATTCACCCTCCAGACTTCATCTTCTCCTTCTCCTTCTTCTACTTCTTCTGATTCACCCTCCAGTCTTCACCTTCTCCTTCTCCTTCTTCTGTTTCTTCTGCTTCACCCTCCAGACTTCACCTTCTCCTTCTCTTTCTTCTGCTTCTTCTGATTCACCCTCCAGACTTCACCTTCTCCTTCTCCTTCTTCTGATTCTTCTGATTCACCCTCCAGACTTCACCTTCTCCTTCTCCTTCTTCTGCTTCTTCTGATTCACCCTCCTGACTTCACCTTCTCCTTCTCCTTCTTCTACTTCTTCTGCTTCACCCTCCAGACTTCACCTTCTCCTTCTCCTTCCTCTACTTCTTCTGATTCACCCTCCAGACTTCATCTTCTCCTTCTCCTTCTTCTGCTTCTTCTGATTCACCCTCCAGACTTCACCTTCTCCTTCTCCTTATTCTGCTTCTTCTGATTCACCCTCCAGACTTCACCTTCTCCTTCTCCTTATTCTGCTTCTTCTGATTCACCCTCCAGACTTCACCTTCTCCTTCTCCTTCCTCTGCTTCTTCTGATTCACCCTCCAGACTTCACCTTCTCCTTCTCCTTCTTCTGATTCTTCTGATTCACCCTCCAGACTTCACCTTCTCCTTCTCCTTCTTCTGCTTCTTCTGATTCACCCTCCTGACTTCATCTTCTCCTTCTCCTTCTTCTACTTCTTCTGATTCACCCTCCTGACTTCACCTTCTCCTTCTCCTTCTTCTACTTCTTCTGCTTCACCCTCCAGACTTCACCTTCTCCTTCTCCTTCTTCTACTTCTTCTGATTCACCCTCCAGACTTCACCTTCTCCTTCCCCTTCTTCTGCTTCTTCTGATTCACCCTCCAGACTTCACCTTCTCCTTCTCCTTATTCTGCTTCTTCTGATTCACTCTCCAGACTTCACCTTCTCCTTCTCCTTCTTCTGCTTCTTCTGATTCACTCTCCAGACTTCACCTTCTCCTTCTCCTTCTTCTACTTCTTCTGATTCACCCTCCAGACTTCACCTTCTCCTTCTCTTTCTTCTGCTTCATCTGATTCACCCTGCAGACTTCACCTTCTCCTTCTCCTTCTTCTGATTCTTCTGATTCACCCTCCAGACTTCACCTTCTTCTTCTCCTTCTTCTGCTTCTTCTGATTCACCCTCCTGACTTCACCTTCTCCTTCTCCTTCTTCTACTTCTTCTGATTCACCCTCCTGACTTCACCTTCTCCTTCTCCTTCTTCTACTTCTTCTGCTTCACACTCCAGACTTCACCTTCTCCTTCTCCTTCTTCTACTTCTTCTGATTCACCCTCCAGACTTGACCTTCTCCTTCTCCTTCTTCTACTTCTTCTGATTCACCCTCCAGACTTCACCTTCTCCTTCTCCTTCTTCTGCTTCTTCTGCTTCACCGTCCTGACTTCACCTTCTCCTTCTCCTTCTTCTACTTCTTCTGCTTCATCCCCCTGACATCACCTGCTCCTTCTCCTTCTTCTGCTTCTTCTGATTCACCCTCCTAACTTCACCTTCTCCTTCTCCTTCTTCTGCTTCTTCTGATTCACCCTCCTGACTTCACCTTCTCCTTCTCCTTCTTCTGCTTCTTCTGATTCACCCTCCAGACTTCACCTTCTCCTTCTCCTTCTTCTGCTTCTTCTGATTCACCCTCCAGACTTCACCTTCTCCTTCTCCATCTTCTGCTTCTTCTGATTCACCCTCCAGACCTCACCTTCTCCTTCTCCTTCTTCTACTTCTTCTGATTCACCCTCCAGACTTCATCTGTTCCTTCTCCTTCTTCTGCTTCTTCTGATTCACCCTCCAGACTTCACCTTCTCCTTCTCCTTCTTCTGCTTCTTCTGATTCACCCTCCAGACTTCACCTTCTCCTTCTCCTTCTTCTACTTCTTCTGATTCACCCTCCAGACTTCACCTTCTCCTTCTCCTTCTTCTACTTCTTCTGATTCACCCTCCAGTCTTCACCTTCTCCTTCTCCTTCTTCTGTTTCTTCTGCTTCACCCTCCAGACTTCACCTTCTCCTTCTCTTTCTTCTGCTTCTTCTGATTCACCCTCCAGACTTCACCTTCTCCTTCTCCTTCTTCTGATTCTTCTGATTCACCCTCCAGACGTCACCTTCTCCTTCTCCTTCTTCTGCTTCTTCTGATTCACCCTCCTGACTTCACCTTCTCCTTCTCCTTCTTCTACTTCTTCTGATTCACCCTCCTGACTTCACCTTCTCCTTCTCCTTCTTCTACTTCTTCTGCTTCACCCTCCAGACTTCACCTTCTCCTTCTCCTTCTTCTGCTTCTTCTGATTCACCCTCCAGACTTCACCTTCTCCTTCTCCTTCTTCTGCTTCTTCTGATTCACCCTCCAGACTTCACCTTCTCCTTCTCCTTCTTCTACTTCTTCTGATTCACCCTCCTGACTTCACCTTCTCCTTCTCTTTCTTCTGCTTCTTCTGATTCACCCTCCAGACTTCACCTTCTCCTTCTCCTTCTTCTGCTTCTTCTGATTCACCCTCCAGACTTCACCTTCTCCTTCTCCTTCTTCTACTTCTTCTGATTCACCCTCCAGACTTCATCTTCTCCTTCTCCTTCTTCTACTTCTTCTGATTCACCCTCCAGTCTTCACCTTCTCCTTCTCCTTCTTCTGTTTCTTCTGCTTCACCCTCCAGACTTCACCTTCTCCTTCTCCTTCTTCTGCTTCTTCTGATTCACCCTCCAGACTTCACCTTCTCCTTCTCCTTCTTCTACTTCTTCTGATTCACCCTCCTGACTTCACCTTCTCCTTCTCTTTCTTCTGCTTCTTCTGATTCACCCTCCAGACTTCACCTTCTCCTTCTCCTTCTTCTGCTTCTTCTGATTCACCCTCCAGACTTCACCTTCTCCTTCTCCTTCTTCTACTTCTTCTGATTCACCCTCCAGACTTCACCTTCTCCTTCTCCTTCTTCTGCTTCTTCTGCTTCACCGTCCTGACTTCACCTTCTCCTTCTCCTTCTTCTACTTCTTCTGCTTCATCCCCCTGACATCACCTGCTCCTTCTCCTTCTTCTGCTTCTTCTGATTCACCCTCCTAACTTCACCTTCTCCTTCTCCTTCTTCTGCTTCTTCTGATTCACCCTCCTGACTTCACCTTCTCCTTCTCCTTCTTCTGCTTCTTCTGATTCACCCTCCAGACTTCACCTTCTCCTTCTCCTTCTTCTGCTTCTTCTGATTCACCCTCCAGACTTCACCTTCTCCTTCTCCTTCTTCTACTTCTTCTGATTCACCCTCCTGACTTCACCTTCTCCTTCTCTTTCTTCTGCTTCTTCTGATTCACCCTCCAGACTTCACCTTCTCCTTCTCCTTCTTCTGCTTCTTCTGATTCACCCTCCAGACTTCACCTTCTCCTTCTCCTTCTTCTACTTCTTCTGATTCACCCTCCAGACTTCATCTTCTCCTTCTCCTTCTTCTACTTCTTCTGATTCACCCTCCAGTCTTCACCTTCTCCTTCTCCTTCTTCTGTTTCTTCTGCTTCACCCTCCAGACTTCACCTTCTCCTTCTCCTTCTTCTGCTTCTTCTGATTCACCCTCCAGACTTCACCTTCTCCTTCTCCTTCTTCTACTTCTTCTGATTCACCCTCCTGACTTCACCTTCTCCTTCTCTTTCTTCTGCTTCTTCTGATTCACCCTCCAGACTTCACCTTCTCCTTCTCCTTCTTCTGCTTCTTCTGATTCACCCTCCAGACTTCACCTTCTCCTTCTCCTTCTTCTACTTCTTCTGATTCACCCTCCAGACTTGACCTTCTCCTTCTCCTTCTTCTACTTCTTCTGATTCACCCTCCAGACTTCACCTTCTCCTTCTCCTTCTTCTGCTTCTTCTGCTTCACCGTCCTGACTTCACCTTCTCCTTCTCCTTCTTCTACTTCTTCTGCTTCATCCCCCTGACATCACCTGCTCCTTCTCCTTCTTCTGCTTCTTCTGATTCACCCTCCTAACTTCACCTTCTCCTTCTCCTTCTTCTGCTTCTTCTGATTCACCCTCCTGACTTCACCTTCTCCTTCTCCTTCTTCTGCTTCTTCTGATTCACCCTCCAGACTTCACCTTCTCCTTCTCCTTCTTCTGCTTCTTCTGATTCACCCTCCAGACTTCACCTTCTCCTTCTCCATCTTCTGCTTCTTCTGATTCACCCTCCAGACCTCACCTTCTCCTTCTCCTTCTTCTACTTCTTCTGATTCACCCTCCAGACTTCATCTGTTCCTTCTCCTTCTTCTGCTTCTTCTGATTCACCCTCCAGACTTCACCTTCTCCTTCTCCTTCTTCTGCTTCTTCTGATTCACCCTCCAGACTTCACCTTCTCCTTCTCCTTCTTCTACTTCTTCTGATTCACCCTCCAGACTTCACCTTCTCCTTCTCCTTCTTCTACTTCTTCTGATTCACCCTCCAGTCTTCACCTTCTCCTTCTCCTTCTTCTGTTTCTTCTGCTTCACCCTCCAGACTTCACCTTCTCCTTCTCTTTCTTCTGCTTCTTCTGATTCACCCTCCAGACTTCACCTTCTCCTTCTCCTTCTTCTGATTCTTCTGATTCACCCTCCAGACGTCACCTTCTCCTTCTCCTTCTTCTGCTTCTTCTGATTCACCCTCCTGACTTCACCTTCTCCTTCTCCTTCTTCTACTTCTTCTGATTCACCCTCCTGACTTCACCTTCTCCTTCTCCTTCTTCTACTTCTTCTGCTTCACCCTCCAGACTTCACCTTCTCCTTCTCCTTCTTCTGCTTCTTCTGATTCACCCTCCAGACTTCACCTTCTCCTTCTCCTTCTTCTGCTTCTTCTGATTCACCCTCCAGACTTCACCTTCTCCTTCTCCTTCTTCTACTTCTTCTGATTCACCCTCCTGACTTCACCTTCTCCTTCTCTTTCTTCTGCTTCTTCTGATTCACCCTCCAGACTTCACCTTCTCCTTCTCCTTCTTCTGCTTCTTCTGATTCACCCTCCAGACTTCACCTTCTCCTTCTCCTTCTTCTACTTCTTCTGATTCACCCTCCAGACTTCATCTTCTCCTTCTCCTTCTTCTACTTCTTCTGATTCACCCTCCAGTCTTCACCTTCTCCTTCTCCTTCTTCTGTTTCTTCTGCTTCACCCTCCAGACTTCACCTTCTCCTTCTCCTTCTTCTGCTTCTTCTGATTCACCCTCCAGACTTCACCTTCTCCTTCTCCTTCTTCTACTTCTTCTGATTCACCCTCCTGACTTCACCTTCTCCTTCTCTTTCTTCTGCTTCTTCTGATTCACCCTCCAGACTTCACCTTCTCCTTCTCCTTCTTCTGCTTCTTCTGATTCACCCTCCAGACTTCACCTTCTCCTTCTCCTTCTTCTACTTCTTCTGATTCACCCTCCAGACTTCATCTTCTCCTTCTCCTTCTTCTACTTCTTCTGATTCACCCTCCAGTCTTCACCTTCTCCTTCTCCTTCTTCTGTTTCTTCTGCTTCACCCTCCAGACTTCACCTTCTCCTTCTCTTTCTTCTGCTTCTTCTGATTCACCCTCCAGACTTCACCTTCTCCTTCTCCTTCTTCTGATTCTTCTGATTCACCCTCCAGACTTCACCTTCTCCTTCTCCTTCTTCTGCTTCTTCTGATTCACCCTCCTGACTTCACCTTCTCCTTCTCCTTCTTCTACTTCTTCTGCTTCACCCTCCAGACTTCACCTTCTCCTTCTCCTTCCTCTACTTCTTCTGATTCACCCTCCAGACTTCATCTTCTCCTTCTCCTTCTTCTGCTTCTTCTGATTCACCCTCCAGACTTCACCTTCTCCTTCTCCTTATTCTGCTTCTTCTGATTCACCCTCCAGACTTCACCTTCTCCTTCTCCTTATTCTGCTTCTTCTGATTCACCCTCCAGACTTCACCTTCTCCTTCTCCTTCCTCTGCTTCTTCTGATTCACCCTCCAGACTTCACCTTCTCCTTCTCCTTCTTCTGATTCTTCTGATTCACCCTCCAGACTTCACCTTCTCCTTCTCCTTCTTCTGCTTCTTCTGATTCACCCTCCTGACTTCATCTTCTCCTTCTCCTTCTTCTACTTCTTCTGATTCACCCTCCTGACTTCACCTTCTCCTTCTCCTTCTTCTACTTCTTCTGCTTCACCCTCCAGACTTCACCTTCTCCTTCTCCTTCTTCTACTTCTTCTGATTCACCCTCCAGACTTCACCTTCTCCTTCCCCTTCTTCTGCTTCTTCTGATTCACCCTCCAGACTTCACCTTCTCCTTCTCCTTATTCTGCTTCTTCTGATTCACTCTCCAGACTTCACCTTCTCCTTCTCCTTCTTCTGCTTCTTCTGATTCACTCTCCAGACTTCACCTTCTCCTTCTCCTTCTTCTACTTCTTCTGATTCACCCTCCAGACTTCACCTTCTCCTTCTCTTTCTTCTGCTTCATCTGATTCACCCTCCAGACTTCACCTTCTCCTTCTCCTTCTTCTGATTCTTCTGATTCACCCTCCAGACTTCACCTTCTTCTTCTCCTTCTTCTGCTTCTTCTGATTCACCCTCCTGACTTCACCTTCTCCTTCTCCTTCTTCTACTTCTTCTGATTCACCCTCCTGACTTCACCTTCTCCTTCTCCTTCTTCTACTTCTTCTGCTTCACACTCCAGACTTCACCTTCTCCTTCTCCTTCTTCTACTTCTTCTGATTCACCCTCCAGACTTGACCTTCTCCTTCTCCTTCTTCTACTTCTTCTGATTCACCCTCCAGACTTCACCTTCTCCTTCTCCTTCTTCTGCTTCTTCTGCTTCACCGTCCTGACTTCACCTTCTCCTTCTCCTTCTTCTACTTCTTCTGCTTCATCCCCCTGACATCACCTGCTCCTTCTCCTTCTTCTGCTTCTTCTGATTCACCCTCCTAACTTCACCTTCTCCTTCTCCTTCTTCTGCTTCTTCTGATTCACCCTCCTGACTTCACCTTCTCCTTCTCCTTCTTCTGCTTCTTCTGATTCACCCTCCAGACTTCACCTTCTCCTTCTCCTTCTTCTGCTTCTTCTGATTCACCCTCCAGACTTCACCTTCTCCTTCTCCATCTTCTGCTTCTTCTGATTCACCCTCCAGACCTCACCTTCTCCTTCTCCTTCTTCTACTTCTTCTGATTCACCCTCCAGACTTCATCTGTTCCTTCTCCTTCTTCTGCTTCTTCTGATTCACCCTCCAGACTTCACCTTCTCCTTCTCCTTCTTCTGCTTCTTCTGATTCACCCTCCAGACTTCACCTTCTCCTTCTCCTTCTTCTACTTCTTCTGATTCACCCTCCAGACTTCACCTTCTCCTTCTCCTTCTTCTACTTCTTCTGATTCACCCTCCAGTCTTCACCTTCTCCTTCTCCTTCTTCTGTTTCTTCTGCTTCACCCTCCAGACTTCACCTTCTCCTTCTCTTTCTTCTGCTTCTTCTGATTCACCCTCCAGACTTCACCTTCTCCTTCTCCTTCTTCTGATTCTTCTGATTCACCCTCCAGACGTCACCTTCTCCTTCTCCTTCTTCTGCTTCTTCTGATTCACCCTCCTGACTTCACCTTCTCCTTCTCCTTCTTCTACTTCTTCTGATTCACCCTCCTGACTTCACCTTCTCCTTCTCCTTCTTCTACTTCTTCTGCTTCACCCTCCAGACTTCACCTTCTCCTTCTCCTTCTTCTACTTCTTCTGATTCACCCTTCAGACTTCACCTTCTCCTTCTCCTTTTTCTGCTTCTTCTGATTCACCCTCCAGACTTCACCTTCTCCTTCTCCTTATTCTGCTTCTTCTGATTCACCCTCCAGACTTCACCTTCTCCTTCTCCTTCTTCTGCTTCTTCTGATTCACCCTCCAGACTTCACCTTCTCCTTCTCCTTCGTCTACTTCTTCTGATTCACCCTACAGACAACACCTTCTCATTCTCCTTCTTCTACTTCTTCTGATTCACCATCCAGACTTCACCTTCTCCTTCTCCTTCTTCTGCTTCTTCTGATTCACCCTCCTGACTTCACCTTCTCCTTCTCCTTCTTCTACTTCTTCTGATTCACCCTCCTAACTTCAACTTCTCCTTCTCCTTCTTCTACTTCTTCTGCTTCACCCTCCAGACTTCACCTTCTCCTTCTCCTTCTTCTACTTCTTCTGATTCACCCTCCAGACTTGACCTTCTCCTTCTCCTTCTTCTACTTATTCTGATTCACCCTCCAGACTTCACATTCTCCTTCTCCTTCTTCTGCTTCTTCTGCTTCACCGTCCTGACTTCACCTTCTCCTTCTCCTTCTTCTACTTCTTCTGCTTCATCCCGCTGACATCACCTGCTCCTTCTCCTTCTTCTGCTTCTTCTGATTCACCCTCCTAACTTCACCTTCTCCTTCTCCGTCTTCTGCTTCTTCTGATTCACCCTCCTGACTTCACCTTCTCCTTCTCCTTCTTCTGCTTCTTCTGATTCACCCTCCAGACTTCACCTTCTCCTTCTCCTTCTTCTGCTTCTTCTGATTCACCCTCCAGACTTCACCTTCTCCTTCTCCTTCTTCTGATTCTTCTGATTCACCCTCCAGACTTTACCTTCTCCTTCTCCTTCTTCTGCTTCTTCTGATTCACCCTCCTGACTTCACCTTCTCCTTCTCCTTCTTCTACTTCTTCTGATTCACCCTCCTGACTTCACCTTCTCCTTCTCCTTCTTCTACTTCTTCTGCTTCACTCTCCAGACTTCACCTTCTCCTTCTCCTTCTTCTGCTTCTTTTGATTCACCCTCCAGACTTCTCATTCTCCTTCTCCTTCTTCTGCTTCTTCTGATTCACCCTCCAGACTTCACCTTCTCCTTCTCCTTTTCTGCTTCTTCTGATTCACCCTCCAGACTTCACCTTCTCCTTCTCCTTCTTCTCCTTCTTCTGATTCACCCTCCAGACTTCACCTTCTCCATTTCCTTCTTCTGCTTCTTCTGATTCACCCTCCAGACTTCACCTTCTCCTTCTCCTTCGTCTACTTCTTCTGATTCACCCTCCAGACTACACCTTCTCTTTCTCCTTCTTCTACTTCTTCTGATTCACCCTCCAGACTTCACCTTCTCCTTCTCCTTCTTCTGTTTCTTCTGATTCACCGTCCAGACTTCACCTTCTCCTTCTCCTTCTTCTACTACTTCTGATTCACCCTCCAGACTTCACCTTCCCCTTCTCCTTCTTCTACTTCTTCTGATTCACCCTCCAGACTTCATCTTCTCCTTCTCCTTCTTCTGCTTCTTCTGATTCACCCTCCAGACTTCACCTTCTCCTTCTCCTTCTTCTGCTTCTTCTGATTCACCCTCCAGACTTCACCTTCTCCTTCTCCTTCTTCTACTTCTTCTGATTCACCCTCCAGACTTCACCTTCTCCTTCTCCTTCTTCTACTTCTTCTGATTCACCCTCCAGTCTTCACCTTCTCCTTCTCCTTCTTCTGTTTCTTCTGCTTCACCCTCCAGACTTCACCTTCTCCTTCTCTTTCTTCTGCTTCTTCTGATTCACCCTCCAGACTTCACCTTCTCCTTCTCCTCCTTCTGATTCTTCTGATTCACCCTCCAGACTTCACCTTCTCCTTCTCCTTCTTCTGCTTCTTCTGATTCACCCTCCTGACTTCACCTTCTCCTTCTCCTTCTTCTACTTCTTCTGATTCACCCTCCTGACTTCACCTTCTCCTTCTCCTTCTTCTACTTCTTCTGCTTCACTCTCCAGACTTCACCTTCTCCTTCTCCTTCTTCTACTTCTTCTGCTTCACCCTCCAGACTTCATCTTCTCCTTCTCCTTCTTCTGCTTCTTCTGATTCACCCTCCAGACTTCACCTTCTCCTTCTCCTTATTCTGCTTCTTCTGATTCACCCTCCAGACTTCACCTTCTCCTTCTCCTTATTCTGCTTCTTCTGATTCACCCTCCAGACTTCACCTTCTCCTTCTCCTTCCTCTGCTTCTTCTGATTCACCCTCCAGACTTCACCTTCTTCTTCTCCTTCTTCTGATTCTTCTGATTCACCCTCCAGACTTCACCTTCTCCTTCTCCTTCTTCTCCTTCTTCTGATTCACCCTCCTGACTTCACCTTCTCCTTCTCCTTCTTCTACTTCTTCTGATTCACCCTCCTGACTTCACCTTCTCCTTCTTCTACTTCTTCTGCTTCACCCTCCAGACTTCACCTTCTCCTTCTCCTTCTTCTACTTCTTCTGATTCAACCTCCAGACTTCACCTTCTCCTTCTCCTTCTTCTGCTTCTTCTGATTCACCCTCCAGACTTCACCTTCTCCTTCTCCTTATTCTGCTTCTTCAAATTCACCCTCCAGACTTCACCTTCTCCTTCTCCTTCTTCTGCTTCTTCTGATTCACACTTCAGACTTCACCTTCTCCTTCTCCTTCTTCTACTTCTTCTGAATCACCCTCCAGACTTCACCTTCTCCTTCTCTTTCTTCTGCTTCTTCTGATTCACCCTCCAGACTTCACCTTCTCCTTCTCCTTCTTCTGATTCTTCTGATTCACCCTCCAGACTTCACCGTCTTCTTCTCCTTCTTCTGCTTCTTCTGATTCACCCTCCTGACTTCACCTTCTCCTTCTCCTTCTTCTACCTCTTCTGATTCACCCTCCTGACTTCACCTTCTCCTTCTCCTTCTTCTACTTCTTCTGATTCACCCTCCAGACTTCACCTTCTCCTTCTCCTTCTTCTGCTTCTTCTGCTTCACCGTCCTGACTTCACCTTCTCCTTCTCCTTCTTCTACTTCTTCTGCTTCATCCCCCTGACATCACCTGCTCCTTCTCCTTCTTCTGCTTCTTCTGATTCACCCTCCTAACTTCACCTTCTCCTTCTCCTTCTTCTGCTTCTTCTGATTCACCCTCCTGACTTCACCTTCTCCTTCTCCTTCTTCTGCTTCTTCTGATTCACCCTCCAGACTTCACCTTCTCCTTCTCCTTCTTCTGCTTCTTCTGATTCACCCTCCAGACTTCACCTTCTCCTTCTCCTTCTTCTGCTTCTTCTGATTCACCCTCCAGACCTCACCTTCTCCTTCTCCTTCTTCTACTTCTTCTGATTCACCCTCCAGACTTCATCTTCTCCTTCTCCTTCTTCTGCTTCTTCTGATTCACCCTCCAGACTTCACCTTCTCCTTCTCCTTCTTCTGCTTCTTCTGATTCACCCTCCAGACTTCACCTTCTCCTTCTCCTTCTTCTACTTCTTCTGATTCACCCTCCAGACTTCACCTTCTCCTTCTCCTTCTTCTACTTCTTCTGATTCACTCTCCAGTCTTCACCTTCTCCTTCTCCTTCTTCTGTTTCTTCTGCTTCACCCTCCAGACTTCACCTTCTCCTTCTCTTTCTTCTGCTTCTTCTGATTCACCCTCCAGACTTCACCTTCTCCTTCTCCTTCTTCTGATTCTTCTGATTCACCCTCCAGACTTCACCTTCTCCTTCTCCTTCTTCTGCTTCTTATGATTCACCCTCCTGACTTCACCTTCTCCTTCTCCTTCTTCTACTTCTTCTGATTCACCCTCCTGACTTCACCTTCTCCTTCTCCTTCTTCTACTTCTTCTGCTTCACCCTCCAGACTTCACCTTCTCCTTCTCCTTCTTCTACTTCTTCTGATTCACCCTTCAGACTTCACCTTCTCCTTCTCCTTATTCTGCTTCTTCTGATTCATCCTCCAGACTTCACCTTCTCCTTCTCCTTCTTCTGCTTCTTCTGATTCACCCTCCAGACTTCACCTTCTCCTTCTCCTTATTCTGCTTCTTCTGATTCATCCTCCAGACTTCACCTTCTCCTTCTCCTTCTTCTGCTTCTTCTGATTCACCCTCCGGACTTCACCTTCTCCTTCTCCTTCTTCTGCTTCTTCTGATTCACCCTCCAGACTTCACCTTCTCCTTCTCCTTCTTCTACTTCTTCTGATTCACCCTCCAGACTACACCTTCTCCTTCTCCTTCTTCTACTTCTTCTGATTCACCCTCCAGGCTTCACCTTCTCCTTCTCCTTCTTCTGTTTCTTCTGATTCACCGTCCAGACTTCACCTTCTCCTTCTCCTTCTTCTACTACTTCTGATTCACCCTCCAGAATTCACCTTCTCCTTCTCCTTCTTCTACTTCTTCTGATTCACCCTCCAGACTTCATCTTCTCCTTCTCCTTCTTCTGCTTCTTCTGATTCACCCTCCAGACTTCACCTTCTCCTTCTCCTTCTTCTGCTTCTTCTGATTCACCCTCCAGACTTCACCTTCTCCTTCTCCTTCTTCTACTTCTTCTGATTCACCCTCCAGACTTCACCTTCTCCTTCTCCTTCTTCTACTTCTTCTGATTCACCCTCCTGTCTTCACCTTCTCCTTCTCCTTCTTCTGTTTCTTCTGCTTCACCCTCCAGACTTCACCTTCTCCTTCTCTTTCTTCTGCTTCTTCTGATTCACCCTCCAGACTTCACCTTCTCCTTCTCCTTCTTCTGATTCTTCTGATTCACCCTCCAGACTTCACCTTCTCCTTCTCCTTCTTCTGCTTCTTCTGATTCACCCTCCTGACTTCACCTTCTCCTTCTTCTTCTTCTACTTCTTCTGATTCACCCTCCTGACTTCACCTTCTCCTTCTCCTTCTTCTACTTCTTCTGCTTCACCCTCCAGACTTCACCTTCTCCTTCTCCTTCTTCTATTTCTTCTGATTCACCCTCCAGATTTCATCTTCTCCTTCTCCTTCTCCTGCTTCTTCTGATTCACCCTCCAGACTTCACCTTCTCCTTCTCCTTATTCTGCTTCTTCTGATTCACCCTCCAGACTTCACCTTCTCCTTCTCCTTATTCTGCTTCTTCTGATTCACCCTCCAGACTTCACCTTCTCCGTCTCCTTCCTCTGCTTCTTCTGATTCACCCTCCAGACTTCACCTTCTCCTTCTCCTTCCTCTGATTCTTCTGATTCACCCTCCAGACTTCACCTTCTCTTTCTCCTTCTTCTGCTTCTTCTGATTCACCCTCCTGACTTCACCTTCTCCTTCTCCTTCTTCTACTTCTTCTGATTCACCCTCCTGACTTCACCTTCTCCTTCTCCTTCTTCTACTTCTTCTGCTTCACCCTCCAGACTTCACCTTCTCCTTCTCCTTCTTCTACTTCTTCTGATTCACCCTCCAGACATCACCTTCTCCTTCTCCTTCTTCTGCTTCTTCTGATTCACCCTCCAGACTTCACCTTCTCCTTCTCCTTATTCTGCTTCTTCTGATTCACCCTCCAGACTTCACCTTCTCCTTCTCCTTCTTCTGCTTCTTCTGATTCACACTCCAGACTTCACCTTCTCCTTCTCCTTCTTCTACTTCTTCTGATTCACCCTCCAGACTTCACCTTCTCCTTCTCTTTCTTCTGCTTCTTCTGATTCACCCTCCAGTCTTCACCTTCTCCTTCTCCTTCTTCTGATTCTTCTGATTCACCCTCCAGACTTCACCTTCTCCTTCTCCTTCTTCTGCTTCTTCTGATTCACCCTCCTGACTTCACCTTCTCCTTCTCCTTCTTCTACTTCTTCTGATTCACCCTCCTGACTTCACCTTCTCCTTCTCCTTCTTCTACTTCTTCTGCTTCACCCTCCAGACTTCACCTTCTCCTTCTCCTTATTCTACTTCTTCTGATTCACCCTCCAGACTTGACCTTCTCCTTCTCCTTCTTCTACTTCTTCTGATTCACCCTCCAGACTTCACCT
This sequence comes from Somniosus microcephalus, assembly GCF_052327205.1. Lineage (NCBI taxonomy): Eukaryota > Metazoa > Chordata > Chondrichthyes > Squaliformes > Somniosidae > Somniosus > Somniosus microcephalus. Next base: position 119,914 of record NW_028225540.1, on the reverse strand, counting down.
TCTCATTCTCCTTCTTCTGCTTCTTCTGCTTCACCGTCCTGACTTCACCTTCTCCTTCTCCTTCTTCTACTTCTTCTGCTTCATCCCCCTGACATCACCTGCTCCTTCTCCTTCTTCTGCTTCTTCTGATTCACCCTCCTAACTTCACCTTCAACTTCTCCTTCTTCTGCTTCTTCTGATTCACCCTCCTGACTTCACCTTCTCCTTCTCCTTCTTCTGCTTCTTCTGATTCACCCTCCAGACTTCACCTTCTCCTTCTCCTTCTTCTGCTTCTTCTGATTCACCCTCCAGACTTCACCTTCTCCTTCTCCTTCTTCTGCCTCTTCTGATTCACCCTCCAGACCTCACCTTCTCCTTCTCCTTCTTCTACTTCTTCTGATTCACCCTCCAGACTTCATCTTCTCCTTCTCCTTCTTCTGCTTCTTCTGATTCACCCTCCAGACTTCACCTTCTCCTTCTCCTTCTTCTGCTTCTTCTGATTCACCCTCCAGACATCACCTTCTCCTTCTCCTTCTTCTACTTCTTCTGATTCACCCTACAGACTTCACCTTCTCCTTCTCCTTCTTCTACTTCTTCTGATTCACCCTCCAGTCTTCACCTTCTCCTTCTCCTTCTTCTGTTTCTTCTGCTTCACCCTCCAGACTTCACCTTCTCCTTCTCTTTCTTCTGCTTCTTCTGATTCACCCTCCAGACTTCACCTTCTCCTTCTTCTTCTTCTGATTCTTCTGATTCACCCTCCAGACTTTACCTTCTCCTTCTCCTTCTTCTGCTTCTTCTGATTCACCCTCCTGACTTCACCTTCTCCTTCTCCTTCTTCTACTTCTTCTGATTCACCCTCCTGACTTCACCTTCTCCTTCTCCTTCTTCTACTTCTTCTGCTTCACCCTCCAGACTTCACCTTCTCCTTCTCCTTCTTCGACTTCTTCTGATTCACCCTTCAGACTTCACCTTCTCCTTCTCCTTTTTCTGCTTCTTCTGATTCATCCTCCAGACTTCACCTTCTCCTTCTCCTTCTTCTGCTTCTTCTGATTCACCCTCCAGACTTCACCTTCTCCTTCTCCTTCTTCTGCTTCTTCTGATTCACCCTCCAGACTTCACCTTCTCCTTCTCCTTCTTCTGCTTCTTCTGATTCACCCTCCAGACTTCACCTTCTCCTTCTCCTTCTTCTGCTTTTTCTGATTCACCCTCCAGACTTCACTTTCTCCTTCTCCTTCTTCTACTTCTTCTGATTCACCCTCCAGACTTCACCTTCTCCTTCTCTTTCTTCTGCTTCTTCTGATTCACCCTCCAGACTTCACCTTCTCCTTCTCCTTCTTCTGATTATTCTGATTCACCCTCCAGACTTCACCTTCTCCTTCTCCTTCTTCTACTTCTTCTGATTCACCCTCCAGACTTCACCTTCTCCTTCTCTTTCTTCTGCTTCTTCTGATTCACCCTCCAGACTTCACCTTCTCCTTCTCCTTCTTCTACTTCTTCTGCTTCAACCTCCAGACTTTACCTTCTCCTTCGCCTTCTTCTACTTCTTCTGATTCACCCTCCAGACTTCACCTTCTCCTTCTCCTTCTTCTGCTTCTTCTGATTCACCCTCTTGACTTCACCTTCTCCTTCTCCTTCTTCTGCTTCTTCTGATTCACCCTCCAGACTTCACCTTCTCCTTCTCCTTCTTCTACTCCTTCTGATTCAACCTCCAGACTTCACCTTCTCCTTCTCCTTCTTCTGCTTCTTCTGATTCACCCTCCAGACTTCACCTTCTCCTTCTCCTTATTCTGCTTCTTCTGATTCACCCTCCAGACTTCACCTTCTCCTTCTCCTTCTTCTGCTTCTTCTGATTCACCCTGCAGACTTCACCTTCTCCTTCTCCTTCTTCTGCTTCTTCTGATTCACCCTCCAGACTTCACCTTCTCCTTCTCCTTCTTCTACTTCTTCTGATTCACCCTCCAGACTTCACCTTCTCCTTCTCCTTCTTCTGCTTCTTCTGATTCACCCTCCAGACTTCACCTTCTCCTTCTCCTTCGTCTACTTCTTCTGATTCACCCTCCAGACTTCACCTTCTCCTTCTCCTTCTTCTGCTTCTTCTGATTCACCCTGCAGACTTCACCTTCTCCTTCTTCTGCTTCTTCTGATTCACCCTCCAGACTTCACCTTCTCCTTCTCCTTCTTCTACTTCTTCTGATTCACCCTCCAGACTTCACCTTCTCCTTCTCCTTCTTCTGCTTCTTCTGATTCACCCTCCAGACTTCACCTTCTCCTTCTCCTTCGTCTACTTCTTCTGATTCACCCTCCAGACTTCACCTTCTCCTTCTCCTTCTTCTGCTTCTTCTGATTCACCCTGCAGACTTCACCTTCTCCTTCTCCTTCTTCTGCTTCTTCTGATTCACCCTCCAGACTTCACCTTCTCCTTCTCCTTATTCTGCTTCTTCTGATTCACCCTCCAGACTTCACCTTCTCCTTCTCCTTCTTCTGCTTCTTCTGATTCACCCTGCAGACTTCACCTTCTCCTTCTCCTTCTTCTGCTTCTTCTGATTCACCCTCCAGACTTCACCTTCTCCTTCTCCTTCTTCTACTTCTTCTGATTCACCCTCCAGACTTCACCTTCTCCTTCTCCTTCTTCTGCTTCTTCTGATTCACCCTCCAGACTTCACCTTCTCCTTCTCCTTCGTCTACTTCTTCTGATTCACCCTCCAGACTACACCTTCTCCTTCTCCTTCTTCTACTTCTTCTGATTCACCCTCCAGACTTCACCTTCTCCTTCTACTTCTTCTGCTTCTTCTGATTCACCCTCCAGACTTCACCTTCTCCTTCTCCTTCTTCTGCTTCTTCTGATTCACCCTCCAGACTTCACCTTCTCCTTCTTCTTCTTCTGATTCTTCTGATTCACCCTCCAGACCTCACCTTCTCGTTCTTCTACTTCTTCTGATTCACCCTCCAGACTTCATCTTTTCCTTCTCCTTCTTCTACTTCTTCTGATTCATCCTCCAGACTTCACCTTCTCCTTCTCCTTCTTCTACTTCTTCTGATTCACCCTCCAGTCTTCACCTTCTCCTTCTCCTTCTTCTGTTTCTTCTGCTTCACCCTCCAGACTTCACTTTCTCCTTCTCTTTCTTCTGCTTCTTCTGATTCACCCTCCAGACTTCACCTTCTCCTTCTCCTTATAATGCTTCTTCTGATTCACCCTCCAGACTTCACCTTCTCCTCCTCCTTCTTCTGCTTCTTCTGATTCACCCTCCAGACTTCACCTTCTCCTTCTCCTTCTTCTGCTTCTTCTGATTCACCCTCCAGACTTCACCTTCTCCTTCTCCTTCTTCTGCTTCTTCTGATTCACCCTCCAGACTTCACCTTCTCCATCTCCTTCTTCTGCTTCTTCTGATTCACCCTCCAGACTTCACCTTCTCCTTCTTCTTCTTCTGCTTCTTCTGATTCACCCTTCAGACTTCACCTTCTCCTTCTCCTTTTCTGCTTCTTCTGATTCACCCTCCAGACCTCACCATCTCCTTCTCCTTCATCTACTTCTTCTGATTCACCCTCCAGACTTCACCTTCTCCTTCTCCTTCTTCTGCTTCTTCTGCTTCTCCCCCCTGACTTCACCTTCTCCTTCTCCTTCTTCTGCTTCTTCTGATTCACCCTCCTAACTTCACCTTCTCCTTCTCCTTCTTCTGCTTCTTCTGATTCACCCTCCTGACTTCACCTTCTCCTTCTCCTTCTTCTGCTTCTCCTGATTCACCCTCCAGACTTCACCTTCTCCTTCTCCTTCTTCTGCTTCTTCTGATTCACCCTCCTGACTTCACCTTCTCCTTCTCCTTCTTCTACTTCTTCTGCTTCACCCTCCAGCCTCCAGACTTCACCTTCTCCTTCTCCGTCTTCTACTTCTTCTGATTCACCCTCCAGACTTCACCTTCTCCTTCTTCTGCTTCTTCTGATTCACCCTCCAGACTTCACCTTCTCCTTCTCCTTCTTCTTCTTCTTCCGATTCACCCTTCAGACTTCACCTTCTCCTTCTCCTTCTTCTGCTTCTTCTGATTCACCCTCCAGACCTCACCTTCCCCTTCTCCTTCTTATACATCTTCTGATTCACCCTCCAGACTTCATCTTCTCCTTCTCCTTCTTGTGCTTCTTCTGATTCACCCTCCAGACTTCACCTTCTCCTTCTCCTTCTTCTGCTTCTTCTGATTCACCCTCCAGACTTCGCCTTCTCCTTCTTCTACTTCTTCTGATTCACCCTCCAGACTTCACCTTCTCCTTCTCCTTCTTCTACTTCTTCTGATTCACCCTCCAGTCTTCACCTTCTCCTTCTCCTTCTTCTGCTTCTTCTGATTCACCCTCCAGACTTCACCTTCTCCTTCTCCTTCTTCTGCTTCTTCTGATTCACCCTCCTGACTTCACCTTCTCCTTCTCCTTCTTCTGCTTCTTCTGATTCACCCTCCAGACTTCACCTTCTCCTTCTCCTTCTTCTACTTCTTCTGATTCACCCTCCAGACTTCACCTTCTCCTTCTACCTCTTCTGCTTCTTCTGATTCACCCTCCAGACTTCACCTTCTCCTTCTCCTTCTTCTGCTTCTTCTGATTCTCCCTCCAGACTTCACCTTCTCCTTCTCCTTCTTCTGCTACTTCTGATTCAACCTCCAGAATTCACACTCTCCTTCTCCTTCTTCTGCTTCTTCTGATTCACCCTCCAGACTTCACCTTCTCCTTCTCCTTCTTGTACTTCTTCTGTTTCACCCTCCAGACTTCACCTTCTCCTTCTCCTGCTTCTGCTTCTTCTGATTCACCCTCCAGACTTCACCTTCTCCTTCTCCTTCGTCTACTTCTTCTGATTCACCCTCCAGACTACACCTTCTCCTTCTCCTTCTTCTACATCTTCTGATTCACCCTCCAGACTTCACCTTCTCCTTCTCCTTCTTCTGCTTCTTCTGATTCACCCTCCAGACTTCACCTTCTCATTCTCCTTCTTCTACTTCTTCTGATTCACACTCCAAACTTCACCTTCTCCTTCTCCTTCTTCTACTTCTTCTGATTCACCCTCCAGACTTCACCTTCTCCTTCTCCTTCTTCTACTTCTTCTGCTTCTCCCTACAGACTTCACCTTCTCCTTCTCCTTCTTCTGCTTCTTCTGATTCACCCTCCAGACTTCACCTTCTCCTTCTCCTTCTTCTACTTCTTCTCATTCACCCTCCAGACTTCACCTTCTCCTTCTCCTTCTTCTACTTCTTCTGATTCACCCTCCTGACTTCACCTTATCCTTCTCCTTCTTCTGCTTCTTCTGCTTCACCCTCCAGACTTCACCTTCTCCTTCTCCTTCTTCTGCTTCTTCTGCTTCACTCTCCAGACTTCACCTTCTCCTTCTGCTTCTTCTGCTTCTTCTGCTTCACCCTCCTGACTTCACCTTCTGCTACTCCTTCTTCTACTTCTTCTGATTCACCCTCCAGACTTCACCTTCTCCTTCTCCTTCATCTGCTTTTTCTGCTTCAGCCTCCAGAATTCACCTTCTCCTTCTCCTTCTTCTGCTTCTTCTGCTTCGCCCTCCAGACTTCACCTTCTCCTTCTCCTTCTTCTGCTTCTTCTGCTTCACCCTCCAGACTTCACCTACTCCTTCTCCTTCTTCTGCTTCTTCTGCTTCACCCTCCTGACTTCACCTTCTCCTTCTCCTTCTTCTACTTCTTCTGATTCACCCTCCAGACTTCACCTTCTCCTTCTCCTTCTTCTGCTTCTACGGCTTCACCCTCCAGACTTCACCTTCTCCTTCTCCTTCTTCTGCTTCTTCTGCTGCGCCTTCCAGACTTGACCTTCTCCTTCTCCTTCTTCTGCTTCTTCTGCTTCACCCTCCTGACTTCACCTTCTCCTTCTCCTTATTCTACTTCTTGTGCTTCACCCCCCTGACTTCACCTTCTCCTTCTCCTTCTTCTGCTTCTTCTGATTCACCCTCCTATCTTCACCTTCTCCTTCTCCTTCTTCTGCTTCTTCTGATTCACCCTCCTGACTTCACCTTCTCCTTCTCCTTCTTCTGCTTCTTCTGATCCACCCTCCAGACTTCACCTTCTACTTCTCCTTCTTCTGCTTCTTCTGATTCACCCTCCAGACCTCACCTTCTCCTTCTCCTTCTTCTACTTCTTCTGATTCACCCTCCAGACTTCATCTTCTCCTTCTCCTTCTTCTGCTTCTTCTGATTCACCCTCCAGACTTCACCTTCTCCTTCTCCTTCTTCTGCTTCTTCTGATTCACCCTCCAGACTTCACCTTCTCCTTCTCCTTCTTCTATTCTTCTGATTCACCCTCCAGACTTCACCTTCTTCTTCTCCTACTTCTACTTCTTCTGATTCACCCTCCAGTCTTCACCTTCTCCTTCTCCTTCTTCTGCTTCTTCTGCTTCACCCTCCAGACTTCACCTTCTCCTTCTCCTTCTTCTGCTACTTCTGATTCAACCTCCAGAATTCACATTCTCCTTCTCCTTCTTCTGCTTCTTCTGATTCACCCTCCAGACTTCACCTTCTCCTTCTCCTTCTTCTACTTCTTCTGTTTCACCCTCCAGACTTCACCTTCTCCTTCTCCTGCTTCTGCTTCTTCTGATTCACCCTCCAGACTTCACCTTCTCCTTCTCCTTCGTCTACTTCTTCTGATTCACCCTCCAGACTACACCTTCTCCTTCTCCTTCTTCTACATCTTCTGATTCACCCTCCAGACTTCACCTTCTCCTTCTCCTTCTTCTGCTTCTTCTGATTCACCCTCCAGACTTCACCTTCTCATTCTCCTTCTTCTACTTCTTCTGATTCACACTCCAAACTTCACCTTCTCCTTCTCCTTCTTCTACTTCTTCTGATTCACCCTCCAGACTTCACCTTCTCCTTCTCCTTCTTCTACTTCTTCTGCTTCTCCCTACAGACTTCACCTTCTCCTTCTCCTTCTTCTGCTTCTTCTGATTCACCCTCCAGACTTCACCTTCTCCTTCTCCTTCTTCTACTTCTTCTGATTCACCCTCCAGACTTCACCTTCTCCTTCTCCTTCTTCTACTTCTTCTGATTCACCCTCCAGACTTCTCCTTCTCCTTCTCCTTCTTCTACTTCTTCTGATTCACCCTCCTGACTTCACCTTATCCTTCTCCTTCTTCTGCTTCTTCTGCTTCACCCTCCAGACTTCACCTTCTCCTTCTCCTTCTTCTGCTTCTTCTGCTTCACTCTCCAGACTTCACCTTCTCCTTCTGCTTCTTCTGCTTCTTCTGCTTCACCCTCCTGACTTCACCTTCTGCTACTCCTTCTTCTACTTCTTCTGATTCACCCTCCAGACTTCACCTTCTCCTTCTCCTTCATCTGCTTTTTCTGCTTCAGCCTCCAGAATTCACCTTCTCCTTCTCCTTCTTCTGCTTCTTCTGCTTCGCCCTCCAGACTTCACCTTCTCCTTCTCCTTCTTCTGCTTCTTCTGCTTCACCCTCCAGACTTCACCTTCTCCTTCTCCTTCTTCTGCTTCTTCTGCTTCACCCTCCTGACTTCACCTTCTCCTTCTCCTTCTTCTACTTCTTCTGATTCACCCTCCAGACTTCACCTTCTCCTTCTCCTTCTTCTGCTTCTACGGCTTCACCCTCCAGACTTCACCTTCTCCTTCTCCTTCTTCTGCTTCTTCTGCTGCGCCCTCCAGACTTGACCTTCTCCTTCTCCTTCTTCTGCTTCTTCTGCTTCACCCTCCTGACTTCACCTTCTCCTTCTCCTTATTCTACTTCTTCTGCTTCACCCCCCTGACTTCACCTTCTCCTTCTCCTTCTTCTGCTTCTTCTGATTCACCCTCCTATCTTCACCTTCTCCTTCTCCGTCTTCTGCTTCTTCTGATTCACCCTCCTGACTTCACCTTCTCCTTCTCCTTCTTCTGCTTCTTCTGATCCACCCTCCAGACTTCACCTTCTACTTCTCCTTCTTCTGCTTCTTCTGATTCACCCTCCAGACCTCTCCTTCTCCTTCTCCTTCTTCTACTTCTTCTGATTCACCCTCCAGACTTCATCTTCTCCTTCTCCTTCTTCTGCTTCTTCTGATTCACCCTCCAGACTTCACCTTCTCCTTCTCCTTCTTCTGCTTCTTCTGATTCACCCTCCAGACTTCACCTTCTCCTTCTCCTTCTTCTATTCTTCTGATTCACCCTCCAGACTTCACCTTCTTCTTCTCCTACTTCTACTTCTTCTGATTCACCCTCCAGTCTTCACCTTCTCCTTCTCCTTCTTCTGCTTCTTCTGCTTCACCCTCCAGACTTCACCTTCTCCTTCTCTTTCTTCTGCTTCTTCTGATTCACCCTCCAGACTTCACCTTCTCCTTCTCCTTCTTCTGATTCTTCTCGTTTACCCTCCAGACTTCACCTTCTCCTTCTCCTTCTTCTGCTTCTTCTGATTCACCCTCCTGACTTCACCTTCTCCTTCTCCTTCTTCTACTTCTTCTGATTCACCCTCCTGACTTCACCTTCTCCTTCTCCTTCTTCTACTTCTTCTGCTTCACCCTCCAGACTTCACCTTCTCCTTCTCCTTCTTCTACTTCTTCTGATTCACCCTCCAGACTTCACCTTCTCCTTCTCCTTCTTCTGCTTCTTCTGATTCACCCTCCAGACTTCACCTTCTCCTTCTCCTTATTCTGCTTCTTCTGATTCACCCTCCAGACTTCACCTTCTCCTTCTCCTTCTTCTGCTTCTTCTGATTCACCCTCCAGACTTCACCTTCTCCTTCTCCTTCTTCTGCTTCTTCTGATTCACCCTCCAGACTTCACCTTCTCCTTCTCCTTCTTCTACTTCTTCTGATTCACCCTCCAGACTTCATCTTCTCCTTCTCCTTCTTCTGCTTCTTCTGATTCACCCTCCAGACTTCACCTTCTCCTTCTCCTTCTTCTGCTTCTTCTGATTCACCCTCCAGACTTCACCTTCTCCTTCTCCTTCTTCTACTTCTTCTGATTCACCCTCCAGACTTCACCTTCTCCTTCTCCTTCTTCTACTTCTTCTGATTCACCCTCCGGACTTCACCTTCTCCTTCTCCTTCTTCTGCTTCTTCTGATTCACCCTCCAGACTTCACCTTCTCCTTCTCCTTCTTCTGCTTCTTCTGATTCACCCTCCAGACTTCGCCTTCTCCTTCTCCTTCTTCTACTTCTTCTGATTCACCCTCCAGACTTCACCTTCTCCTTCTCCTTCTTCTACTTCTTCTGATTCACCCTCCAGTCTTCACCTTCTCCTTCTCCTTCTTCTGCTTCTTCTGATTCACCCTCCAGACTTCACCTTCTCCTTCTCCTTCTTCTGCTTCTTCTGATTCACCCTCCTGACTTCACCTTCTCCTTCTCCTTCTTCTGCTTCTTCTGATTCACCCTCCAGACTTCACCTTCTCCTTCTCCTTCTTCTACTTCTTCTGATTCACCCTCCAGACTTCACCTTCTCCTTCTCCTTCTTCTACTTCTTCTGATTCACCCTCCGGACTTCACCTTCTCCTTCTCCTTCTTCTGCTTCTTCTGATTCACCCTCCAGACTTCACCTTCTCCTTCTCCTTCTTCTGCTTCTTCTGATTCACCCTCCAGACTTCACCTTCTCCTTCTCCTTTTTCTGCTTCTTCTGATTCACCCTTCAGACTTCACCTTCTCCTTCTCCTTCTTCTGCTTCTTCTGATTCACCCTCCAGATCTCACCTTCTCCTTCTCCTTCTTCTACTTCTTCTGAGTCACCCTCCAGACTTCATCTTCTCCTTCTCCTTCTTCTGCTTCTTCTGATTCACCCTCCAGATTTCACCTTCTCCTTCTCCTTCTTCTGCTTCTTCTGATTCACCCTCCAGACTTCGCCTTCTCCTTCTCCTTCTTCTACTTCTTCTGATTCACCCTCCAGACTTCACCTTCTCCTTCTCCTTCTTCTACTTCTTCTGATTCACCCTCCAGTCTTCACCATCTCCTTCTCCTTCTTCTGCTTCTTCTGATTCACCCTCCAGACTTCACCTTCTCCTTCTCCTTCTTCTGCTTCTTCTGATTCACCCTCCTGACTTCACCTTCTCCTTCTCCTTCTTCTGCTTCTTCTGATTCACCCTCCAGACTTCACCTTCTCCTTCTCCTTCTTCTACTTCTTCTGATTCACCCTCCAGACTTCACCTTCTCCTTCTACTTCTTCTGCTTCTTCTGATTCACCCTCCAGACTTCACCTTCTCCTTCTCCTTCTTCTGCTTCTTCTGATTCACCCTCCATACTTCACCTTCTCCTTCTCCTTCTTCTGCTTCTTCTGATTCACCCTCCAGACTTCACCTTATCCTTCTCCTTCTTCTGCTTCTTCTGCTTCACCCTCCAGACTTCACCTTCTCCTTCTCCTTCTTCTGCTTCTTCTGCTTCACTCTCCAGACTTCACCTTCTCCTTCTCCTTCTTCTCCTTCTTCTGCTTCACCCTCCTGACTTCACATTCTGCTACTCCTTCTTCTACTTCTTCTGATTCACCCTCCAGACTTCACCTTCTCCTTCTCCTTCATCTGCTTTTTCTGCTTCAGCCTCCAGAATTCACCTTCTCCTTCTCCTTCTTCTGCTTCTTCTGCTTCGCCCTCCAGACTTCACCTTCTCCTTCTCCTTCTTCTGCTTCTTCTGCTTCACCCTCCAGACTTCACCTTCTCCTTCTCCTTCTTCTGCTTCTTCTGCTTCACCCTCCTGACTTCACCTTCTCCTTCTCCTTCTTCTACTTCTTCTGATTCACCCTCCAGACTTCACCTTCTCCTTCTCCTTCTTCTGCTTCTACGGCATCACCCTCCAGACTTCACCTTCTCCTTCTCCTTCTTCTGCTTCTTCTGCTGCGCCCTCCAGACTTGACCTTCTCCTTCTCCTTCTTCTGCTTCTTCTGCTTCACCCTCCTGACTTCACCTTCTCCTTCTCCTTCTTCTACTTCTTCTGCTTCACCCACCTGACTTCACCTTCTCCTTCTCCTTTTTCTGCTTCTTCTGATTCACCCTCCTAACTTCACCTTCTCCTTCTCCTTCTTCTGCTTCTTCTGATTCACCCTCCTGACTTCACCTTCTCCTTCTCCTTCTTCTGCTTCTTCTGATCCACCCTCCAGACTTCACCTTCTACTTCTCCTTCTTCTGCTTCTTCTGATTCACCCTCCAGACCTCACCTTCTCCTTCTCCTTCTTCTACTTCTTCTGATACACCCTCCAGACTTCATCTTCTCCTTCTCCTTCTTCTGCTTCTTCTGATTCACCCTCCAGACTTCACCTTCTCCTTCTCCTTCTTCTGCTTCTTCTGATTCACCCTCCAGACTTCACCTTCTCCTTCTCCTTCTTCTATTCTTCTGATTCACCCTCCAGACTTCACCTTCTTCTTCTCCTTCTTCTACTTCTTCTGATTCACCCTCCAGTCTTCACCTTCTCCTTCTCCTTCTTCTGCTTCTTCTGCTTCACCCTCCAGACTTCACCTTCTCCTTCTCTTTCTTCTGCTTCTTCTGATTCACCCTCCAGACTTCACCTTCTCCTTCTCCTTCTTCTGATTCTTCTGGTTTACCCTCCAGACTTCACCATCTCCTTCTCCTTCTTCTGCTTCTTCTGATTCACCCTCCTGACTTCACCTTCTCCTTCTCCTTCTTCTACTTCTTCTGATTCACCCCCCTGACTTCACTTGCTCCTTCTCCTTCTTCTGCTTCTTCTGATTCACCCTCCTAACTACACCTTCTCCTTCTCCTTCTTCTGCTTCTTCTGATTCACCCTCCTGACTTCACCTTCTCCTTCTCCTTCTTCTGCTTCTTCTGATTCACCCTCCAGACTTCACCTTCTCCTTCTCCTTCTGCTTCTTCTGATTCACCATCCAGACTTCACCTTCTCCTTCTCCTTCTTCTGCTTCTTCTGATTCACCCTCCAGACTTCATCTTCTCCTTCTCCTTCTTCTTCTTCTTCTGATTCACCCTCCAGACTTCACCTTCTCCTTCTCCTTCTTCTGCTTCTTCTGATTCACCCTCCAGACTTCACCTTCTCCTTCTCCTTCTTCTACTTCTTCTGATTCACCCTCCAGACTTCACCTTCTCCTTCTCCTTCTTATACTTCTTCAGATTCACCCTCCAGTCTTCACCTTCTCCTTCTCCTTCTTCTGTTTCTTCTGCTTCACCCTCCAGACTTCACCTTCTTCTTCTCTTTCTTCTGCTTCTTCTGATTTACCCTCCAGACTTCACCTTCTCCTTCTCCTTCTTCTGATTCTTCTGATTCACTCTCCAGACTTCACCTTCTCCTTCTCCTTCTTCTGCTTCTTCTGATTCACCCTCCAGACTTCACCTTCTCCTTCTCCTTCTTCTACTTCTTCTGATTCACCCTCCAGACTTCACCTTCTCCTTCTCCTTCTTCTGCTTCTTCTGCTTCACCCTCCAGACTTCACCTTCTCCTTCTCCTTCTTCTGCTTCTTCTGCTTCGCCCTCCAGACTTCACCTTCTCCTTCTCCATCTTCTGCTTCTTCTGCTTCACTCTCCTGACTTCACCTTCTCCTTCTCCTTCTTCTACTTCTTCTGATTCTCCCTCCAGACTTCACCTTCTCCTTCTCTTTCTTCTGCTTCTTCTGCTTCACCCTCCAGACTTCAGCTTCTCCTTCTCCTTCTTCTGCTTCTTCTGCTGCGCCCTCCAGACTTCACCTTCTCCTTCTCCTTCTTCTGCTTCTTCTGCTTCACCGTCCTGACTTCACCTTCTCCTTCTGCTTGTTCTACTTCTTCTGCTTCACCCCCCTGACTTCACTTGCTCCTTCTCCTTCTTCTGCTTCTTCTGATTCACCCTCCTAACTACACCTTCTCCTTCTCCTTCTTCTGCTTCTTCTGATTCACCCTCCTGACTTCACCTTCTCCTTCTCCTTCTTCTGCTTCTTCTGATTCACCCTCCAGACTTCACCTTCTCCTTCTCCTTCTGCTTCTTCTGCTTCACCCTCCAGACTTCACCTTCTCCTTCTCCTTCTTCTGCTTCTTCTGATTCACCCTCCAGACTTCATCTTCTCCTTCTCCTTCTTCTTCTTCTTCTGATTCACCCTCCAGACTTCACCTTCTCCTTCTCCTTCTTCTGCTTCTTCTGATTCACCCTCCAGACTTCACCTTCTCCTTCTCCTTCTTCTACTTCTTCTGATTCACCCTCCAGACTTCACCTTCTCCTTCTCCTTCTTATACTTCTTCAGATTCACCCTCCAGTCTTCACCTTCTCCTTCTCCTTCTTCTGTTTCTTCTGCTTCACCCTCCAGACTTCACCTTCTTCTTCTCTTTCTTCTGCTTCTTCTGATTCACCCTCCAGACTTCACCTTCTCCTTCTCCTTCTTCTGATTCTTCTGATTCACTCTCCAGACTTCACCTTCTCCTTCTCCTTCTTCTGCTTCTTCTGATTCACCCTCCTGACTTCACCTTCTCCTTCTCCTTCTTCTACTTCTTCTGATTCACCCTCCTGACTTCACCTTCTCCTTCTCCTTCTTCTACTTCTTCTGCTTCACCCTCCAGACTTCACCTTCTCCTTCTCCTTCTTCTACTTCTTCTGATTCACCCTCCAGACTTCACCTTCTCCTTCTCCTTCTTCTGCTTCTTCTGATTCACCCTCCAGACTTCACCTTCTCCTTCTCCTTATTCTGCTTCTTCTGATTCACCCTCCAGACTTCACCTTCTCCTTCTCCTTCTTCTGCTTCTTCTGATTCACGCTCCAGACTTCACCTTCTCCTTCTCCTTCTTCTGCTTCTTCTGATTCACCCTCCAGACTTCACCTTCTCCTTCTCCTTCTTCTACTCCTTCTGATTCACCCTCCAGACTTCACCTTCTGCTTCTCCTTCTTCTGCTTCTTCTGATTCACCCTCCAGACTTCACCTTCTCCTTCTCCTTATTCTGCTTCTTCTGATTCACCCTCCAGACTTCACCTTCTCCTTCTCCTTCTTCTGCTTCTTCTGATTCACCCTCCAGACTTCACCTTCTCCTTCTCCTTCTTCTACTTCTTCTGATTCACCCTCCAGACTTCACCTTCTCCTTCTTCTGCTTCTTCTGATTCACCCTCCAGACTTCACCTTCTCCTTCTCCTTCTTCTACTTCTTCTGCTTCACCCTCCAGACTACACCTTCTCCTTCTCCTTCTTCTACTTCTTCTGATTCACCCTCCAGACTTCACCTTCTCCTTCTCCTTCTTCTGCTTCTTCTGATTCACCCTGCAGACTTCACCTTCTCCTTCTCCTTCTTCTACTTCTTCAGATTCACCCTCCAGTCTTCACCTTCTCCTTCTCCTTCTTCTGTTTCTTCTGCTTCACCCTCCAGACTTCACCTTCTCCTTCTCTTTCTTCTGCTTCTTCTGATTCACCCTCCAGACTTCACCTTCTCCTTCTCCTTCTTCTGATTCTTCTGATTCACCCTCCAAACTTCACCTTCTCCTTCTCCTTCTTCTGCTTCTTCTGATTCACCCTCCAGACTTCACCTTCTCCTTCTCCTTCTTCTGATTCTTCTGATTCACCCTCCAGACTTCGCCTTCTCCTTCTCCTTCTTCTGCTTCTTCTGCTTCGCCCTCCAGACTTCACCTTCTCCTTCTCCATCTTCTGCTTCTTCTGCTTCACTCTCCTGACTTCACCTTCTCCTTCTCCTTCTTCTACTTCTTCTGATTCACCCTCCAGACTTCACCTTCTCCTTCTCCTTCTTCTGCTTCTTCTGCTTCACCCTCCAGACTTCAGCTTCTCCTTCTCCTTCTTCTGCTTCTTCTCCTGCGCCCTCCAGACTTCACCTTCTCCTTCTCCTTCTTCTGCTTCTTCTGCTTCACCGTCCTGACTTCACCTTCTCCTTCTCCTTCTTCTACTTCTTCTGCTTCACCCCCTGACTTCACCTGCTCCTTCTCCTTCTTCTGCTTCTTCTGCTGCGCCCTCCAGACTTCACCTTCTCCTTCTCCTTCTTCTTCTTCTTCTGCTTCACCCTCCTGACTTCACCTTCTCCTTCTCCTTCTTCTACTTCTTCTGCTTCACCCCCCTGACTTCACCTGCTCCTTCTCCTTCTTCTGCTTCTTCTGATTCACCCTCCTAACTTTACCTTCTCCTTCTCCTTCTTCTGCTTCTTCTGATTCACCCTCCTGACTTCACCTTCTCCTTCTCCTTCTTCTGCTTCTTCTAATTCACCCTCCAGACTTCACTTTCTCCTTGTCCTTCTTCTGCTTCTTCTGATTCACCCTCCAGACTTCACCTTCTCCTTCTCCTTCTTCTGCTTCTTCTGATTGACCCTCCAGACCTCACCTTCTCCTTCTCCTTCTTCTACTTCTTCTGATTCACCCTCCAGACTTCATCTTCTCCTTCTCCTTCTTCTGCTTCTTCTGATTCACCCCCCAGACTTCACCTTCTCCTTCTCCTTCTTCTGCTTCTTCTGATTCATCCTCCAGACTTCACCTTCTCCTTCTCCTTCTTCTACTTCTTCTGATTCACCATCCTGACTTCACCTTCTCCTTCTCCTTCTTCTGCTTCTTCTGCTTCACCCTCCAGACTTCACCTTCTCCTGCTCCTTCTTCTGCTTCTTCTGCTTCACCCTCCAGACTTCACCTTCTCCTTCTCCTTCTTCTGCTTCTTCTGCTTCACCCTCCTGACTTCACCTTCTCCTTCTCCTTCTTCTACTTCTTCTGATTCACCCTCCAGACTTCTCCTTCTCCTTCTCCTTCTTCTGCTTCTTCTGCTTCACCCTCCAGACTTCACCTTCTCCTTCTCCTTCTTCTGCTTCTTCTGCTTCGCCCTCCAGACTTCACCTTCTCCTTCTCCATCTTCTGCTTCTTCTGCTTCACTCTCCTGACTTCACCTTCTCCTTCTCCTTCTTCTACTTCTTCTGATTCACCCTCCAGACTTCACCTTCTCCTTCTCCTTCTTCTGCTTCTTCTGCTTCACCCTCCAGACTTCAGCTTCTCCTTCTCCTTCTTCTGCTTCTTCTGCTGCGCCCTCCATACTTCACCTTCTCCTTCTCCTTCTTCTGCTTCTTCTGCTTCACCGTCCTGACTTCACCTTCTCCTTCTCCTTCTTCTACTTCTTCTGCTTCACCCCCCTGACTTCACCTGCTCCTTCTCCTTCTTCTGCTTCTTCTGATTCACCCTCCTAACTACACCTTCTCCTTCTCCTTCTTCTGCTTCTTCTGATTCACCCTCCTGACTTCACCTTCTCCTTCTTCTGCTTCTTCTGATTCACCCTCCAGACTTCACCTTCTCCTTCTCCTTCTTCTGCTTCTTCTGATTCACCCTCCAGACTTCACCTTCTCCTTCTCCTTCTTCTGCTTCTTCTGATTCACCCTCCAGACTTCATCTTCTCCTTCTCCTTCTTCTGCTTCTTCTGATTCACCCTCCAGACTTCACCTTCTCCTTCTCCTTCTTCTGCTTCTTCTGATTCACCCTCCAGACTTCACCTTCTCCTTCTCCTTCGTCTACTTCTTCTGATTCACCCTCCAGACTACACCTTCTCCTTCTCCTTCTTCTACTTCTTCTGATTCACCCTCCAGACTTCACCTTCTCCTTCTCCTTCTTCTGTTTCTTCTGATTCACCCTCCAGACTTCACCTTCTCCTTCTCCTTCTTCTACTTCTTCTGATTCACCCTCCAGACTTCACCTTCTCCTTCTCCTTCTTCTACTTCTTCTGATTCACCCTCCAGACTTCACCTTCTCCTTCTCCTTCTTCTACTTCTTCTGCTTCTCCCTCCAGACTTCACCTTCTCCTTCTCCTTCTTCTGCTTCTTCTGATTCACACTCCAGACTTCACCTTCTCCTTCTCCTTCTTCTACTTCTTCTGATTCACCCTCCAGACTTCACCTTCTCCTTCTTCTACTTCTTCTGATTCACCCTCCAGACTTCACCTTCTCCTTCTCCTTCTTCTACTTCTTCCGATTCCCCCTCCTGACTTCACCTTCTCCTTCTCCTTCTTCTGCTTCTTCTGCTTCACCCTCCTGACTTCACCTTCTCCTTCTCCTTCTTCTACTTCTTCTGATTCACCCTCCAGACTTCAACTTCTCCTTCTCCTTCTTCTGCTTCTTCTGCTTCACCCTCCAGACTTCACCTTCTCCTTCTCCTTCTTCTGCTTCTTCTGCTTCGCCCTCCAGACATCACCTTCTCCTTCTCCTTCTTCTGCTTCTTCTGCTTCACCCTCCAGACTTCACCTTCTCCTTCTCCTTCTTCTGCTTCTTCTGCTTCACTCTCCTGACTTCACCTTCTCCTTCACCTTCTTCTACTTCTTCTGATTCACCCTCCAGACTTCACCTTCTCCTTCTCCTTCTTCTGCTTCTTCTGCTTCACCCTCCAGACTTCAGCTTCTCCTTCTCCTTCTTCTGCTTCTTCTGCTTCACCGTCCTGACTTCACCTTCTCCTTCTCCTTCTTCTACTTCTTCTGCTTCACCCCCCTGACTTCACCTGCTCCTTCTCCTTCTTCTGCTTCTTCTGATTCACCCTCCTAACTACACCTTCTCCTTCTCCTTCTTCTGCTTCTTCTGATTCACCCTCCTGACTTCACCTTCTCCTTCTCCTTCTTCTGCTTCTTCTGATTCACCCTCCAGACTTCACCTTCTCCTTCTCCTTCTTCTGCTTCTTCTGATTCACCCTCCAGACTTCACCTTCTCCTTCTCCTTCTTCTGCTTCTTCTGATTCACCCTCCAGACTTCATCTTCTCCTTCTCCTTCTTCTGCTTCTTCTGATT
The DNA here is from genome assembly GCF_052327205.1 of Somniosus microcephalus. NCBI lineage: Eukaryota > Metazoa > Chordata > Chondrichthyes > Squaliformes > Somniosidae > Somniosus > Somniosus microcephalus. Next base: position 102,329 of record NW_028225540.1, on the reverse strand, counting down.
CACCCTCCAGACTTCACCTTCTCCTTCTCCTTCTTCTGCTTCTTCTGATTCACCCTCCAGACTTCACCTTCTCCTTCTCCTTCTTCTACTTCTTCTGATTCACCCTCCAGACTTCACCTTCTCCTTCTCCTTCTTATACTTCTTCAGATTCACCCTCCAGTCTTCACCTTCTCCTTCTCCTTCTTCTACTTCTTCTGATTCACCCTCCAGACTTCTCCTTCTCCTTCTCCTTCTTCTGCTTCTTCTGCTTCACCCTCCAGACTTCACCTTCTCCTTCTCCTTCTTCTGCTTCTTCTGCTTCGCCCTCCAGACTTCACCTTCTCCTTCTCCATCTTCTGCTTCTTCTGCTTCACTCTCCTGACTTCACCTTCTCCTTCTCCTTCTTCTACTTCTTCTGATTCACCCTCCAGACTTCACCTTCTCCTTCTCCTTCTTCTGCTTCTTCTGCTTCACCCTCCAGACTTCAGCTTCTCCTTCTCCTTCTTCTGCTTCTTCTGCTGCGCCCTCCATACTTCACCTTCTCCTTCTCCTTCTTCTGCTTCTTCTGCTTCACCGTCCTGACTTCACCTTCTCCTTCTCCTTCTTCTACTTCTTCTGCTTCACCCCCCTGACTTCACCTGCTCCTTCTCCTTCTTCTGCTTCTTCTGATTCACCCTCCTAACTACACCTTCTCCTTCTCCTTCTTCTGCTTCTTCTGATTCACCCTCCTGACTTCACCTTCTCCTTCTTCTGCTTCTTCTGATTCACCCTCCAGACTTCACCTTCTCCTTCTCCTTCTTCTGCTTCTTCTGATTCACCCTCCAGACTTCACCTTCTCCTTCTCCTTCTTCTGCTTCTTCTGATTCACCCTCTAGACTTCATCTTCTCCTTCTCCTTCTATTGCTTCTTCTGATTCACCCTCCAGACTTCACCCTCTCCTTCTCCTTCTTCTGCTTCTTCTGATTCACCCTCCAGACTTCACCTTCTCCTTCTCCTTCTTCTACTTCTTCTGCTTCACCCTCCTGACTTCACCTTCTCCTTTTCCTTCTTCTACTTCTTCTGATTCACCCTCCAGACTTCACCTTCTCCTTCTCCTTCTTCTGCTTCTTCTGCTTCACCCTCCAGACTTCACCTTCTCCTTCTCCTTCTTCTGCTTCTTCTGCTTCGCCCTCCAGACTTCACCTTCTCCTTCTCCATCTTCTGCTTCTTCTGCTTCACTCTCCTGACTTCACCTTCTCCTTCTCCTTCTTCTACTTCTTCTGATTCACCCTCCAGACTTCAGCTTCTCCTTCTCCTTCTTCTGCTTCTTCTGCTGCGCCCTCCAGACTTCACCTTCTCCTTCTCCTTCTTCTGCTTCTTCTGCTTCACCGTCCTGACTTCACCTTCTCCTTCTCCTTCTTCTACTTCTTCTGCTTCACCCCCCTGACTTCACCTGCTCCTTCTCCTTCTTCTGCTTCTTCTGATTCACCCTCCTAACTACACCTTCTCCTTCTCCTTCTTCTGCTTCTTCTGATTCACCCTCCTGACTTCACCTTCTCCTTCTCCTTCTTCTGCTTCTTCTGATTCACCCTCCAGACTTCACCTTCTCCTTCTCCTTCTTCTGCTTCTTCTGATTCACCCTCCAGACTTCACCTCCTCCTTCTCCTTCTTCTGCTTCTTCTGATTCACCCTCCAGACTTCATCTTCTCCTTCTCCTTCTTCTTCTTCTTCTGATTCACCCTCCAGACTTCACCTTCTCCTTCTCCTTCTTCTGCTTCTTCTGATTCACCCTCCAGACTTCACCTTCTCCTTCTCCTTCTTCTACTTCTTCTGATTCACCCTCCAGACTTCACCTTCTCCTTCTCCTTCTTATACTTCTTCAGATTCACCCTCCAGTCTTCACCTTCTCCTTCTCCTTCTTCTGTTTCTTCTGCTTCACCCTCCAGACTTCACCTTCTTCTTCTCTTTCTTCTGCTTCTTCTGATTCACCCTCCAGACTTCACCTTCTCCTTCTCCTTCTTCTGATTCTTCTGATTCACTCTCCAGACTTCACCTTCTCCTTCTCCTTCTTCTGCTTCTTCTGATTCACCCTCCTGACTTCACCTTCTCCTTCTCCTTCTTCTACTTCTTCTGATTCACCCTCCTGACTTCACCTTCTCCTTCTCCTTCTTCTACTTCTTCTGCTTCACCCTCCATACTTCACCTTCTCCTTCTCCTTCTTCTACTTCTTCTGATTCACCCTCCAGACTTCACCTTCTCCTTCTCCTTCTTCTGCTTCTTCTGATTCACCCTCCAGACTTCACCTTCTCCTTCTCCTTATTCTGCTTCTTCTGATTCACCCTCCAGACTTCACCTTCTCCTTCTCCTTCTTCTGCTTCTTCTGATTCACCCTCCAGACTTCACCTTCTCCTTCTCCTTCTTCTGCTTCTTCTGATTCACCCTCCAGACTTCACCTTCTCCTTCTCCTTCTTCTGCTTCTTCTGATTCACCCTCCAGACTTCACCTTCTCCTTCTCCTTCTTCTACTCCTTCTGATTCACCCTCCAGACTTCACCTTCTCCTTCTCCTTCTTCTGCTTCTTCTGATTCACCCTCCAGACTTCACCATCTCCTTCTCCTTATTCTGCTTCTTCTGATTCACCCTCCAGACTTCACCTTCTCCTTCTCCTTCTTCTGCTTCTTCTGATTCACCCTCCAGACTTCACCTTCTCCTTCTCCTTCTTCTACTTCTTCTGATTCACCCTCCAGACTTCACCTTCTCCTTCTCCTTCTTCTGCTTCTTCTGATTCACCCTCCAGACTTCACCTTCTCCTTCTCCTTCTTCTACTTCTTCTGCTTCACCCTCCAGACTACACCTTCTCCTTCTCCTTCTTCTACTTCTTCTGATTCACCCTCCAGACTTCACCTTCTCCTTCTCCTTCTTCTGCTTCTTCTGATTCACCCTCCAGACTTCACCTTCTCCTTCTCCTTCTACTACTTCTTCAGATTCACCATCCAGTCTTCACCTTCTCCTTCTCCTTCTTCTGTTTCTTCTGCTTCACCCTCCAGACTTCACCTTCTCCTTCTCTTTCTTCTGCTTCTTCTGATTCACCCTCCAGACTTCACCTTCTCCTTCTCCTTCTTCTGATTCTTCTGATTCACCCTCCAAACTTCACCTTCTCCTTCTCCTTCTTCTGCTTCTTCTGATTCACCCTCCAGACTTCACCTTCTCCTTCTCCTTCTTCTGATTCTTCTGATTCACCCTCCAAACTTCACCTTCTCCTTCTCCTTCTTCTGCTTCTTCTGATTCACCCTCCTGACTTCACCTTCTCCTTCTCCTTATTCTGCTTCTTCTGTTTCACCCTCCAGACTTCACCTTCTCCTTCTCCTTCTTCTGCTTCTTCTGATTCACCCTCCAGACTTCACCTTCTCCTTCTCCTTCTTCTGCTTCTTCTGATTCACCCTCCAGACTTCACCTTCTCCTTCTCCTTCTTCTACTTCTTCTGATTCACCCTCCAGACTTCACCTTCTCCTTCTCCTTCTTCTGCTTCTTCTGATTCACCCTCCAGACTTCACCTTCTCCTTCTCCTTCGTCTACTTCTTCTGATTCACCCTCCAGACTACACCTTCTCCTTCTCCTTCTTCTACTTCTTCTGATTCACCCTCCAGACTTCACCTTCTCCTTCTCCTTCTTCTGTTTCTTCTGATTCACCCTCCAGACTTCACCTTCTCCTTCTCCTTCTTCTACTTCTTCTGATTCACCCTCCAGACTTCACCTTCTCCTTCTCCTTCTTCTACTTCTTCTGATTCACCCTCCAGACTTCACCTTCTCCTTCTCCTTCTTCTACTTCTTCTGCTTCTCCCTCCAGACTTCACCTTCTCCTTCTCCTTCTTCTGCTTCTTCTGATTCACCCTCCAGACTTCACCTTCTCATTCTCCTTCTTCTACTTCTTCTGATTCACCCTCCAGACTTCACCTTCTCATTCTCCTTCTTCTACTTCTTCTGATTCACCCTCCAGACTTCACCTTCTCCTTCTCCTTCTTCTACTTCTTCCGATTCCCCCTCCTGACTTCACCTTCTCCTTCTCCTTCTTCTGCTTCTTCTGCTTCACCCTCCTGACTTCACCTTCTCCTTCTCCTTCTTCTACTTCTTCTGATTCACCCTCCAGACTTCACCTTCTCCTTCTCCTTCTTCTGCTTCTTCTGCTTCACCCTCCAGACTTCACCTTCTCCTTCTCCTTCTTCTGCTTCTTCTGCTTCGCCCTCCAGACATCACCTTCTCCTTCTCCTTCTTCTGCTTCTTCTGCTTCACCCTCCAGACTTCACCTTCTCCTTCTCCTTCTTCTGCTTCTTCAGCTTCACTCTCCTGACTTCACCTTCTCCTTCACCTTCTTCTACTTCTTCTGATTCACCCTCCAGACTTCACCTTCTCCTTCTCCTTCTTCTGCTTCTTCTGCTTCACCCTCCAGACTTCACCTTCTCCTTCTCCTTCTTCTACTTCTTCTGCTTCACCCCCCTGACTTCACCTGCTCCTTCTCCTTCTTCTGCTTCTTCTGATTCACCCTCCTAACTACACCTTCTCCTTCTCCTTCTTCTGCTTCTTCTGATTCACCCTCCTGACTTCACCTTCTCCTTCTCCTTCTTCTGCTTCTTCTGATTCACCCTCCAGACTTCACCTTCTCCTTCTCCTTCTTCTGCTTCTTCTGATTCACCCTCCAGACTTCACCTTCTCCTTCTCCTTCTTCTGCTTCTTCTGATTCACCCTCCAGACTTCATCTTCTCCTTCTCCTTCTTCTGCTTCTTCTGATTCACCCTCCATACTTCACCTTCTCCTTCTCCTTCTTCTGCTTCTTCTGATTCACCCTCCAGACTTCACCTTCTCCCTCTCCTTCTTCTACTTCTTCTGATTCACCCTCCAGACTTCACCTTCTCCTTCTCCTTCTTATACTTCTTCAGATTCACCCTCCAGTCTTCACCTTCTCCTTCTCCTTCTTCTGTTTCTTCTGCTTCACCCTCCAGACTTCACCTTCTTCTTCTCTTTCTTCTGCTTCTTCTGATTCACCCTCCAGACTTCACCTTCTCCTTCTCCTTCTTCTGATTCTTCTGATTCACTCTCCAGACTTCACCTTCTCCTTCTCCTTCTTCTGCTTCTTCTGATTCACCCTCCTGACTTCACCTTCTCCTTCTCCTTCTTCTACTTCTTCTGATTCACCCTCCTGACTTCACCTTCTCCTTCTCCTTCTTCTACTTCTTCTGCTTCACCCTCCAGACTTCACCTTCTCCTTCTCCTTCTTCTACTTCTTCTGATTCACCCTCCAGACTTCACCTTCTCCTTCTCCTTCTTCTGCTTCTTCTGATTCACCCTCCAGACTTCACCTTCTCCTTCTCCTTATTCTGCTTCTTCTGATTCACCCTCAAGACTTCACCTTCTCCTTCTCCTTCTTCTGCTTCTTCTGATTCACCCTCCAGACTTCACCTTCTCCTTCTCCTTCTTCTGCTTCTTCTGATTCACCCTCCAGACTTCACCTTCTCCTTCTCCTTTTTCTGCTTCTTCTGATTCACCCTCCAGACTTCACCTTCTCCTTCTCCTTCTTCTACTCCTTCTGATTCACCCTCCAGACTTCACCTTCTCCTTCTCCTTCTTCTGCTTCTTCTGATTCACCCTCCAGACTTCACCTTCTCCTTATTCTGCTTCTTCTGTTTCACCCTCCAGACTTCACCTTCTCCTTCTCCTTCTTCTGCTTCTTCTGCTTCACCCTCCAGACTACACCTTCTCCTTCTCCTTCTTCTACTTCTTCTGATTCACCCTCCAGACTTCACCTTCTCCTTCTCCTTCTTCTGCTTCTTCTGATACACCCTCCAGACTTCACCTTCTCATTCTCCTTCTACTACTTCTTCAGATTCACCCTCCAGTCTTCACCTTCTCCTTCTCCTTCTTCTGTTTCTTCTGCTTCACCCTCCAGACTTCACCTTCTCCTTCTCTTTCTTCTGCTTCTTCTGATTCACCCTCCAGACTTCACCTTCTCCTTCTCCTTCTTCTGATTCTTCTGATTCACCCTCCAAACTTCACCTTCTCCTTCTCCTTCTTCTGCTTCTTCTGATTCACCCTCCAGACTTCACCTTCTCCTTCTCCTTCTTCTGATTCTTCTGATTCACCCTCCAAACTTCACCTTCTCCTTCTCCTTCTTCTGCTTCTTCTGATTCACCCTCCTGACTTCACCTTCTCCTTCTCCTTATTCTGCTTCTTCTGTTTCACCCTCCAGACTTCACCTTCTCCTTCTCCTTCTTCTGCTTCTTCTGATTCACCCTCCAGACTTCACCTTCTCCATCTCCTTCTTCTGCTTCTTCTGATTCACCCTCCAGACTTCACCTTCTCCTTCTCCTTCTTCTACTTCTTCTGATTCACCCTCCAGACTTCACCTTCTCCTTCTCCTTCTTCTGCTTCTTCTGATTCACCCTCCAGACTTCACCTTCTCCTTCTCCTTCGTCTACTTCTTCTGATTCACCCTCCAGACTACACCTTCTCCTTCTCCTTCTTCTACTTCTTCTGATTCACCCTCCAGACTTCACCTTCTCCTTCTCCTTCTTCTGTTTCTTCTGATTCACCCTCCAGACTTCACCTTCTCCTTCTCCTTCTTCTACTTCTTCTGATTCACCCTCCAGACTTCACCTTCTCCTTCTCCTTCTTCTACTTCTTCTGATTCACCCTCCAGACTTCACCTTCTCCTTCTCCTTCTTCTACTTCTTCTGCTTCTCCCTCCAGACTTCACCTTCTCCTTCTCCTTCTTCTGCTTCTTCTGATTCACCCTCCAGACTTCACCTTCTCATTCTCCTTCTTCTACTTCTTCTGATTCACCCTCCAGACTTCGCCTTCTCCTTCTCCTTCTTCTACTTCTTCTGATTCACCCTCCAGACTTCACCTTCTCCTTCTCCTTCTTCTACTTCTTCCGATTCCCCCTCCTGACTTCACCTTCTCGTTCTCCTTCTTCTGCTTCTTCTGCTTCACCCTCCTGACTTCACCTTCTCCTTCTCCTTCTTCTACTTCTTCTGATTCACCCTCCAGACTTCACCTTCTCCTTCTCCTTCTTCTGCTTCTTCTGCTTCACCCTCCAGACTTCACCTTCTCCTTCTCCTTCTTCTGCTTCTTCTGCTGCGCCCTCCAGACATCACCTTCTCCTTCTCCTTCTTCTGCTTCTTCTGCTTCACCCTCCAGACTTCACCTTCTCCTTCTCCTTCTTCTGCTTCTTCAGCTTCACTCTCCTGACTTCACCTTCTCCTTCACCTTCTTCTACTTCTTCTGATTCACCCTCCAGACTTCACCTTCTCCTTCTCCTTCTTCTGCTTCTTCTGCTTCACCCTCCAGACTTCAGCTTCTCCTTCTCCTTCTTCTGCTTCTTCTGCTTCACCGTCCTGACTTCACCTTCTCCTTCTCCTTCTTCTACTTCTTCTGCTTCACCCCCCTGACTTCACCTGCTCCTTCTCCTTCTTCTGCTTCTTCTGATTCACCCTCCTAACTACACCTTCTCCTTCTCCTTCTTCTGCTTCTTCTGATTCACCCTCCTGACTTCACCTTCTCCTTCTCCTTCTTCTGCTTCTTCTGATTCACCCTCCAGACTTCACCTTCTCCTTCTCCTTCTTCTGCTTCTTCTGATTCACCCTCCAGACTTCACCTTCTCCTTCTCCTTCTTCTGCTTCTTCTGATTCACCCTCCAGACTTCATCTTCTCCTTCTCCTTCTTCTGCTTCTTCTGATTCACCCTCCAGACTTCACCTTCTCCTTCTCCTTCTTCTGCTTCTTCTGATTCACCCTCCAGACTTCACCTTCTCCTTCTCCTTCTTCTACTTCTTCTGATTCACCCTCCAGACTTCACCTTCTCCTTCTCCTTCTTATACTTCTTCAGATACACCCTCCAGTCTTCACCTTCTCCTTCTCCTTCTTCTGTTTCTTCTGCTTCACCCTCCAGACTTCACCTTCTTCTTCTCTTTCTTCTGCTTCTTCTGATTCACCCTCCAGACTTCACCTTCTCCTTCTCCTTCTTCTGATTCTTCTGATTCACTCTCCAGACTTCACCTTCTCCTTCTCCTTCTTCTGCTTCTTCTGATTCACCCTCCTGACTTCACCTTCTCCTTCTCCTTCTTCTACTTCTTCTGATTCACCCTCCTGACTTCACCTTCTCCTTCTCCTTCTTCTACTTCTTCTGCTTCACCCTCCAGACTTCACCTTCTCCTTCTTCTACTTCTTCTGATTCACCCTCCAGACTTCACCTTCTCCTTCTCCTTCTTCTGCTTCTTCTGATTCACCCTCCAGACTTCACCTTCTCCTTCTCCTTATTCTGCTTCTTCTGATTCACCCTCCAGACTTCACCTTCTCCTTCTCCTTCTTCTGCTTCTTCTGATTCACCCTCCAGACTTCACCTTCTCCTTCTCCTTCTTCTGCTTCTTCTGATTCACCCTCCAGACTTCACCTTCTCCTTCTCCTTCTTCTGCTTCTTCTGATTCACCCTCCAGACTTCACCTTCTCCTTCTCCTTCTTCTACTCCTTCTGATTCACCCTCCAGACTTCACCTTCTCCTTCTCCTTCTTCTGCTTCTTCTGATTCACCCTGCAGACTTCACCTTCTCCTTCTCCTTCTTCTGCTTCTTCTGATTCACCCTCCAGACTTCACCTTCTCCTTCTCCTTCTTCTGCTTCTTCTGATTCACCCTCCAGACTTCACCTTCGCCTTCTCCTTCTTCTACTTCTTCTGATTCACCCTCCAGACTTCACCTTCTCCTTCTCCTTCTTCTGCTTCTTCTGATTCACCCTCCAGACTTCACCTTCTCCTTCTCCTTCTTCTACTTCTTCTGCTTCACCCTCCAGACTACACCTTCTCCTTCTCCTTCTTCTACTTCTTCTGATTCACCCTCCAGACTTCACCTTCTCCTTCTCCTTCTTCTGCTACTTCTGATTCACCCTCCAGACTTCACCTTCTCCTTCTCCTTATTCTGCTTCTTCTGATTCACCCTCCAGACTTCACCTTCTCCTTCTCCTTCTTCTGCTTCTTCTGATTCACCCTCCTGACTTCACCTTCTCCTTCTCCTTCTTCTAAATCTTCTGATTCACCCTCCTGACTTCACCTTCTCCTTCTCCTTCTTCTACTTCTTCTGCTTCACCCTCCAGGCTTCACCTTCTCCTTCTCCTTCTTCTACTTCTTCTGATTCACCCTCCAGACTTCACCTTCTCCTTCTCCTTCTTCTGCTTCTTCTGATTCACCCTCCTGACTTCACCTTCTCCTTCTCCTTCTTCTACTTCTTCTGCTTCACCCTCCAGGCTTCACCTTCTCCTTCTCCTTCTTCTGCTTCTTCTGATTCACCCTCCAGACTTCACCTTCTCCTTCTCCTTCTTCTGCTTCTTCTGATTCACCCTCCAGACTTCACCTTCTCCTTCTCCTTCTTCTACTTCTTCTGATTCACCCTCCAGACTTCACCTTCTCCTTCTCCTTCTTCTGCTTCTTCTGCTTCACCCTCCAGACTTCACCTTCTCCTTCTCCTTCTTCTGCTTCTTCTGATTCGCCCTCCAGACATCACCTTCTCCTTCTCCTTCTTCTGCTTCTTCTGCTTCACCCTCCAGACTTCACCTTCTCCTTCTCCTTCTTCTGCTTCTTCTGCTTCACTCTCCTGACTTCACCTTCTCCTTCTCCTTCTTCTACTTCTTCTGATTCACCCTCCAGACTTCACCTTCTCCTTCTCCTTCTTCTGCTTCTGCTGCTTCACCCTCCAGACTTCACCTTCTCCTTCTCCTTCTTCTGCTTCTTCTGCTGCGCCCTCCAGACTTCATCTTCTCCTTCTCCTTCTTCTGCTTCTTCTGCTTCACCCTCCTGACTTCACCTTCTCCTTCTCCTTCTTCTACTTCTTCTGTTTCACCCCCCTGACTTCACCTGCTCCTTCTCCTTCTTCTGCTTCTTCTGATTCACCCTCCTAACTTTACCTTCTCCTTCTCCTTCTTCTGCTTCTTCTGATTCACCCTCCTGACTTCACCTTCTCCTTCTCCTTCTTCTGCTTCTCCTAAGTCACCCTCCAGACTTCACCTTCTCCTTCTCCTTCTTCTGCTTCTTCTGATTCACCCTCCAGACTTCACCTTCTCCTTCTCCTTCTTCTGCTTCTTCTGATTGACCCTCCAGACCTCACCTTCTCCTTCTCCTTCTTCTACTTCTTCTGATTCACCCTCCAGACTTCATCTTCTCCTTCTCCTTCTTCTGCTTCTTCTGATTCACCCTCCAGACTTCACCTTCTCCTTCTCCTTCTTCTGCTTCTTCTGATTCACCCTCCAGACTTCACCTTCTCCTTCTCCTTCTTCTACTTCTTCTGATTCACCCTCCTGACTTCACCTTCTCCTTCTCCTTCTTCTGCTTCATCTGCTTCACCCTCCAGACTTCACCTTCTCCTGCTCCTTCTTCTGCTTCTTCTGCTTCACCCTCCAGACTTCACCTTCTCCTTCTCCTTCTTCTGCTTCTTCTGCTTCACCCTCCTGACTTCACCTTCTCCTTCTCCTTCTTCTACTTCTTCTGATTCACCCTCCAGACTTCACCTTCTCCTTCTCCTTCTTCTGCTTCTTCTGCTTCACCCTCCAGACTTCACCTTCTCCTTCTCCTTCTTCTGCTTCTTCTGCTTCGCCCTCCAGACTTCACCTTCTCCTTCTCCATCTTCTGCTTCTTCTGCTTCACTCTCCTGACTTCACCTTCTCCTTCTCCTTCTTCTACTTCTTCTGATTCACCCTCCAGACTTCACCTTCTCCTTCTCCTTCTTCTGCTTCTTCTGCTTCACCCTCCAGACTTCAGCTTCTCCTTCTCCTTCTTCTGCTTCTTCTGCTGCGCCCTCCAGACTTCACCTTCTCCTTCTCCGTCTTCTGCTTCTTCTGCTTCACCGTCCTGACTTCACCTTCTCCTTCTCCTTCTTCTACTTCTTCTGCTTCACCCCCCTGACTTCACCTGCTCCTTCTCCTTCTTCTGCTTCTTCTCATTCACCCTCCTAACTTCACCTTCTCCTTCTCCTTCTTCTGCTTCTTCTGATTCACCCTCCTGACTTCACCTTCTCCTTCTCCTTCTTCTGCTTCTTCTGATTCACCCTCCAGACTTCTCCTTCTCCTTCTCCTTCTTCTGCTTCTTCTGTTTCACCCTCCAGACTTCACCTTCTCCTTCTCCTTCTTCTGCTTCTTCTGATTCACCCTCCAGACTTCACCTTCTCCTTCTCCTTCTTCTGCTTCTTCTGATTCACCCTCCAAACTTCACCTTCTCCTTCTCCTTCTTCTACTTCTTCTGATTCACCCTCCAGTCTTCACCTTCTCCTTCTCCTTCTTCTACTTCTTCAGATTCACCCTCCAGTCTTCACCTTCTCCTTCTCCTTCTTCTGTTTCTTCTGCTTCACCCTCCAGACTTCACCTTCTCCTTCTCTTTCTTCTGCTTCTTCTGATTCACCCTCCAGACTTCACCTTCTCCTTCTCCTTCTTCTGATTCTTCTGATTCACCCTCCAAACTTCACCTTCTCCTTCTCCTTCTTCTGCTTCTTCTGATTCACCCTCCAGACTTCAGCTTCTCCTTCTCCTACTTCTGCTTCTTCTGATTCACCCTCCAGACTTCATCTTCTCCTTCTCCTTCTTCTGCTTCTTCTGATTCACCCTCCAGACTTCACCTTCTCCTTCTCCTTCTTCTGCTTCTTCTGATTCACCCTCCAGACTTCACCTTCTCCTTCTCCTTCTTCTACTTCTTCTGATTCACCCTCCAGACTTCACCTTCTCCTTCTCCTTCTTCTACTTCTTCAGATTCACCCTCCAGTCTTCACCTTCTCCTTCTCCTTCTTCTGTTTCTTCTGCTTCACCCTCCAGACTTCACCTTCTCCTTCTCTTTCTTCTGCTTCTTCTGATTCACCCTCCAGACTTCACCTTCTCCTTCTCCTTCTTCTGATTCTTCTGATTCACCCTCCAGACTTCACCTTCTCCTTCTCCTTCTTCTGCTTCTTCTGATTCACCCTCCTGACTTCACCTTCTCCTTCTCCTTCTTCTACTTCTTCTGATTCACCCTCCTGACTTCACCTTCTCCTTCTCCTTCTTCTACTTCTTCTGCTTCACCCTCCAGACTTCACCTTCTCCTTCTCCTTCTTCTACTTCTTCTGATTCACCCTCCAGACTTCACCTTCTCCTTCTCCTTCTTTTGCTTCTTCTGCTTCACACTCCAGACTTCACCTTCTCCTTCTCCTTCTTCTGCTTCTTCTGATTCACACTCCTTACTTCACCTTCTCCTTCTCCTTCTTCTGCTTCTTCTGATTCACACTCCTTACTTCACCTTCTCCTTCTCCTTCTTCTGCTTCTTCTGATTCACCCTCCTGACTTCACCTTCTCCTTCTCCTTATTCTGCTTCTTCTGATTCTCCCTCCAGACTTCACCTTCTCCTTCTCCTTCTTCTACTTCTTCTGATTCACCCTCCAGACTTCACCTTCTCCTTCTCCTTCTTCTGCTTCTTCTGATTCACCCTCCAGACTTCACCTTCTCCTTCTCCTTCGTCGACTTCTTCTGATTCACCCTCCAGACTTCACCTTCTCCTTCTCCTTCTTCTGTTTCTTCTGATTCACCCTCCAGACTTCACCTTCTCCTTCTCCTTCTTCTACTTCTTCTGATTCACCCTCCAGACTTCACCTTCTCCTTCTCCTTCTTCTACTTCTTCTGATTCACCCTCCAGACTTCACCTTCTCCTTCTCCTTCTTCTACTTCTTCTGCTTCTCCCTCCAGACTTCACCTTCTCCTTCTCCTTCTTCTGCTTCTTCTGATTCACCCTCCAGACTTCACCTTCTCATTCTCCTTCTTCTACTTCTTCTGATTCACCCTCCAGACTTCACCTTCTCCTTCTCCTTCTTCTACTTCTTCTGATTCACCCTCCAGACTTCACCTTCTCCTTCTCCTTCTTCTACTTCTTCCGATTCACCCTCCTGACTTCACCTTCTCCTTCTCCTTCTTCTGCTTCTTCTGCTTCACCCTCCTGACTTCACCTTCTCCTTCTCCTTCTTCTACTTCTTCTGATTCACCCTCCAGACTTCACCTTCTCCTTCTCCTTCTTCTGCTTCTTCTGCTTCACCCTCCAGACTTCACCTTCTCCTTCTCCTTCTTCTGCTTCTTCTGCTTCGCCCTCCAGACATCACCTTCTCCTTCTCCTTCTTCTGCTTCTTCTGCTTCACCCTCCAGACTTCACCTTCTCCTTCTCCTTCTTCTGCTTCTTCTGCTTCACTCTCCTGACTTCACCTTCTCCTTCACCTTCTTCTACTTCTTCTGATTCACCCTCCAGACTTCACCTTCTCCTTCTCCTTCTTCTGCTTCTTCTGCTTCACCCTCCAGACTTCACCTTCTCCTTCTCCTTCTTCTGCTTCTTCTGCTGCGCCCTCCAGACTTCACCTTCTCCTTCTCCTTCTTCTGCTTCTTCTGCTTCACCCTCCTGACTTCACCTTCTCCTTCTCCTTCTTCTACTTCTTCTGCTTCACCACCCTGACTTCACCTGCTCCTTCTCCTTCTTCTGCTTCTTCTGATTCACCCTCCTAACTTTACCTTCTCCTTCTCCTTCTTCTGCTTCTTCTGATTCACCCTCCTGACTTCAACTTCTCCTTCTCCTTCTTCTGCTTCTTCTAATTCACCCTCCAGACTTCACCTTCTCCTTGTCCTTCTTCTACTTCTTCTGATTCACCCTCCAGACTTCATCTTCTCCTTCTCCTTCTTCTGCTTCTTCTGATTCACCCTCCAGACTTCACCTTCTCCTTCTCCTTCTTCTGCTTCTTCTGATTCACCCTCCAGACTTCACCTTCTCCTTCTCCTTCTTCTACTTCTTCTGATTCACCATCCTGACTTCACCTTCTCCTTCTCCTTCTTCTGCTTCTTCTGCTTCACCCTCCAGACTTCAACTTCTCCTGCTCCTTTTTCTGCTTCTTCTGCTTCACCCTCCAGACTTCACCTTCTCCTTCTCCTTCTTCTGCTTCTTCTGCTTCACCCTCCTGACTTCACCTTCTCCTTCTCCTTCTTCTACTTCTTCTGATTCACCCTCCAGACTTCACCTTCTCCATTTCCTTCTTCTGCTTCTTCTGATTCACCCTCCAGACTTCACCTTCTCCTTCTCCTTCGTCTACTTCTTCTGATTGACCCTCCAGACTACACCTTCTCCTTCTCCTTCTTCTACTTCTTCTGATTCACCCTCCTGACTTCACCTTCTCCTTCTCCTTCTTCTACTTCTTCTGCTTCACCCTCCAGACTTCACCTTCTCCTTCTCCTTCTTCCACTTCTTCTGATTTACCCTCCAGACTTCACCTTCTCCTTCTCCTTCTTCTGCTTCGCCCTCCAGACTTCACCTTCTCCTTCTCCATCTTCTGCTTCTTCTGCTTCACTCTCCTGACTTCACCTTCTCCTTCTCCTTCTTCTACTTCTTCTGATTCACCCTCCAGACTTCACCTTCTCCTTCTCCTTCTTCTGCTTCTTCTGCTTCACCCTCCAGACTTCAGCTTCTCCTTCTCCTCCTTCTGCTTCTTCTGCTGCGCCCTCCAGACTTCACCTTCTCCTTCTCCTTCTTCTGCTTCTTCTGCTTCACCGTCCTGACTTCACCTTCTCCTTCTCCTTCTTCTACTTCTTCTGCTTCACCCAACTGACTTCACCTGCTCCTTCTCCTTCTTCTGCTTCTTCTGATTCACCCTCCTAACTACACCTTCTCCTTCTCCTTCTTCTGCTTCTTCTGATTCACCCTCCTGACTTCACCTTCTCCTTCTCCTTCTTCTGCTTCTTCTGATTCACCCTCCAGACTTCACCTTCTCCTTCTCCTTCTTCTGCTTCTTCTGATTCACCCTCCAGACTTCACCTTCTCCTTCTCCTTCTTCTGCTTCTTCCGATTCACCCTCCAGACTTCATCTTCTCCTTCTCCTTCTTCTGCTTCTTCTGATTCACCCTCCAGACTTCACCTTCTCCTTCTCCTTCTTCTGCTTCTTCTGATTCACCCTCCAGACTTCACCTTCTCCTTCTCCTTCTTCTACTTCTTCTGATTCACCCTCCAGACTTCATCTTCTCCTTCTCCTTCTTCTGCTTCTTCAGATTCACCCTCCAGTCTTCAACTTCTCCTTCTCCTTCTTCTGTTTCTTCCGCTTCACCCTCCAGACTTCACCTTCTTCTTCTCTTTCTTCTGCTTCTGATTCACCCTCCAGACTTCACCTTCTCCTTCTCCTTCTTCTGATTCTTCTGATTCACCCTCCAGACTTCACCTACTCCTTCTCCTTCTTCTGCTTCTTCTGATTCACCCTCCTGACTTCACCTTCTCCTTCTCCTTCTTCTACTTCTTCTGATTCACCCTCCTGACTTCACCTTCTCCTTCTCCTTCTTCTACTTCTTCTGCTTCACCCTCCAGACTTCACCTTCTCCTTCTCCTTCTTCTACTTCTTCTGATTCACCCTCCAGACTTCACCTTCTCCTACTCCTTCTTCTGCTTCTTCTGATTCACCCTCCAGACTTCACCTTCTCCTTCTCCTTATTCTGCTTCTTCTGATTCACCCTCCAGACTTCACCTTCTCCTTCTCCTTCTTCTACTTCTTCTGATTCACCCTCCAGACTTCACCTTCTCCTTCTCCTTCTTCTACTTCTTCTGATTCACCCTCCAGACTTCACCTTCTCCTTCTCCTTCTTCTACTTCTTCTGCTTCTCCCTCCAGACTTCACCTTCTCCTTCTCCTTCTTCTGCTTCTTCTGATTCACCCTCCAGACTTCACCTTCTCATTCTCCTTCTTCTACTTCTTCTGATTCACCCTCCAGACTTCACCTTCTCCTTCTCCTTCTTCTACTTCTTCTGATTCACCCTCCAGACTTCACCTTCTCCTTCTCCTTCTTCTACTTCTTCCGATTCACCCTCCTGACTTCACCTTCTCCTTCTCCTTCTTCTGCTTCTTCTGCTTCACCCTCCTGACTTCACCTTCTCCTTCTCCTTCTTCTACTTCTTCTGATTCACCCTCCAGACTTCACCTTCTCCTTCTCCTTCTTCTGCTTCTTCTGCTTCACCCTCCAGACTTCACCTTCTCCTTCTCCTTCTTCTGCTTCTTCTGCTTCGCCCTCCAGACATCACCTTCTCCTTCTCCTTCTTCTGCTTCTTCTGCTTCACCCTCCAGACTTCACCTTCTCCTTCTCCTTCTTCTGCTTCTTCTGCTTCACTCTCCTGACTTCACCTTCTCCTTCACCTTCTTCTACTTCTTCTGATTTACCCTCCAGACTTCACCTTCTCCTTCTCCTTCTTCTGCTTCTTCTGCTTCACCCTCTAGACTTCACCTTCTCCTTCTCCTTCTTCTGCTTCTTCTGCTGCGCCCTCCAGACTTCACCTTCTCCTTCTCCTTCTTCTGCTTCTTCTGCTTCACCCTCCTGACTTCACCTTCTCCTTCTCCTTCTTCTACTTCTTCTGCTTCACCCCCCTGACTTCACCTGCTCCTTCTCCTTCTTCTGCTTCTTCTGATTCACCCTCCTAACTTTACCTTCTCCTTCTCCTTCTTCTGCTTCTTCTGATTCACCCTCCTGACTTCACCTTCTCCTTCTCCTTCTTCTGCTTCTTCTAATTCACCCTCCAGACTTCACCTTCTCCTTGTCCTTCTTCTGCTTCTTCTGATTCACCCTCCAGACTTCACCTTCTCCTTCTCCTTCTTCTGCTTCTTCTGATTGACCCTCCAGACCTCACCTTCTCCTTCTCCTTCTTCTACTTCTTCTGATTCACCCTCCAGACTTCATCTTCTCCTTCTCCTTCTTCTGCTTCTTCTGATTCACCCTCCAGACTTCACCTTCTCCTTCTCCTTCTTCTGCTTCTTCTGATTCACCCTCCAGACTTCACCTTCTCCTTCTCCTTCTTCTACTTCTTCTGATTCACCATCCTGACTTCACCTTCTCCTTCTCCTTCTTCTGCTTCTTCTGCTTCACCCTCCAGACTTCAACTTCTCCTGCTCCTTTTTCTGCTTCTTCTGCTTCACCCTCCAGACTTCACCTTCTCCTTCTCCTTCTTCTGCTTCTTCTGCTTCACCCTCCTGACTTCACCTTCTCCTTCTCCTTCTTCTACTTCTTCTGATTCACCCTCCAGACTTCACCTTCTCCTTCTCCTTCTTCTGCTTCTTCTGCTTCACCCTCCAGACATCACCTTCTCCTTCTCCTTCTTCTGCTTCTTCTGCTTCGCCCTCCAGACTTCACCTTCTCCTTCTCCATCTTCTGCTTCTTCTGCTTCACTCTCCTGACTTCACCTTCTCCTTCTCCTTCTTCTACTTCTTCTGATTCACCCTCCAGACTTCACCTTCTCCTTCTCCTTCTTCTGCTTCTTCTGCTTCACCCTCCAGACTTCAGCTTCTCCTTCTCCTTCTTCTGCTTCTTCTGCTGCGCCCTCCAGACTTCACCTTCTCCTTCTCCTTCTTCTGCTTCTTCTGCTTCACCGTCCTGACTTCACCTTCTCCTTCTCCTTCTTCTACTTCTTCTGCTTCACCCCCCTGACTTCACCTGCTCCTTCTCCTTCTTCTGCTTCTTCTGATTCACCCTCCTAACTACACCTTCTCCTTCTCCTTCTTCTGCTTCTTCTGATTCACCCTCCTGACTTCACCTTCTCCTTCTCCTTCTTCTGCTTCTTCTGATTCACCCTCCAGACTTCACCTTCTCCTTCTCCTTCTTCTGCTTCTTCTGATTCACCCTCCAGACTTCACCTTCTCCTTCTCCTTTTTCTGCTTCTTCTGATTCACCCTCCAGACTTCATCTTCTCCTTCTCCTTCTTCTGCTTCTTCTGATTCACCCTCCAGACTTCACCTTCTCCTTCTCCTTCTTCTGCTTCTTCTGATTCACTCTCCAGACTTCAACTTCTCCTTCTCCTTCTTCTACTTCTTCTGATTCACCCTCCAGACTTCACCTTCTCCTTCTCCTTCTTATACTTCTTCAGATTCACCCTACAGTCTTCACCTTCTCCTTCTCCTTCTTCTGTTTCTTCTGCTTCACCCTCCAGACTTCACCTTCTTCTTCTCTTTCTTCTGCTTCTTCTGATTCACCCTCCAGACTTCACCTTCTCCTTCTCCTTCTTCTGATTCTTCTGATTCACCCTCCAGACTTCACCTTCTCCTTCTCCTTCTTCTGCTTCTTCTGATTCACCCTCCTGACTTCACCTTCTCCTTCTCCTTCTTCTACTTCTTCTGATTTACCCTCCTGACTTCACCTTCTCCTTCTCCTTCTTCTACTTCTTCTGCTTCACCCTCCAGACTTCACCTTCTCCTTCTCCTTCTTCTACTTCTTCTGATTCACCCTCCAGACTTCACCTTCTCCTTCTCCTTCTTCTGCTTCTTCTGATTCACCCTCCAGACTTCACCTTCTCCTTCTCCTTATTCTGCTTCTTCTGATTCACCCTCCAGACTTCACCTTCTCCTTCTCCTTCTTCTGCTTCTTCTGATTCACCCTCCAGACTTCACCTTCTCCTTCTCCTTCTTCTGCTTCTTCTGATTCACCCTCCAGACTTCACCTTCTCCTTCTCCTTCTTCTGCTTCTTCTGATTCACCCTCCAGACTTCACCTTCTCCTTCTCCTTCTTCTACTCCTTCTGATTCACCCTCCAGACTTCACCTTCTCCTTCTCCTTCTTCTGCTTCTTCTGATTCACCCTCCAGACTTCACCTTCTCCTTCTTCTGCTTCTTCTGATTCACCCTCCAGACTTCACCTTCTCCTTCTCCTTCTTCTGCTTCTTCTGATTCACCCTGCAGACTTCACCTTCTCCTTCTCCTTCTTCTGCTTCTTCTGATTCACCCTCCAGACTTCACCTTCTCCTTCTCCTTCTTCTGCTTCTTCTGATTCACCCTCCAGACTTCACCTTCTCCTTCTCCTTCTTCTACTTCTTCTGATTCACCCTCCAGACTTCACCTTCTCCTTCTCCTTCTTCTGCTTCTTCTGATTCACCCTCCAGACTTCACCTTCTCCTTCTCCTTATTCTGCTTCTTCTGATTCACCCCCCAGACTTCACCTTCTCCTTCTCCTTCTTCTGCTTCTTCTGATTCACCCTCCAGACTTCACCTTCTCCTTCTCCTTTTTCTGCTTCTTCTGATTCACCCTCCAGACTTCACCTTCTCCTTCTCCTTCTTCTACTTCTTCTGATTCACCCTCCAGACTTCACCTTCTCCTTCTCCTTCTTCTGCTTCTTCTGATTCACCCTCCTGACTTCACCTTCTCCTTCTCCTTCTTCTTCATCTTCTGATTCACCCTCCTGACTTCACCTTCTCCTTCTCCTTCTTCTAATTCTTCTGCTTCACCCTCCAGACTTCACCTTCTCCTTCTCCTTCTTCTACTTCTTCTGATTCACCCTCCAGACTTCACCTTCTCCTTCTCCTTCTTCTACTTCTTCTGATTCACCCTCCAGACTTCACCTTCTCCTTCTCCTTCTTCTACTTCTTCTGATTCACCCTCCAGACTTCACCTTCTCCTTCTCCTTCTTCTGCTTCTTCTGTTTCACCCTCCAGACTTCACCTTCTCCTTCTCCTTATTCTGCTTCTTCTGAATCACCCTCCAGACTTCTCCTTCTCCTTCTTCTGCTTCTTCTGATTCACCCTCCAGACTTCACCTTCTCCTTCTCCTTCTTCTGCTTCTTCTGATTCACCCTCCAGACTTCACCTTCTCCTTCTCCTTCTTCTACTTCTTCTGATTCACCCTCCAGACTTCACCTTCTCCTTCTCCTTCGTCTACTTCTTCTGATTCACCCTCCAGACTTCACCTTCTCCTTCTCCTTCTTCTGCTTCTTCTGATTCACCCTCCAGACTTCACCTTCTCCTTCTACTTCTTCTACTTCTTCTGATTCACCCTCCAGACTTCACCTTCTCCTTCTCTTTCTTCTGCTTCTTCTGATTCACCCTCCAGACTTCACCTTCTCCTTCTCCTTCTTCTGATTCTTCTGCTTCACCCTCCAGACTTCACCTTCTCCTTCTCCTTCTTCTGCTTCGTCTGCTTCACTCTCCTGACTTCACCTTCTCCTTCACCTTCTTCTACTTCTTCTGATTCACCCTCCAGACTTCACCTTCTCCTTCTCCTTCTTCTGCTTCTTCTGCTTCACCCTCCAGACTTCACCTTCTCCTTCTCCTTCTTCTGCTTCTTCTGCTGCGCCCTCCAGACTTCACCTTCTCCTTCTCCTTCTTCTGCTTCTTCTGCTTCACCCTCCTGACTTCACCTTCTCCTTCTCCTTCTTCTACTTCTTCTGCTTCACCCCCCTGACTTCACCTGCTCCTTCTCCTTCTTCTGCTTCTTCTGATTCACCCTCCTAACTTTACCTTCTCCTTCTCCTTCTTCTGCTTCTTCTGATTCACCCTCCTGACTTCACCTTCTCCTTCTCCTTCTTCTGCTTCTTCTAATTCACCCTCCAGACTTCACCTTCTCCTTGTCCTTCTTCTGCTTCTTCTGATTCACCCTCCAGACTTCACCTTCTCCTTCTCCTTCTTCTGCTTCTTCTGATTGACCCTCCAGACCTCACCTTCTCCTTCTCCTTCTTCTACTTCTTCTGATTCACCCTCCAGACTTCATCTTCTCCTTCTCCTTCTTCTGCTTCTTCTGATTCACCCTCCAGACTTCACCTTCTCCTTCTCCTTCTTCTGCTTCTTCTGATTCACCCTCCAGACTTCACCTTCTCCTTCTCCTTCTTCTAATTCTTCTGATTCACCCTCCTGACTTCACCTTCTCCTTCTCCTTCTTCTGCTTCTTCTGCTTCACCCTCCAGACTTCACCTTCTCCTGCTCCTTCTTCTGCTTCTTCTGCTTCACCCTCCAGACTTCACCTACTCCTTCTCCTTCTTCTGCTTCTTCTGCTTCACCCTCCTGACTTCACCTTCTCCTTCTCCTTCTTCTACTTCTTCTGATTCACCCTCCAGACTCCACCTTCTCCTTCTCCTTCTTCTGCTTCTTCTGCTTCACCCTCCAGACTTCACCTTCTCCTTCTCCTTCTTCTGCTTCTTCTGCTTCGCCCTCCAGACTTCACCTTCTCCTTCTCCTTCTTCTACTTCTTCTGATTCACCCTCCAGACTTCACCTTCTCCTTCTCCATCTTCTGCTTCTTCTGCTTCACTCTCCTGACTTCAGCTTCTCCTTCTCCTTCTTCTGCTTCTTTTGATTCACCCTCCAGACTTCACCTTCTCCTTCTCCTTCTTCTGCTTCTTCTGCTTCACCCTCCAGACTTCAGCTTCTCCTTCTCCTTCTTCTGCTTCTTCTGCTGCGCCCTCCAGACTACACCTTCTCCTTCTCCTTCTTCTGCTTCTTCTGCTTCACCGTCCTGACTTCACGTTCTCCTTCTCCTTCTTCTACTTCTTCTGCTTCACCCCCCTGACTTCACCTGCTCCTTCTCCTTCTTCTGCTTCTTCTGATTCACCCTCCTAACTACACCTTCTCCTTCTCCTTCTTTTGCTTCTTCTGATTCACCCTCCTGACTTCACCTTCTCCTTCTCCTTCTTCTGCTTCTTCTGATTCACCCTCCAGACTTCACCTTCTCCTTCTCCTTCTTCTGCTTCTTCTGATTCACCCTCCAGACTTCATCTTCACCTTCTCTTTCTTCTGCTTCTTCTGATTCACCCTCCAGACTTCACCTTCTCCTTCTCCTTCTTCTGCTTCTTCTGATTCACCCTCCAGACTTCACCTTCTCCTTCTCCTTCTTCTACTTCTTCTGATTCACCCTCCAGACTTCACCTTCTCCTTCTCCTTCTTATACTTCTTCAGATTCACCCTCCAGTCTTCACCTACTCCTTCTCCTTCTTCTGTTTCTTCTGCTTCACCCTCCAGACTTCACCTTCTTCTTCTCTTTCTTCTGCTTCTTCTGATTCACCCTTCAGACTTCACCTTCTCCTTCACCTTCTTCTGCTTCTTCTGATTCACCCTCCTGACTTCACCTTCTCCTTCTCCTTCTTCTACTTCTTCTGATTCACCCTCCTGACTACACCTTCTCCTTCTCCTTCTTCTACTTCTTCTGCTTCACCCTCCAGACTTCACCTTCTCCTTCTCCTTATTCTGCTTCTTCTGATTCACCCTCCAGACTTCACCTTCTCCTTCTCCTTCTTCTGATTCACCCTGCAGACTTCACCTTCTCCTTCTCCTTCTTCTGCTTCTTCTGATTCACCCTCCAGACTTCACCTTCTCCTTCTCCTTCTTCTGCTTCTTCTGATTCACCCTCCAGACTTCACCTTCTCCTTCTCCTTCTTCTACTTCTTCTGATTCACCCTCCAGACTTCACCTTCTCCTTCTCCTTCTTCTGCTTCTTCTGATTCACCCTCCAGACTTCACCTTCTCCTTCTTCTACTTCTTCTGCTTCACCCTCCAGACTACACCTTCTCCTTCTCCTTCTTCTACTTCTTCTGATTCACCCTCCAGACTTCACCTTCTCCTTCTCCTTCTTCTGCTTCTTCTGATTCACCCTCCAGACTTCACCTTCTCCTTCTCCTTCTTCTGCTTCTTCTGATTCACCCTCCAGACTTCACCTTCTCCTTCTCCTTCTTCTACTTCTTCTGATTCACCCTCCAGACTTCACCTTCTCCTTCTCCTTCTTCTGCTTCTTCTGATTCACCCTCCTGACTTCACCTTCTCCTTCTCCTTCTT
Organism: Somniosus microcephalus; assembly: GCF_052327205.1. Lineage (NCBI taxonomy): Eukaryota > Metazoa > Chordata > Chondrichthyes > Squaliformes > Somniosidae > Somniosus > Somniosus microcephalus. Next base: position 79,801 of record NW_028225540.1, on the reverse strand, counting down.
CTACATCTTCTGATTCACCCTCCTGACTTCACCTTCTCCTTCTCCTTCTTCTACTTCTTCTGCTTCACCCTCCAGACTTCACCTTCTCCTTCTCCTTCTTCTACTTCTTCTGATTCACCCTCCAGACTTCACCTTCTCCTTCTCCTTCTTCTACTTCTTCTGATTCACCCTCCAGAATTCACCTTCTCCTTCTCCTTCTTCTGCTTCTTCTGTTTCACCCTCCAGACTTCACCTTCTCCTTCTCCTTATTCTGCTTCTTCTGAATCACCCTCCAGACTTCACCTTCTCCTTCTCCTTCTTCTGCTTCTTCTGATTCACCCTCCAGACTTCACCTTCTCCTTCTCCTTCTTCTGCTTCTTCTGATTCACCCTCCAGACTTCACCTTCTCCTTCTCCTTCTTCTACTTCTTCTGATTCACCCTCCAGACTTCACCTTCTCCATCTCCTTCTTCTGCTTCTTCTGATTCACCCTCCAGACTTCACCTTCTCCTTCTCCTTCGTCTACTTCTTCTGATTCACCCTCCAGACTTCACCTTCTCCTTCTCCTTCGTCTACTTCTTCTGATTCACCCTCCAGACTTCACCTTCTCCTTCTCCTTCTTCTGCTTCTTCTGATTCACCCTCCAGACTTCACCTTCTCCTTCTCCTTCTTCTACTTCTTCTGATTCACCCTCCAGACTTCACCTTCTCCTTCTCTTTCTTCTGCTTCTTCTGATTCACCCTCCAGACTTCACCTTCTCCTTCTCCTTCTTCTGATTCTTCTGATTCACCCTCCAGACTTCACCTTCTCCTTCTCCTTCTTATGCTTCTTCTGATTCACCCTCCTGACTTCACCTTCTCCTTCTCCTTCTTCTACATCTTCTGATTCACCCTCCTGACTTCACCTTCTCCTTCTCCTTCTTCTACTTCTTCTGCTTCACCCTCCAGACTTCAGCTTCTCCTTCTCCTTCTTCTACTTCTTCTGATTCACCCTCCAGACTTCACCTTCTCCTTCTCCTTCTTCTACTTCTTCTGATTCACCCTCCAGACTTCACCTTCTCCTTCTCCTTCTTCTACTTCTTCTGATTCACCCTCCAGACTTCACCTTCTCCTTCTCCTTCTTCTGCTTCTTCTGATTCACCCTCCAGACTTCACCTTCTCCTTCTCCTTATTCTGCTTCTTCTGAATCACCCTCCAGACTTCACCTTCTCCTTCTCCTTCTTCTGCTTCTTCTGATTCACCCTCCAGACTTCACCTTCTCCTTCTCCTTCTTCTGCTTCTTCTGATTCACCCTCCAGACTTCACCTTCTCCTTCTCCTTCTTCTACTTCTTCTGATTCACCCTCCAGACTTCACCTTCTCCATCTCCTTCTTCTGCTTCTTCTGATTCACCCTCCAGACTTCACCTTCTCCTTCTCCTTCGTCTACTTCTTCTGATTCACCCTCCAGACTACAACTTCTCCTTCTCCTTCTTCTACTTCTTCTGATTCACCCTCCAGACTTCACCTTCTCCTTCTCCTTCTTCTGTTTCTTCTGATTCACCCTCCAGACTTCACCTTCTCCTTCTCCTTCTTCTACTACTTCTGATTCACCCTCCAGACTTCACCTTCTCCTTCTCCTTCTTCTACTTCTTCTGATTCAACCTCCAGACTTCATCTTCTCCTTCTCCTTCTTCTGCTTCTTCTGATTCTCCCTCCAGACTTCACCTTCTCCTTCTCCTTCTTCTGCTTCTTCTGATTCACCCTCCAGACTTCACCTTCTCCTTCTCCTTCTTCTACTTCTTCTGATTTACCCTCCAGACTTCACCTTCTCCTTCTCCTTCTTCTACTTCTTCTGATTCACCCTCCAGTCTTCACCTTCTCCTTCTCCTTCTTCTGTTTCTTCTGCTTCACCCTCCAGACTTCACCTTCTCCTTCTCTTTCTTCTGCTTCTTCTGATTCACCCTCCAGACTTCACCTTCTCCTTCTCCTTCTTCTGATTCTTCTGATTCACCCTCCAGACTTCACCTTCTCCTTCTCCTTCTTCTGCTTCTTCTGATTCACCCTCCTGACTTCACCTTCTCCTTCTCCTTCTTCTACTTCTTCTGATTCACCCACCTGACTTCACCTTCTCCTTCTCCTTCTTCTACTTCTGCTGCTTCACCCTCCAGACTTCACCTTCTCCTTCTCCTTCTTCTACTTCTTCTGATTCACCCTCCAGACTTCACCTTCTCCTTCTCCTTCTTCTGCTTCTTCTGATTCACCCTCCAGACTTCACCTTCTCCATCTCCTTCTTCTGCTTCTTCTGATTCACCCTCCAGACTTCACCTTCTCCTGCTCCTTCCTCTACTTCTTCTGATTCACCCTCCAGACTTCACCTTCTCCTTCTCCTTCTTCTGCTTCTTCTGATACACCCTCCAGACTTCACCTTCTCCTTCTCCTTCTTCTACTTCTTCTGATTCACCCTCCAGACTTCACCTTCTCCTTCTCTTTCTTCTGCTTCTTCTGATTCACCCTCCAGACTTCACCTTCTCCTTCTCCTTCTTCTGATTCTTCTGATTCACCCTCCAGACTTCACCTTCTCCTTCTCCTTCTTCTGCTTCTTCTGATTCACCCTCCTGACTTCACCTTCTCCTTCTCCTTCTTCTACATCTTCTGATTCACCCTCCTGACTTCAACTTCTCCTTCTCCTTCTTCTACTTCTTCTGCTTCACCCTCCAGACTTCAGCTTCTCCTTCTCCTTCTTATACTTCTTCTGATTCACCCTCCAGACTTCACCTTCTCCTTCTCCTTCTTCTACTTCTTCTGATTCACCCTCCAGACTTCACCTTCTCCTTCTCCTTCTTCTACTTCTTCTGCTTCTCCCTCCAGACTTCACCTTCTCCTTCTCCTTCTTCTACTTCTTCTGCTTCTCCCTCCAGACTTCACCTTCTCCTTCTCCTTCTTCTGCTTCTTCTGATTCACCCTCCAGACTTCACCTTCCCCTTCTCCTTCTTCTACTTCTTCTGATTCACCCTCCAGACTTCACCTTCTCCTTCTCCTTCTTCTACTTCTTCTGATTCACCCTCCGGACTTCACCTTCTCCTTCTCCTTCTTCTGCTTCTTCTGATTCACCCTCCAGACTTCACCTTCTCCTTCTCCTTCTTCTGCTTCTTCTGATTCACCCTCCAGACTTCACCTTCTCCTTCTCTATTTTCTGCTTCTTCTGATTCACCCTTCAGACTTCACCTTCTCCTTCTCCTTCTTCTGCTTCTTCTGATTCACCCTCCAGATCTCACCTTCTCCTTCTCCTTCTTCTACTTCTTCTGATTCACCCTCCAGACTTCATCTTCTCCTTCTCCTTCTTCTGCTTCTTCTGATTCACCCTCCAGATTTCACCTTCTCCTTCTCCTTCTTCTGCTTCTTCTGATTCACACTCCAGACTTCGCCTTCTCCTTCTCCTTCTTCTACTTCTTCTGATTCACCCTTCAGACTTCACCTTCTCCTTCTCCTTCTTATACTTCTTCTGATTCACCCTCCAGTCTTCACCTTCTCCTTCGCCTTCTTCTGCTTCTTCTGATTCACCCTCCAGATTTCACCTTCTCCTTCTCCTTCTTCTGCTTCTTCTGATTCACCCTCCTGACTTCACCTTCTCCTTCTCCTTCTTCTGCTTCTTCTGATTCACCCTCCAGACTTCACCTTCTCCTTCTCCTTCTTCTACTTCTTCTGATTCACCCTCCAGACTTCACCTTCTCCTTCTACTTCTTCTGCTTCTTCTGATTCACCCTCCAGACTTCACCTTCTCCTTCTGCTTCTTCTACTTCTTCTGAATCACCCTCCAGACTTCACCTTCTCCTTCTCCTTCTTCTGCTTCTTCTGATTCACCCTCCAGACTTCACCTTCTCCTTCTCCTTCGTCTACTTCTCCTGATTCACCCTCCAAACTACACCTTCTACTTCTCCTTCTTCTACTTCTTCTGATTCAACCTCCAGATTTCACCTTCTCCTTCTCCTTCTTCTGCTTCTTCTGATTCACCCTCCAGACTTCACCTTCTCCTTCTCCTTCTTCTACTTCTTCTGATTCACCCTCCAGACTTTACCTTCTCCTTCTCCTTCTTCTACTTCTTCTGATTCACCCTCCAGACTTCACCTTCTCCTTCTCCTTCTTCTACTTCTTCTGCTTCTCCCTCCAGACTTCACCTTCTCCTTCTCCTTCTTCTGCTTCTTCTGATTCACCCTCCAGACTTCACCTTCTCCTTCTCCTTCTTCTACTTCTTCTGATTCACCCTCCAGACTTCACCTTCTCCTTCTCCTTCTTCTACTTCTTCTGATTCACCCTCCAGACTTCACCTTCTCCTTCTCCTTCTTCTACTTCTTCTGATTCACCCTCCTGACTTCACCTTCTCCTTCTCCTTCTTCTGCTTCTTCTGCTTCACCCTCCAGACTTCACCTTCTCCTTCTCCTTCTTCTGCTTCTTCTGCTTCACCCTCCAGACTTCACCTTCTCCGTCTCCTTCTTCTGCTTCTTCTGCTTCACCCTCCTGACTTCACCTTCTCCTTCTCCTTCTTCTACTTCTTCTGATTCACCCTCCAGACTTCACCTTCTCCTTCTCCTTCTTCTGCTTCTTCTGCTTCACCCTCCAGACTTCACCTTCACCTTCTCCTTCTTCTGCTTCTTCTGCTTCGCCCTCCAGACTTCACCTTCTCCTTCTCCTTCTTCTGCTTCTTCTGCTTCACCCTCCTGACTTCACCATCTCCTTCTCCTTCTTCTACTTCTTCTGCTTCACCCCCCTGACTTCATCTTCTCCTTCTCCTTCTTCTGCTTCTTCTGATTCACCCTCCTAACTTCACCTTCTCCTTCTCCTTCTTCTGCTTCTTCTGATTCACCCTCCTGACTTCACCTTCTCCTTCTCCTTCTTCTGCTTCTTCTGATTCACCCTCCAGACTTAACCTTCTCCTTCTCCTTCTTCTGCTTCTTCTGATTCACCCTCCAGACTTCATCTTCTCCTTCTCCTTCTTATGCTTCTTCTGATTCACCCTCCAGACCTCACCTTCTCCTTCTCCTTCTTCTACTTCTTCTGATTCACCCTCCTGACTTCACCTTCTCCTTCTCCTTCATCTACTTCTTCTGCTTCACCCTCCAGACTTCACCTTCTCCTTCTCCTTCTTCTACTTCTTCTGATTCACCCTCCAGACTTCACCTTCTCCTTCTCCTTCTTCTACTTCTTCTGATTCACCCTCCAGACTTCACCTTCTCCTTCTCCTTCTTCTACTTCTTCTGATTCACCCTCCAGACTTCACCTTCTCCTTCTCCTTCTTCTGCTTCTTCTGATTCACCCTCCAGACTTCACCTTCTCCTTCTCCTTATTCTGCTTCTTCTGATTCACCCTCCAGACTTCACCTTCTCCTTCTCCTTCTTCTGCTTCTTCTGATTCACCCTCCAGACTTCACCTTCTCCTTCTCCTTCTTCTGCTTCTTCTGATTCACCCTCCAGACTTCACCTTCTCCTTCTCCTTCTTCTACTTCTTCTGATTCACCCTCCAGACTTCACCTTCTCCTTCTCCTTCTTCTGCTTCTTCTGATTCACCCTCCAGACTTCACCTTCTCCTTCTCCTTCTTCTACTTCTTCTGATTCACCCTCCAGACTACACCTTCTCCTTCTCCTTCTTCTACTTCTTCTGATTCACCCTCCAGACTTCACCTTCTCCTTCTCCTTCTTCTCTTTCTTCTGATTCACCCTCCAGACTTCATCTTCTCCTTCTCCTTCTTCTACTTCTTCTGATTCACCCTCCAGACTTCATCTTCTCCTTCTCCTTCTTCTGCTTCTTCTGATTCACCCTCCAGACTTCACCTTCTCCTTCTCCTTCTTCTGCTTCTTCTGATTCACCCTCCAGACTTCAACTTCTCCTTCTCCTTCTTCTACTTCTTCTGATTCACCCTCCAGACTTCACCTTCTCCTTCTCCTTCTTCTACTTCTTCTGATTCACCCTCCAGTCTTCACCTTCTCCTTCTCCTTCTTCTGTTTCTTCTGCTTCACCCTCCAGACTTCACCTTCTCCTTCTCCTTCTTCTACTTCTTCTGCTTCACACTCCAGACTTCACCTTCTCCTTCTCCTTCTTCTGCTTCTTCTGCTGCGCCCTCCAGGCTTCACCTTCTCCTTCTCCTTCTTCTGCTTCTTCTGCTTCACCGTCCTGACTTCACCTTCTCCTTCTCCTTCTTCTACTTCTTCTGCTACACCCCCCTGACTTCACCTGCTCCTTCTCCTTCTTCTGCTTCTTCTGATTCACCCTCCTAAATTCACCTTCTCCTTCTCCTTCTTCTGCTTCTTCTGATTCACCCTCCTGACTTCTCCTTCTCCTTCTCCTTCTTCTGCTTCTTCTGATTCACCCTCCAGACTTCACCTTCTCCTTCTCCTTCTTCTGCTTCTTCTGATTCACCCTCCAGACTTCACCTTCTCCTTCTCCTTCTTCTGCTTCTTCTGCTTCACCCTCCAGACTTCACCTTCTCCTTCTCCTTCTTCTGCTTCTTCTGCTTCACCCTCCTGACTTCACCTTCTCCTTCTCCTTCTTCTACTTCTTCTGATTCACCCTCCAGACTTCACCTACTCCTTCTCCTTCTTCTGCTTCTTCTGCTTCACCCTCCAGACTTCACCTTCTCCTTCTCCTTCTTCTGCTTCTTCTGCTTCGCCCTCCAGACTTCACCTTCTCCTTCTCCTTCTTCTGCTTCTTCTGCTTCACTCTCCTGACTTCACCTTCTCCTTCTTCTTCTTCTACTTCTTCTGATTCACCCTCCAGACTTCACCCTCTCCTTCTCCTTCTTCTGCTTCTTCTGCTTCACCCTCCAGACTTCACCTTCTCTTTCTCCTTCTTCTGCTTCTTCTGCTGCGCCCTCCAGACTTCACCTTCTCCTTCTCCTTCTTCTGCTTCTTCTGATTCACCCTCCAGACTTCACCTTCTCCTTCTCCTTCTTCTACTTCTTCTGATCCACCCTCCTGACTTCACCTTCTCCTTCTCCTTCTTCTGCTTCTTCTGCTTCACCCTCCAGACTTCACCTTCTCCTTCTCCTTCTTCTGCTTCACCCACCAGACTTCACCTTCTCCTTCTCCTTCTTCTGCTTCTTCTGCTTCACCCTCCTGACTTCAGCTTATCCTTCTCCTTCTTCTACTTCTTCTGATTCACCCTCCAGACTTCACCTACTCCTTCTCCTTCTTCTGCTTCTTCTGCTTCACCCTCCAGACTTCACCTTCTCCTTCTCCTTCTTCTGCTTCTTTTGCTTCGCCCTCCAGACTTCACCTTCTCCTTCTCCTTCTTCTGCTTCTTCTGCTTCACTCTCCTGAATTCACCTTCTCCTTCTCCTTCTTCTACTTCTTCTGATTCACCCTCCAGACTTCACCCTCTCCTTCTCCTTCTTCTGCTTCTTCTGCTTCACCCTCCAGACTTCACCTTCTCCTTCTCCTTCTTCTGCTTCTTCTGCTTCACCGTCCTGACTTCACCTTCTCCTTCTCCTTCTTCTACTTCTTCTGCTTCACCCCCCTGACTTCACCTGCTCCTTCTCCTTCTTCTGCTTCTTCTGATTCACCCTCCTAACTTCACCTTCTCCTTCTCCTTCTTCTGCTTCTTCTGATTCACCCTCCAGACTTCACCTTCTCCTTCTCCTTCTTCTACTTCGTCTGATTCACCCTCCAGACTTCACCTTCTCCTTCTCCTTCTTCTACTTCTTCTGATTCACCCTCCAGTCTTCACCTACTCCTTCTCCTTCTTCTGTTTCTTCTGCTTCACCCTCCAGACTTCACCTTCTCCTTCTCTTTCTTCTGCTTCTTCTGATTCACCCTCCAGACTTCATCTTCTCCTTCTCCTTCTTCTGATTCTTCTGATTCACCCTCCAGACTTCACCTTCTCCTTCTCCTTCTTCTGCTTCTTCTGATTCACCCTCCTGACTTCACCTTCTCCTTCTCCTTCTTCTACTTCTTCTGCTTCACCCTCCAGACTTCACCTTCTCCTTCTCCTTTTTCTACTTCTTCTGATTCACCCTCCAGACTTCACCTTCTCCTTCTCCTTCTTCTGCTTCTTCTGATTCACCCTCCAGACTTCACCTTCTACTTCTCCTTATTCTGCTTCTTCTGATTTACCCTCCAGACTTCACCTTCTCCTTCTCCTTCTTCTGCTTCTTCTGATTCACCCTCCAGACTTCACCTTTTCCTTCTCCTTCTTCTGCTTCTTCTGATTCACCCTCCAGACTTCACCTTCTCCTTCTCCTTCTTCTGCTTCTTCTGATTCACCCTCCAGACTTCACCTTCTCCTTCTCCTTCTTCTACTTCTTCTGATTCACCCTCCAGACATCACCTTCTCCTTCTCTTTCTTCTGCTTCTTCTGATTCACCCTCCAGACTTCACCTTCTCCTTCTCCTTCTTCTACTTCTTCTGATTCACCCTCCAGACTTCACCTTCTCCTTCTCCTTCTTCTGCTTCTTCTGATTCTCCCTCCAGACTTCACCTTCTCCTTCTCCTTCGTCTACTTCTTCTGATTCACCCTCCAGACTACACCTTCTCCTTCTCCTTCTTCTACTTCTTCTCATTCACCCTCCAGACTTCACCTTCTCCTTCTCCTTCTTCTCTTTCTTCTGATTCACCCTCCAGACTTCATCTTCTCCTTCTCCTTCTTCTACTTGTTCTGATTCACCCTCCAGACTTCACCTTCTCCTTCTCCTTCTTCTACTTCTTCTGATTCACCCTCCAGACTTCATCTTCTCCTTCTCCTTCTTCTGCTTCTTCTGATTCACCCTCCAGACTTCACCTTCTCCTTCTCCTTCTTCTGCTTCTTCTGATTCACCCTCCAGACTTCAACTTCTCCTTCTCCTTCTTCTACTTCTTCTGATTCACGCTCCAGACTTCACCTTCTTCTCCTTCTTCTACTTCTTCTGATTCACCCTCCAGTCTTCACCTTCTCCTTCTCCTTCTTCTGTTTCTTCTGCTTCACCCTCCAGACTTCACCTTCTCCTTCTCCTTCTTCTGCTTCTTCTGCTTCACACTCCAGACTTCACCTTCTCCTTCTCCTTCTTCTGCTTCTTCTGCTGCGCCCTCCAGGCTTCACCTTCTCCTTCTTCTGCTTCTTCTGCTTCACCGTCCTGACTTCACCTTCTCCTTCTCCTTCTTCTACTTCTTCTGCTACACCCCCCTGACTTCACCTGCTCCTTCTCCTTCTTCTGCTTCTTCTGATTCACCCTCCAGACTTCACCTTCTCCTTCTCCTTCTTCTGCTTCTTCTGCTTCACCCTCCAGACTTCACCTTCTCCTTCTCCTTCTTCTGCTTCTTCTGATTCACCCTCCAGACTTCACCTTCTCCTTCTCCTTCTTCTGCTTCTTCTGCTTCACCCTCCAGACTTCACCTTCTCCTTCTCCTTCTTCTGCATCTTCTGCTTCACCCTCCAGACTTCACCTTCTCCTTCTCCTTCTTCTGCTTCTTCTGCTTCACCCTCTTGACTTCACCTTCTCCTTCTTAATCTTCTACTTCTTCTGATTCACCCTCCAGACTTCACCTACTCCTTCTCCTTCTTCTGCTTCTTCTGCTTCAACCTCCAGACTTCACCTTCTCCTTCTCCTTCTTCTGCTTCTTCTGCTTCGCCCTCCAGACTTCACCTTCTCCTTCTCCTTCTTCTGCTTCTTCTGCTTCACTCTCCTGACTTCACCTTCTCCTTCTCCTTCTTCTACTTCTTCTGATTCACCCTCCAGACTTCACCCTCTCCTTCTCCTTCTTCTGCTTCTTCTGCTTCACCCTCCAGACTTCACCTTCTCTTTCTCCTTCTTCTGCTTCTTCTGCTGCGCCCTCCAGACTTCACCTTCTCCTTCTCCTTCTTCTGCTTCTTCTGATTCACCCTCCAGACTTCACCTTCTCCTTCTCCTTCTTCTACTTCTTCTGATCCACCCTCCTGACTTCACCTTCTCCTTCTCCTTCTTCTGCTTCTTCTGCTTCACCCTCCAGACTTCACCTTCTCCTTCTCCTTCTTCTGCTTCTTCTGCTTCACCCACCAGACTTCACCTTCTCCTTCTCCTTCTTCTGCTTCTTCTGCTTCACCCTCCTGACTTCACCTACTCCTTCTCCTTCTTCTGCTTCTTCTGCTTCACCCTCCAGACTTCACCTACTCCTTCTACTTCTTCTGCTTCTTCTGCTTCGCCCTCCAGACTTCACCTTCTCCTTCTCCTTCTTCTGCTTCTTCTGCTTCACTCTCCTGACTTCACCTTCTCCTTCTCCTTCTTCTACTTCTTCTGATTCACCCTCCAGACTTCACCCTCTCCTTCTCCTTCTTCTGCTTCTTCTGCTTCACCCTCCAGACTTCACCTTCTCTTTCTCCTTCTTCTGCTTCTTCTGCTGCGCCCTCCAGACTTCGTCTTCTCCTTCTCCTTCTTCTGCTTCTTCTGATTCACCCTCCAGACTTCACCTTCTCCTTCTCCTTCTTCTACTTCTTCTGATCCACCCTCCTGACTTCACCTTCTCCTTCTCCTTCTTCTGCTTCTTCTGCTTCACCCTCCAGACTTCACCTTCTCCTTCTCCTTCTTCTGCTTCTTCTGCTTCACCCACCAGACTTCACCTTCTCCTTCTCCTTCTTCTGCTTCTTCTGCTTCACCCTCCTGACTTCACCTTATCCTTCTCCTTCTTCTACTTCTTCTGATTCACCCTCCAGACTTCACCTACTCCTTCTCCTTCTTCTGCTTCTTCTGCTTCACCCTCCAGACTTCACCTTCTCCTTCTCCTTCTTCTGCTTCTTCTGCTTCGCCCTCCAGACTTCACCTTCTCCTTCTCCTTTTTCTGCTTCTTCTGCTTCACTCTCCTGACTTCACCTTCTCCTTCTCCTTCTTCTACTTCTTCTGATTCACCCTCCAGACTTCACCCTCTCCTTCTCCTTCTTCTGCTTCTTCTGCTTCACCCTCCAGACTTCACCTTCTCCTTCTCCTTCTTCTGCTTCTTCTGCTTCACCGTCCTGACTTCACCTTCTCCTTCTCCTTCTTCTACTTCTTCTGCTTCACCCCCCTGACTTCACCTGCTCCTTCTCCTTCTTCTGCTTCTTCTGATTCACCCTCCTAACTTCACCTTCTCCTTCTCCTTCTTCTGCTTCTTCTGATTCACCCTCCAGACTTCACCTTCTCCTTCTCCTTCTTCTACTTCGTCTGATTCACCCTCCAGACTTCACCTTCTCCTTCTCCTTCTTCTACTTCTTCTGATTCACCCTCCAGTCTTCACCTACTCCTTCTCCTTCTTCTGTTTCTTCTGCTTCACCCTCCAGACTTCACCTTCTCCTTCTCTTTCTTCTGCTTCTTCTGATTCACCCTCCAGACTTCATCTTCTCCTTCTCCTTCTTCTGATTCTTCTGATTCACCCTCCAGACTTCACCTTCTCCTTCTCCTTCTTCTGCTTCTTCTGATTCACCCTCCTGACTTCACCTTCTCCTTCTCCTTCTTCTACTTCTTCTGCTTCACCCTCCAGACTTCACCTTCTCCTTCTCCTTCTTCTACTTCTTCTGATTCACCCTCCAGACTTCACCCTCTCCTTCTCCTTCTTCTGCTTCTTCTGCTTCACCCTCCAGACTTCACCTTCTCTTTCTCCTTCTTCTGCTTCTTCTGCTGCGCCCTCCAGACTTCACCTTCTCCTTCTCCTTCTTCTGCTTCTTCTGATTCTCCCTCCAGACTTCACCTTCTCCTTCTCCTTCTTCTACTTCTTCTGATCCACCCTCCTGACATCACCTTCTCCTTCTCCTTCTTCTGCTTCTTCTGCTTCACCCTCCAGACTTCACCTTCTCCTTCTCCTTCTTCTGCTTCTTCTGCTTCACCCACCAGACTTCACCTTCTCCTTCTCCTTCTTCTGCTTCTTCTGCTTCACCCTCCTGACTTCACCTTATCCTTCTCCTTCTTCTACTTCTTCTGATTCACCCTCCAGACTTCACCTACTCCTTCTCCTTCTTCTGCTTCTTCTGCTTCACCCTCCAGACTTCACCTTCTCCTTCTCCTTCTTCTGCTTCTTCTGCTTCGCCCTCCAGACTTCACCTTCTCCTTCTCCTTCTTCTGCTTCTTCTGCTTCACTCTCCTGACTTCACCTTCTCCTTCTCCTTCTTCTACTTCTTCTGATTCACCCTCCAGACTTCACCCTCTCCTTCTCCTTCTTCTGCTTCTTCTGCTTCACCCTCCAGACTTCACCTTCTCCTTCTCCTTCTTCTGCTTCTTCTGCTTCACCGTCCTGACTTCACCTTCTCCTTCTCCTTCTTCTACTTCTTCTGCTTCACCCCCCTGACTTCACCTGCTCCTTCTCCTTCTTCTGCTTCTTCTGATTCACCCTCCTAACTTCACCTTCTCCTTCTCCTTCTTCTTCTTCTTCTGATTCACCCTCCAGACTTCACCTTCTCCTTCTCCTTCTTCTACTTCGTCTGATTCACCCTCCAGACTTCACCTTCTCGTTCTCCTTCTTCTACTTCTTCTGATTCACCCTCCAGTCTTCACCTACTCCTTCTCCTTCTTCTGTTTCTTCTGCTTCACCCTCCAGACTTCACCTTCTCCTTCTCTTTCTTCTGCTTCTTCTGATTCACCCTCCAGACTTCATCTTCTCCTTCTCCTTCTTCTGATTCTTCTGATTCACCCTCCAGACTTCACCTTCTCCTTCTCCTTCTTCTGCTTCTTCTGATTCACCCTCCTGACTTCACCTTCTCCTTCTCCTTCGTCTACTTCTTCTGCTTCACCCTCCAGACTTCACCTTCTCCTTCTCCTTCTTCTACTTCTTCTGATTCACCCTCCAGACTTCACCTTCTCCTTCTCCTTCTTCTGCTTCTTCTGATTCACCCTCCAGACTTCACCTTCTCCTTCTCCTTATTCTGCTTCTTCTGATTCACCCTCCAGACTTCACCTTCTCCTTCTCCTTCTTCTGCTTCTTCTGATTCACCCTCCAGACTTCACCTTTTCCTTCTCCTTCTTCTGCCTCTTCTGATTCACCCTCCAGACTTCACCTTCTCCTTCTCCTTCTTCTGATTCTTCTGATTCACCCTCCAGACTTCACCTTCTCCTTCTCCTTCTTCTACTTCTTCTGATTCACCCTCCAGACTTCACCTTCTCCTTCTCTTTCTTCTGCTTCTTCTGATTCACCCTCCAGACTTCATCTTCTCCTTCTCCTTCTTCTGCTTCTTCTGCTTCACCCTCCAGACTTCACCTTCTCCTTCTCCTTCTTCTGCTTCTTCTGCTTCACCCTCCTGACTTCACCTTCTCCTTCTCCTTCTTCTACTTCTTCTGATTCACCCTCCTGACTTCACCTTCTCCTTCTCCTTCTTCTACTTCTTCTGCTTCACCCTCCAGACTTCACCTTCTCCTTCTCCTTCTTCTACTTCTTCTGATTCACCCTCCAGACTTCACCTTCTCCTTCTCCTTCTTCGACTTCTTCTGATTCACCCTCCAGACTTCACTTTCTCCTTCTCCTTCTTCTACTTCTTCTTATTCATCCTCCAGACTTCACCTTCTCCTTCTCCTTCTTCTGCTTCTTCTGATTCACCCTCCAGACTTCACCTTCTCCTTCTCCTTATTCTGCTTCTTCTGATTCACCCTCCAGACTTCACCTTCTCCTTCTCCTTCTTCTGCTTCTTCTGATTCACCCTCCAGACTTCACCTTCTCCTTCTCCTTCTTCTGCTTCTTCTGATTCACCCTCCAGACTTCACCTTCTCCTTCTCCTTCTTCTACTTCTTCTGATTCACCCTCCAGACTTCATCTTCTCCTTCTCCTTCTTCTGCTTCTTCTGATTCACCCTCCAGACTTCACCTTCTCCTTCTCCTTCTTCTACTTCTTCTGATTCACCCTCCAGACTTCATATTCTCCTTCTCCTTCTTCTGCTTCTTCTGATTCACCCTCCAGACTTCACCTTCTCCTTCTCCTTCGTCTACTTCTTCTGATTCACCCTCCAGACTACACCTTCTCCTTCTCCTTCTTCTACTTCTTCTGATTCACCCTCCAGACTTCACCTTCTCCTTCTCCTTCTTCTGTTTCTTCTGATTCACCCTCCAGACTTCACCTTCTCTATCTCCTTCTTCTGCTTCTTCTGATTCACCCTCCTGACTTCACCTTCTCCTTCTTCTGCTTCTTCTGATTCACCCTCCTGACTTCACCTTCTCCTTCTCCTTCTTCTGCTTCTTCTGATTCACCCTCCAGACTTCACCTTCTCCTTCTCCTTCTTCTACTTCTTCTGATTCACCCTCCAGACTTCATCTTCTCCTTCTCCTTCTTCTGCTTCTTCTGATTCACCCTCCAGACTTCACCTTCTCCTTCTCCTTCTTCTGCTTCTTCTGATTCACCCTCCAGACTTCACCTTCTCCTTCTCCTTCTTCTACTTCTTCTGATTCACCCTCCAGACTTCACCTTCTCCTTCTCCTTCTTCTACTTCTTCTGATTCACCCTCCGGACTTCACCTTCTCCTTCTCCTTCTTCTGCTTCTTCTGATTCACCCTCCAGACTTCACCTTCTCCTTCTCCTTCTTCTGCTTCTTCTGATTCACCCTCCAGACTTCACCTTCTCCTTCTCCTTTTTCTGCTTCTTCTGATTCACCCTTCAGACTTCACCTTCTCCTTCTCCTTCTTCTGCTTCTTCTGATTCACCCTCCAGATCTCACCTTCTCCTTCTCCTTCTTCTACTTCTTCTGATTCACCCTCCAGACTTCATCTTCTCCTTCTCCTTCTTCTGCTTCTTCTGATTCACCCTCCAGATTTCACCTTCTCCTTCTCCTTCTTCTGCTTCTTCTGATTCACACTCCAGACTTCGCCTTCTCCTTCTCCTTCTTCTACTTCTTCTGATTCACCCTTCAGACTTCACCTTCTCCTTCTCCTTCTTATACTTCTTCTGATTCACCCTCCAGTCTTCACCTTCTCCTTCGCCTTCTTCTGCTTCTTCTGATTCACCCTCCAGATTTCACCTTCTCCTTCTCCTTCTTCTGCTTCTTCTGATTCACCCTCCTGACTTCACCTTCTCCTTCTCCTTCTTCTGCTTCTTCTGATTCACCCTCCAGACTTCACCTGCTCCTTCTCCTTCTTCTACTTCTTCTGATTCACCCTCCAGACTTCACCTTCTCCTTCTACTTCTTCTGCTTCTTCTGATTCAACCTCCAGACTTCACCTTCTCCTTCTCCTTCTTCTGCTTCTTCTGATTCACCCTCCATACTTCACCTTCTCCTTCTCCTTCTTCTGCTTCTTCCGATTCACCCTCCAGACTTCACCTTCTTCTTCTCCTTCTTCTGCTTCTTCTGATTCACCCTCCAGACTTCACCTTCTCCTTCTGCTTCTTCTACTTCTTCTGAATCACCCTCCAGACTTCACCTTCTCCTTCTCCTTCTTCTGCTTCTTCTGATTCACCCTCCAGACTTCACCTTCTCCTTCTCCTTCGTCTACTTCTCCTGATTCACCCTCCAAACTACACCTTCTACTTCTCCTTCTTCTACTTCTTCTGATTCACCCTCCAGATTTCACCTTCTCCTTCTCCTTCTTCTGCTTCTTCTGATTCACCCTCCAGACTTCACCTTCTCCTTCTCCTTCTTCTACTTCTTCTGATTCACCCTCGAGACTTTACCTTCTCCTTCTCCTTCTTCTACTTCTTCTGATTCACCCTCCAGACTTCACCTTCTCCTTCTCCTTCTTCTACTTCTTCTGCTTCTCCCTCCAGACTTCACCTTCTCCTTCTCCTTCTTCTGCTTCTTCTGATTCACCCTCCAGACTTCACCTTCTCCTTCTCCTTCTTCTACTTCTTCTGATTCACCCTCCAGACTTCACCTTCTCCTTCTCCTTCTTCTACTTCTTCTGATTCACCCTCCAGACTTCACCTTCTCCTTCTCCTTCTTCTACTTCTTCTGATTCACCCTCCTGACTTCACCTTCTCCTTCTCCTTCTTCTGCTTCTTCTGCTTCACCCTCCAGACTTCACCTTCTCCTTCTCCTTCTTCTGCTTCTTCTGCTTCACCCTCCAGACTTCACCTTCTCCGTCTCCTTCTTCTGCTTCTTCTGCTTCACCCTCCTGACTTCACCTTCTCCTTCTCCTTCTTCTACTTCTTCTGATTCACCCTCCAGACTTCACCTTCTCCTTCTCCTTCTTCTGCTTCTTCTGCTTCACCCTCCAGACATCTCATTCACCTTCTCCTTCTTCTGCTTCTTCTGCTTCGCCCTCCAGACTTCACCTTCTCCTTCTCCTTCTTCTGTTTCTTCTGCTTCACCCTCCAGACTTCACCTTCTCCTTCTCCTTCTTCTGCTTCTTCTGCTTCACCCTCCTGACTTCACCATCTCCTTCTCCTTCTTCTACTTCTTCTGCTTCACCCCCCTGACTTCACCTTCTCCTTCTCCTTCTTCTGCTTCTTCTGATTCACCCTCCTAACTTCACCTTCTCCTTCTCCTTCTTCTGCTTCTTCTGATTCACCCTCCTGACTTCACCTTCTCCTTCTCCTTCTCCTGCTTCTTCTGATTCACCCTCCAGACTTAACCTTCTCCTTCTCCTTCTTCTGCTTCTTCTGATTCACCCTCCAGACTTCATCTTCTCCTTCTCCTTCTTCTGCTTCTTCTGATTCACCCTCCAGACCTCACCTTCTCCTTCTCCTTCTTCTACTTCTTCTGATTCACCCTCCTGACTTCACCTTCTCCTTCTCCTTCATCTACTTCTTCTGCTTCACCCTCCAGACTTCACCTTCTCCTTCTCCTTCTTCTACTTCTTCTGATTCACCCTCCAGACTTCACCTTCTCCTTCTCCTTCTTCTACTTCTTCTGATTCACCCTCCAGACTTCACCTTCTCCTTCTCCTTCTTCTACTTCTTCTGATTCACCCTCCAGACTTCACCTTCTCCTTCTCCTTCTTCTGCTTCTTCTGATTCACCCTCCAGACTTCACCTTCTCCTTCTCCTTATTCTGCTTCTTCTGATTCACCCTCCAGACTTCACCTTCTCCTTCTCCTTCTTCTGCTTCTTCTGATTCACCCTCCAGACTTCACCTTCTCCTTCTCCTTCTTCTGCTTCTTCTGATTCACCCTCCAGACTTCACCTTCTCCTTCTCCTTCTTCTACTTCTTCTGATTCACCCTCCAGACTTCACCTTCTCCTTCTCCTTCTTCTGCTTCTTCTGATTCACCCTCCAGACTTCACCTTCGACTTCTCCTTCGTCTACATCTTCTGATTCACCCTCCAGACTACACCTTCTCCTTCTTCTTCTACTTCTTCTGATTCACCCTCCAGACTTCACCTTCTCCTTCTCCTTCTTCTCTTTCTTCTGATTCACCCTCCAGACTTCATCTTCTCCTTCTCCTTCTTCTACTTCTTCTGATTCACCCTCCAGACTTCACCTTCTCCTTCTCCTTCTTCTACTTCTTCTGATTCACCCGCCAGACTTCATCTTCTCCTTCTCCTTCTTCTGCTTCTTCTGATTCACCCGCCAGACTTCACCTTCTCCTTCTCCTTCTTCTGCTTCTTCTGATTCACCCTCCAGACTTCAACTTCTCCTTCTCCTTCTTCTACTTCTTCTGATTCACCCTCCAGACTTCACCTTCTCCTTCTCCTTCTTCTACTTCTTCTGATTCACCCTCCAGTCTTCACCTTCTCCTTCTCCTTCTTCTGTTTCTTCTGCTTCACCCTCCAGACTTCACCTTCTCCTTCTCCTTCTTCTGCTTCTTCTGCTTCACACTCCAGACTTCACCTTCTCCTTCTCCTTCTTCTGCTTCTTCTGCTGCGCCCTCCAGGCTTCACCTTCTCCTTCTCCTTCTTCTACTTCTTCTGCTACACCCCCCTGACTTCACCTGCTCCTTCTCCTTCTTCTGCTTCTTCTGATTCACCCTCCTAAATTCACCTTCTCCTTCTCCTTCTTCTGCTTCTTCTGATTCACCCTCCTGACTTCTCCTTCTCCTTCTCCTTCTTCTGCTTCTTCTGATTCACCCTCCAGACTTCACCTTCTCCTTCTCCTTCTTCTGCTTCTTCTGATTCACCCTCCAGACTTCACCTTCTCCTTCTCCTTCTTCTGCTTCTTCTGCTTCACCCTCCAGACTTCACCTTCTCCTTCTCCTTCTTCTGCTTCTTCTGCTTCACCCTCCTGACTTCACCTTCTCCTTCTCCTTCTTCTACTTCTTCTGATTCACCCTCCAGACTTCACCTACTCCTTCTCCTTCTTCTGCTTCTTCTGCTTCACCCTCCAGACTTCACCTTCTCCTTCTCCTTCTTCTGCTTCTTCTGCTTCGCCCTCCAGACTTCACCTTCTCCTTCTCCTTCTTCTGCTTCTTCTGCTTCACTCTCCTGACTTCACCTTCTCCTTCTCCTTCTTCTACTTCTTCTGATTCACCCTCCAGACTTCACCCTCTCCTTCTCCTTCTTCTGCTTCTTCTGCTTCACCCTCCAGACTTCACCTTCTCTTTCTCCTTCTTCTGCTTCTTCTGCTGCGCCCTCCACACTTCACCTTCTCCTTCTCCTTCTTCTGCTTCTTCTGATTCACCCTCCAGACTTCACCTTCTCCTTCTCCTTCTTCTACTTCTTCTGATCCACCCTCCTGACTTCACCTTCTCCTTCTCCTTCTTCTGCTTCTTCTGCTTCACCCTCCAGACTTCACCAACTCCTTCTCCTTCTTCTGCTTCTGCTGCTTCACCCACCAGACTTCACCTTCTCCTTCTCCTTCTTCTGCTTCTTCTGCTTCACCCTCCTGACTTCACCTTATCCTTCTCCTTCTTCTACTTCTTCTGATTCACCCTCCAGACTTCACCTACTCCTTCTCCTTCTTCTGCTTCTTCTGCTTCACCCTCCAGACTTCACCTTCTCCTTCTCCTTCTTCTGCTTCTTTTGCTTCGCCCTCCAGACTTCACCTTCTCCTTCTCCTTCTTCTGCTTCTTCTGCTTCACTCTCCTGACTTCACCTTCTCCTTCTCCTTCTTCTACTTCTTCTGATTCACCCTCCAGACTTCACCCTCTCCTTCTCCTTCTTCTGCTTCTTCTGCTTCACCCTCCAGACTTCACCTTCTCCTTCTCCTTCTTCTGCTTCTTCTGCTTCACCGTCCTGACTTCACCTTCTCCTTCTCCTTCTTCTACTTCTTCTGCTTCACCCCCCTGACTTCACCTGCTCCTTCTCCTTCTTCTGCTTCTTCTGATTCACCCTCCTAACTTCACCTTCTCCTTCTCCTTCTTCTGCTTCTTCTGATTCACCCTCCAGACTTCACCTTCTCCTTCTCCTTCTTCTACTTCGTCTGATTCACCCTCCAGACTTCACCTTCTCCTTCTCCTTCTTCTACTTCTTCTGATTCACCCTCCAGTCTTCACCTACTCCTTCTCCTTCTTCTGTTTCTTCTGCTTCACCCTCCAGACTTCACCTTCTCCTTCTCTTTGTTCTGCTTCTTCTGATTCACCCTCCAGACTTCATCTTCTCCTTCTCCTTCTTCTGATTCTTTTGATTCACCCTCCAGACTTCACCTTCTCCTTCTCCTTCTTCTGCTTCTTCTGATTCACCCTCCTGACTTCACCTTCTCCTTCTCCTTCTTCTACTTCTTCTGCTTCACCCTCCAGACTTCACCTTCTCCTTCTCCTTCTTCTACTTCTTCTGATTCACCCTCCAGACTTCACCTTCTCCTTCTCCTTCTTCTGCTTCTTCTGATTCACCCTCCAGACTTCACCTTCTACTTCTCCTTATTCTGCTTCTTCTGATTTACCCTCCAGACTTCACCTTCTCCTTCTCCTTCTTCTGCTTCTTCTGATTCACCCTCCAGACTTCACCTTTTCCTTCTCCTTCTTCTGCTTCTTCTGATTCACCCTCCAGACTTCACCTTCTCCTTCTCCTTCTTCTGCTTCTTCTGATTCACCCTCCAGACTTCACCTTCTCCTTTTCCTTCTTCTACTTCTTCTGATTCACCCTCCAGACTTCACCTTCTCCTTCTCTTTCTTCTGCTTCTTCTGATTCACCCTCCAGACTTCACCTTCTCCTTCTCCTTCTTCTACTTCTTCTGATTCACCCTCCAGACTTCACCTTCTCCTTCTCCTTCTTCTGCTTCTTCTGATTCACCCTCCAGACTTCACCTTCTTCTTCTCCTTCGTCTACTTCTTCTGATTCAACCTCCAGACTACACCTTCTCCTTCTCCTTCTTCTACTTCTTCTCATTCACCCTCCAGACTTCACCTTCTCCTTCTCCTTCTTCTCTTTCTTCTGATTCACCCTCCAGACTTCATCTTCTCCTTCTCCTTCTTCTACTTGTTCTGATTCACCCTCCAGACTTCACCTTCTCCTTCTCCTTCTTCTACTTCTTCTGATTCACCCTCCAGACTTCATCTTCTCCTTCTCCTTCTTCTGCTTCTTCTGATTCACCCTCCAGACTTCACCTTCTCCTTCTCCTTCTTCTGCTTCTTCTGATTCACCCTCCAGACTTCAACTTCTCCTTCTCCTTCTTCTACTTCTTCTGATTCACGCTCCAGACTTCACCTTCTTCTCCTTCTTCTAATTCTTCTGATTCACCCTCCAGTCTTCACCTTCTCCTTCTCCTTCTTCTGTTTCTTCTGCTTCACCCTCCAGACTTCACCTTCTCCTTCTCCTTCTTCTGCTTCTTCTGCTTCACACTCCAGACTTCACCTTCTCCTTCTCCTTCTTCTGCTTCTTCTGCTGCGCCCTCCAGGCTTCACCTTCTCCTTCTTCTGCTTCTTCTGCTTCACCGTCCTGACTTCACCTTCTCCTTCTCCTTCTTCTACTTCTTCTGCTACACCCCCCTGACTTCACCTGCTCCTTCTCCTTCTTCTGCTTCTTCTGATTCACCCTCCTAAATTCACCTTCACCTTCTCCTTCTTCTGCTTCTTCTGATTCACCCTCCTGACTTCACCTTCTCCTTCTCCTTCTTCTGCTTCTTCTGATTCACCCTCCAGACTTCACCTTCTCCTTCTCCTTCTTCTGCTTCTTCTGATTCACCCTCCAGACTTCACCTTCTCCTTCTCCTTCTTCTGCTTCTTCTGCTTCACCCTCCAGACTTCACCTTCTCCTTCTCCTTCTTCTGCTTCTTCTGCTTCACCCTCCTGACTTCACCTTCTCCTTCTCCTTCTTCTACTTCTTCTGATTCACCCTCCAGACTTCACCTACTCCTTCTCCTTCTTCTGCTTCTTCTGCTTCAACCTCCAGACTTCACCTTCTCCTTCTCCTTCTTCTGCTTCTTCTGCTTCGCCCTCCAGACTTCACCTTCTCCTTCTCCTTCTTCTGCTTCTTCTGCTTCACTCTCCTGACTTCACCTTCTCCTTCTCCTTCTTCTACTTCTTCTGATTCACCCTCCAGACTTCACCCTCTCCTTCTCCTTCTTCTGCTTCTTCTGCTTCACCCTCCAGACTTCACCTTCTCTTTCTCCTTCTTCTGCTTCTTCTGCTGCGCCCTCCAGACTTCACCTTCTCCTTCTCCTTCTTCTGCTTCTTCTGATTCACCCTCCAGACTTCACCTTCTCCTTCTCCTTCTTCTACTTCTTCTGATCCACCCTCCTGACTTCACCTTCTCCTTCTCCTTCTTCTGCTTCTTCTGCTTCACCCTCCAGACTTCACCTTCTCCTTCTCCTTCTTCTGCTTCCTCTGCTTCACCCACCAGACTTCACCTTCTCCTTCTCCTTCTTCTGCTTCTTCTGCTTCACCCTCCTGACTTCACCTACTCCTTCTCCTTCTTCTGCTTCTTCTGCTTCACCCTCCAGACTTCACCTACTCCTTCTACTTCTTCTGCTTCTTCTGCCTCGCCCTCCAGACTTCAGCTTCTCCTTCTCCTTCTTCTGCTTCTTCTGCTTCACTCTCCTGACTTCACCTTCTCCTTCTCCTTCTTCTACTTCTTCTGATTCACCCTCCAGACTTCACCCTCTCCTTCTCCTTCTTCTGCTTCTTCTGCTTCACCCTCCAGACTTCACCTTCCCTTTCTCCTTCTTCTGCTTCTTCTGCTGCGCCCTCCAGACTTCGTCTTCTCCTTCTCCTTCTTCTGCTTCTTCTGATTCACCCTCCAGACTTCACCTTCTCCTTCTCCTTCTTCTACTTCTTCTGATCCACCCTCCTGACTTCACCTTCTCCTTCTCCTTCTTCTGCTTCTTCTGCTTCACCCTCCAGACTTCACCTTCTCCTTCTCCTTCTTCTGCTTCTTCTGCTTCACCCACCAGACTTCACCTTCTCCTTCTCCTTCTTCTGCTTCTTCTGCTTCACCCTCCTGACTTCACCTTATCCTTCTCCTTCTTCTACTTCTTCTGATTCACCCTCCAGACTTCACCTACTCCTTCTCCTTCTTCTGCTTCTTCTGCTTCACCCTCCAGACTTCACCTTCTCCTTCTCCTTCTTCTGCTTCTTCTGCTTCGCCCTCCAGACTTCACCTTCTCCTTCTCCTTCTTCTGCTTCTTCTGCTTCACTCTCCTGACTTCACCTTCTCCTTCTCCTTCTTCTACTTCTTCTGATTCACCCTCCAGACTTCACCCTCTCCTTCTCCTTCTTCTGCTTCTTCTGCTTCACCCTCCAGACTTCACCTTCTCCTTCTCCTTCTTCTGCTTCTTCTGCTTCACCGTCCTGACTTCACCTTCTCCTTCTCCTTCTTCTACTTCTTCTGCTTCACCCCCCTGACTTCACCTGCTCCTTCTCCTTCTTCTGCTTCTTCTGATTCACCCTCCTAACTTCACCTTCTCCTTCTCCTTCTTCTGCTTCTTCTGATTCACCCTCCAGACTTCACCTTCTCCTTCTCCTTCTTCTACTTCGTCTGATTCACCCTCCAGACTTCACCTTCTCCTTCTCCTTCTTCTACTTCTTCTGATTCACCCTCCAGTCTTCACCTACTCCTTCTCCTTCTTCTGTTTCTTCTGCTTCACCCTCCAGACTTCACCTTCTCCTTCTCTTTCTTCTGCTTCTTCTGATTCACCCTCCAGACTTCATCTTCTCCTTCTCCTTCTTCTGATTCTTCTGATTCACCCTCCAGACTTCACCATCTCCTTCTCCTTCTTCTGCTTCTTCTGATTCACCCTCCTGACTTCACCTTCTCCTTCTCCTTCTTCTACTTCTTCTGCTTCACCCTCCAGACTTCACCTTCTCCTTCTCCTTCTTCTACTTCTTCTGATTCACCCTCCAGACTTCACCCTCTCCTTCTCCTTCTTCTGCTTCTTCTGCTTCACCTTCCAGACTTTACCTTCTCTTTCTCCTTCTTCTGCTTCTTCTGCTGCGCCCTCCAGACTTCACCTTCTCCTTCTCCTTCTTCTGCTTCTTCTGATTCCCCCTCCAGACTTCACCTTCTCCTTCTCCTTCTTCTACTTCTTCTGATCCACCCTCCTGACTTCACCTTCTCCTTCTCCTTCTTCTGCTTCTTCTGCTTCACCCTCCAGACTTCACCTTCTCCTTCTCCTTCTTCTGCTTCTTCTGCTTCACCCACCAGACTTCACCTTCTCCTTCTCCTTCTTCTGCTTCTTCTGCTTCACCCTCCTGACTTCACCTTATCCTTCTCCTTCTTCTACTTCTTCTGATTCACCCTCCAGACTTCACCTACTCCTTCTCCTTCTTCTGCTTCTTCTGCTTTACCCTCCAGACTTCACCTTCTCCTTCTCCTTCTTCTGCTTATTCTGCTTCGCCCTCCAGACTTCACCTTCTCCTTCTCCTTCTTCTGCTTCTTCTGCTTCACTCTCCTGACTTCACCTTCTCCTTCTCCTTCTTCTACTTCTTCTGATTCACCCTCCAGACTTCACCCTCTCCTTCTCCTTCTTCTGCTTCTTCTGCTTCACCCTCCAGACTTCACCTTCTCCTTCTCCTTCTTCTGCTTCTTCTGCTTCACCGTCCTGACTTCACCTTCTCCTTCTCCTTCTTCTACTTCTTCTGCTTCACCCCCCTGACTTCACCTGCTCCTTCTCCTTCTTCTGCTTCTTCTGATTCACCCTCCTAACTTCACCTTCTCCTTCTCCTTCTTCTGCTTCTTCTGATTCACCCTCCAGACTTCACCTTCTCCTTCTCCTTCTTCTACTTCGTCTGATTCACCCTCCAGACTTCACCTTCTCCTTCTCCTTCTTCTACTTCTTCTGATTCACCCTCCAGTCTTCACCTACTCCTTCTCCTTCTTCTGTTTCTTCTGCTTCACCCTCCAGACTTCACCTTCTCCTTCTCTTTCTTCTGCTTCTTCTGATTCACCCTCCAGACTTCATCTTCTCCTTCTCCTTCTTCTGATTCTTCTGATTCACCCTCCAGACTTCACCTTCTCCTTCTCCTTCTTCTGCTTCTTCTGATTCACCCTCCTGACTTCACCTTCTCCTTCTCCTTCTTCTACTTCTTCTGCTTCACCCTCCAGACTTCACCTTCTCCTTCTCCTTCTTCTACTTCTTCTGATTCACCCTCCAGACTTCACCTTCTCCTTCTCCTTCTTCTGCTTCTTCTGATTCACCCTCCAGACTTCACCTTCTCCTTCTCCTTATTCTGCTTCTTCTGATTCACCCTCCAGACTTCACCTTCTCCTTCTCCTTCTTCTGCTTCTTCTGATTCACCCTCCAGACTTCACCTTTTCCTTCTCCTTCTTCTGCTTCTTCTGATTCACCCTCCAGACTTCACCTTCTCCTTCTCCTTCTTCTGATTCTTCTGATTCACCCTCCAGACTTCACCTTCTCCTTCTCCTTCTTCTACTTCTTCTGATTCACCCTCCAGACTTCACCTTCTCCTTCTCTTTCTTCTGCTTCTTCTGATTCACCCTCCAGACTTCATCTTCTCCTTCTCCTTCTTCTCCTTCTTCTGCTTCACCCTCCAGACTTCACCTTCTCCTTCTCCTTCTTCTGCTTCTTCTGCTTCACCCTCCTGACTTCACCTTCTCCTTCTCCTTCTTCTACTTCTTCTGATTCACCCTCCTGACTTCACCTTCTCCTTCTCCTTCTTCTACTTCTTCTGCTTCACCCTCCAGACTTCACCTTCTCCTTCTCCTTCTTCTACTTCTTCTGATTCACCCTCCAGACTTCACCTTCTCCTTCTCCTTCTTCTACTTCTTCTGATTCACCCTCCAGACTTCACCTTCTCCTTCTCCTTCTTCTACTTCTTCTGATTCATCCTCCAGACTTCACCTTCTCCTTCTCCTTCTTCTGCTTCTTCTGATTCACCCTCCAGACATCACCTTCTCCTTCTCCTTATTCTGCTTCTTCTGATTCACCCTCCAGACTTCACCTTCTCCTTCTCCTTCTTCTGCTTCTTCTGATTCACCCTCCAGACTTCACCTTCTCCTTCTCCTTCTTCTGCTTCTTCTGATTCACCCTCCAGACTTCACCTTCTCCTTCTCCTTCTTCTACTTCTTCTGATTCACCCTCCAGACTTCAACTTCTCCTTCTCCTTCTTCTGCTTCTTCTGATTCACCCTCCAGACTTCACCTTCTCCTTCTCCTTCGTCTACTTCTTCTGATTCACCCTCCAGACTACACCTTCTCCTTCTCCTTCTTCTACTTCTTCTGATTCACCCTCCAGACTTCACCTTCTCCTTCTCCTTCTTCTGTTTCTTCTGATTCACCCTCCAGACTTCACCTTCTCCTTCTCCTTCTTCTACTTCTTCTGATTCACCCTCCAGACTTCACCTTCTCCTTCTCCTTCTTCTACTTCTTCTGATTCACCCTCCAGACTTCATCTTCTCCTTCTCCTTCTTCTGCATCTTCTGATTCACCCTCCAGACTTCACCTTCTCCTTCTCCTTCTTCTGCTTCTTCTGATTCACCCTCCAGACTTCACCTTCTCCTTCTCCTTCTTCTACTTCTTCTGATTCACCCTCCAGACTTCACCTTCGCCTTCTCCTTCTTCTACTTCTTCTGATTCACCCTCCAGTCTTCACATTCTCCTTCTCCTTCTTCTGTTTCTTCTGCTTCAGCCTCCAGACTTCACCTTCTCCTTCTCTTTCTTCTGATTCTTCTGATTCACCCTCCAGACTTCACCTTCTCCTTCTCCTTCTTCTGATTCTTCTGATTCACCCTCCAGACTTCACCTTCTCCTTCTCCTTCTTCTGCTTCTTCTGATTCACCCTCCTGGCTTCACCTTCTCCTTCTCCTTCTTCTCCTTCTTCTGCTTCACCCTCCAGACTTCACCTTCTCCTTCTCCTTCTTCTACCTCTTCTGATTCACCCTCCAGACTTCACCTTCTCCTTCTCCTTCTTCTGCTTCTTCTGATTCACCCTCCAGACTTCACCTTCTCCTTCTCCTTATTCTGCTTCTTCTGATTCACCCTCCAGACTTCACCTTCTCCTTCTCGTTATTCTGCTTCTTCTGATTCAACCTCCAGACTTCACCTTCTCCTTCTCCTTCTTCTGCTTCTTCTGATTCACCCTCCAGACTTCACCTTCTCCTTCTCCTTCTTCTGTTTCTTCTGATTCGCCCTCCAGACTTCACCTTCTCCTTCTCCTTCTTCTGCTTCTTCTGATTCACCCTCCTGACTTCACCTTCTCCTTCTCCTTCTTCTACTTCTTCTGATTCACCCTCCTGACTTCACCTTCTCCTTCTCCTTCTTCTCCTTCTTCTGATTCACCCTCCAGACTTCACCTTCTCCTTCTCCTTCTTCTGCTTCTTCTGATTCACCCTCCAGACTTCACCTTCTCATTCTCCTTCTTCTGCTTCTTCTGCTGCGCCCTCCAGACTTCACCTTCTCCTTCTCCTTCTTCTGCTTCTTCTGATTCACCCTCCTGACCTCACCTTCTCCTTCTCCTTCTTCTACTTCTTCTGATTCACCCTCCAGACTTCATCTTCGCTTTCTCCTTCTTCTGCTTCTTCTGATTCACCCTCCAGACTTCACCTTCTCCTTCTCCTTCTTCTGCTTCTTCTGATTCACCCTCCAGACTTCACCTTCTCCTTCTCCTTCTTCTACTTCTACTGATTCACCCTCCAGACTTCACCTTCTCCTTCTCCTTCTTCTACTTCTTCTGATTCACCCTCCAGTCTTCACCTTCTCCTTCTACTTCTTCTGCTTCTTCTGATTCACCCTCCAGACTTCACCTTCTCCTTCTTCTGATTCTTCTGATTCACCCTCCAGACTTCACCTTCTCCTTCCCCTTCTTCTGCTTCTTCTGATTCACCCTCCTGACTTCACCTTCTCCTTCTCCTTCTTCTACTTCTTCTGATTCACCCTCCTGACTTCACCTTCTCCTTCTCCTTCTTCTCCTTCTTCTGCTTCCCCCTCCAGACTTCACCTTCTCCTTCTCCTTCTTCTGCTTCTTCTGATTCACCCTCCAGACTTCACCTTCTCCTTCTCCTTCGTCTGCTTCTTCTGATTCACCCTCCAGACTTCACCTTCTCCTTCTTATTCTGCTTCTTCTGATTCACCCTCCAGACTTCACCTTCTCCTTCTCCTTCTTCTGCTTCTTCTGATTCACCCTCCAGACTTCACCTTCTCCTTCTCCTTCTTCTGCTTCTTCTGATTCACCCTCCAGACTTCACCTTCTCCTTCTCCTTCTTCTACTTCTTCTGATTCACCCTCCAGACTTCATCTTCTCCTTCTCCTTCCTCTACTTCTTCTGATTCAGCCTCCAGACTTCACCTTCTCCTTCTCCTTCTTCTACTTCTTCTGATTCACCCTCCAGACTTCACCTTCTCCTTCTCCTTCATCTACTTCTTCTGATTCACCCTCCAGACTTCGCCTTCTCCTTCACCTTCTTCTGCTTCTTCTGATTCACCTCCAGACTTCACCTTCTCCTTCTCCTTCTTCTGCTTCTTCTGATTCACCCTTCAGACTTCACCTTCTCCTTCTCCTTCTTCTGCTTCTTCTGATTCACCCTCCAGACCTCACCTTCTCCTTCTTATACATCTTCTGATTCACCCTCCAGACATCATCTTCTCCTTCTCCTTCTTGTGCTTCTTCTGATTCACCCTCCAGACGTCACCTTCTCCTTCTCCTTCTTCTGCTTCTTCTGATTCACCCTCCAGACTTCGCCTTCTCCTTCTTCTACTTCTTCTGATTCACCCTCCAGACTTCACCTTCTCCTTCTCCTTCTTCTACTTCTTCTGATTCACCCTCCAGTCTTCACCTTCTCCTTCTCCTTCTTCTGCTTCTTCTGATTCACCCTCCAGACTTCACCTTCTCCTTCTCCTTCTTCCGCCTCTTCTGATTCACCCTCCTGACTTCACCTTCTCCTTCTCCTTCTTCTGCTTCTTCTGATTCACGCTCCAGACTTCACCTTCTCCTTCTCCTTCTTCTACTTCTTCTGATTCACCCTCCAGACTTCACCGTCTCCTTCTACTTCTTCTGCTTCTTCTGATTCAACCTCCAGAATTCACCTTCTCCTTCTCCTTCTTCTGCTTCTTCTGATTCACCCTCCAGACTTCACCTTCTCCTTCTCCTTCTTCTACTTCTTCTGTTTCACCCTCCAGACTTCACCTTCTCCTTCTCCTGCTTCTGCTTCTTCTGATTCACCCTCCAGACTTCACCTTCTCCTTCTCCTTCGTCTACGTCTTCTGATTCATCCTCCAGACTACACCTTCTCCTTCTCCTTCTTTTACTTCTTCTGATTCACCCTCCAGACTTCACCTTCTCCTTCTCCTTCTTCTGCTTCTTCTGATTCACCCTCCAGACTTCACCTTCTCCTTCTCCTTCTTCTACTTCTTCTGATTCACACTCCAAACTTCACCTTCTCCTTCTCCTTCTTCTACTTCTTCTGATTCATCCTCCAGACTTCACCTTCTCCTTCTCCTTCTTCTACTTCTTCTGCTTCTCCCTCCAGACTTCACCTTCTCCTTCTCCTTCTTCTGCTTCTTTTGATTCACCCTCCAGACTTCACCTTCTCCTTCTCCTTCTTCTACTTCTTCTGATTCACCCTCCAGACTTCACCTTCTCCTTCTCCTTCTTCTACTTCTTCTGATTCACCCTCCAGACTTCACCTTCTCCTTCTCCTTCTTCTACTTCTTCTGATTCACCCTCCTGACTTCACCTTCTCCTTCTCCTTCTTCTGCTTCTTCTGCTTCACCCTCCAGACTTCACCTTCTCCTTCTCCTTCTTCTGCTTCTTCTGCTTCACCCTCCAGACTTCACCTTCTCCTTCTCCTTCTTCTGCTTCTTCTGCTTCACCCTCCTGACTTCACCTTCTGCTACTCCTTCTTCTACTTCTTCTGATTCACCCTCCAGACTTCACCTTCTCCTTCTCCTTCATCTGCTTTTTCTGCTTCACCCTCCAGAATTCACCTTCTCCTTCTCCTTCTTCTGCTTCGCCCTCCAGACTTCACCTTCTCCTTCTCCTTCTTCTGCTTCTTCTGCTTCACCCTCCAGACTTCACCTTCTCCTTCTTCTGCTTCTTCTGCTTCACCCTCCTGACTTCACCTTCTCCTTCTCCTTCTTCTACTTCTTCTGATTCACCCTCCAGACTTCACCTTCTCCTTCTCCTTCTTCTGCTTCTACGGCTTCACCCTCCAGACTTCAGCTTCTCCTTCTCCTTCTTCTGCTTCTTCTGCTGTGCCCTCCAGACTTGACCTTCTCCTTCTCCTTCTTCTGCTTCTTCTGCTTCACCCTCCTGACTTCACCTTCTCCTGCTCCTTCTTCTACTTCTTCTGCTTCACCCCCTGACTTCACCTTCTCCTTCTCCTTCTTCTGCTTCTTCTGATTCACCCTCCTAACTTCACCTTCTCCTTCTCCTTCTTCTGCTTCTTCTGATTCACCCTCCTGACTTCACCTTCTCCTTCTCCTTCTTCTGCTTCTTCTGATCCACCCTCCAGACTTCACCTTCTGCTTCTCCTTCTTCTGCTTCTTCTGATTCACCCTCCAGACCTCACCTTCTCCTTCTCCTTCTTCTACTTCTTCTGATTCACCCTCCAGACTTCATCTTCTCCTTCTCCTTCTTCTGCTTCTTCTGATTCACCCTCCAGACTTCACCTTCTCCTTCTCCTTCTTCTGCTTCTTCTGATTCACCCTCCAGACTTCACCTTCTCCTTCTCCTTCTTCTACTTCTTCTGATTCACCCTCCAGACTTCACCTTCTTCTTCTCCTTCTTCTCCGTCTTCTGATTCACCCTCCAGTCTTCACCTTCTCCTTCTCCTTCTTCTGCTTCTTCTGCTTCACCCTCCAGACTTCACCTTCTCCTTCTCTTTCTTCTGCTTCTTCTGATTCACCCTCCAGACTTCACCTTCTCCTTCTCCTTCTTCTGATTGTTCTGGTTCACCCTCCAGACTTCACCTTCTCCTTCTCCTTCTTCTGCTTCTTCTGATTCACCCTAGTGACTTCACCTTCTCCTTCTCCTTCTTCTACTTCTTCTGATTCACCCTCCTGACTTCACCTTCTCCTTCTCCTTCTTCTACTTCTTCTGCTTCACCCTCCAGACTTCACCTTCTCCTTCTCCTTCTTCTACTTCTTCTGATTCACCCTCCAGACTTCACCTTCTCCTTCTCCTTCTTCTGCTTCTTCTGATTCACCCTCCAGACTTCACCTTCTCCTTCTCCTTATTCTGCTTCTTCTGATTCACCCTCCAGACTTCACCTTCTCCTTCTCCTTCTTCTGCTTCTTCTGATTCACCATCCAGACTTCACCTTCTCCTTCTCCTTCTTCTGCTTCTTCTGATTCACCCTCCAGACTTCACCTTCTCCTTCTCCTTCTTCTACTTCTTCTGATTCACCCTCCAGACTTCATCTTCTCCTTCTCCTTCTTCTGCTTCTTCTGATTCACCCTCCAGACTTCACCTTCTCCTTCTCCTTCTTCTGCTTCTTCTGATTCACCCTCCAGACTTCACCTTCTCCTTCTCCTTCTTCTACTTCTTCTGATTCACCCTCCAGACTTCACCTTCTCCTTCTCCTTCTTTTACTTCTTCTGATTCACCCTCCGGACTTCACCTTCTCCTTCTCCTTCTTCTGCTTCTTCTGATTCACCCTCCAGACTTCACCTTCTCCTTCTCCTTCTTCTGCTTCTTCTGATTCACCCTCCAGACTTCACCTTCTCCTTCTCCTTTTTCTGCTTCTTCTGATTCACCCTTCAGACTTCACCTTCTCCTTCTCCTTCTTCTGCTTCTTCTGATTCACCCTCCAGATCTCACCTTCTCCTTCTCCTTCTTCTACTTCTTCTGATTCACCCTCCAGACTTCATCTTCTCCTTCTCCTTCTTCTGCTTCTTCTGATTCACCCTCCAGATTTCACCTTCTCCTTCTCCTTCTTCTGCTTCTTCTGATTCACACTCCAGACTTCGCCTTCTCCTTCTCCTTCTTCTACTTCTTCTGATTCACCCTTCAGACTTCACCTTCTCCTTCTCCTTCTTATACTTCTTCTGATTCACCCTCCAGTCTTCACCTTCTCCTTCGCCTTCTTCTGCTTCTTCTGATTCACCCTCCAGATTTCACCTTCTCCTTCTCCTTCTTCTGCTTCTTCTGATTCACCCTCCTGACTTCACCTTCTCCTTCTCCTTCTTCTGCTTCTTCTGATTCACCCTCCAGACTTCACCTTCTCCTTCTCCTTCTTCTACTTCTTCTGATTCACCCTCCAGACTTCACCTTCTCCGTCTCCTTATTCTGCTTCTTCTGATTCACCCTCCAGACTTCACCTTCTCCTTCTCCTTCTTCTGCTTCTTCTGATTCACCCTCCAGACTTCACCTTCTCCTTCTCCTTCTTCTGCTTCTTCTGATTCACCCTCCAGACTTCACCTTCTCCTTCTCCTTCTTCTACTTCTTCTGATTCACCCTCCAGACTTCATCTTCTCCTTCTCCTTCTTCTGCTTCTTCTGATTCACCCTCCAGACTTCACCTTCTCCTTCTCCTTCGTCTACTTCTTCTGATTCACCCTCCAGACTACACCTTCTCCTTCTCCTTCTTCTACTTCTTCTGATTCACCCTCCAGACTTCACCTTCTCCTTCTCCTTCTTCTACTTCTTCTGATTCACCCTCCAGACTTCATCTTCGCCTTCTCCTTCTTCTGAATCTTCTGATTCACCCTCCAGACTTCACCTTCTCCTTCTCCTTCTTCTGCTTCTTCTGATTCACCCTCCAGACTTCACCTTCTCCTTCTCCTTCTTCTACTTCTTCTGATTCACCCTCCAGACTTCAACTTCTCCTTCTCCTTCTTCTACTTCTTCTGATTCACCCTCCAGTCTTCACATTCTCCTTCTCCTTCTTCTGTTTCTTCTGCTTCAGCCTCCAAACTTCACCTTCTCCTTCTCTTTCTTCTGATTCTTCTGATTCACCCTCCAGACTTCACCTTCTCCTTCTCCTTCTTCTGATTCTTCTGATTCACCCTCCAGACTTCACCTTCTCCTTCTCCTTCTTCTGCTTCTTCTGATTCACCCTAGTGGCTTCACCTTCTCCTTCTCCTTCTTCTACTTCTTCTGATTCACCCTCCTGACTTCACCTTCTCCTTCTCCTTCTTCTCCTTCTTCTGCTTCACCCTCCAGACTTCACCTTCTCCTTCTCCTTCTTCTACCTCTTCTGATTCACCCTCCAGACTTCACCTTCTCCTTCTCCTTCTTCTGCTTCTTCTGATTCACCCTCCAGACTTCACCTTCTCCTTCTCCTTATTCTGCTTCTTCTGATTCACCCTCCAGACTTCACCTTCTCCTTCTCCTTATTCTGCTTCTTCTGATTCAACCTCCAGACTTCACCTTCTCCTTCTCCTTCTTCTGCTTCTTCTGATTCACCCTCCAGACTTCACCTTCTCCTTCTCCTTCTTCTGTTTCTTCTGATTCGCCCTCCAGACTTCACCTTCTCCTTCTCCTTCTTCTGCTTCTTCTGATTCACCCTCCTGACTTCACCTTCTCCTTCTCCTTCTTCTACTTCTTCTGATTCACCCTCCTGACTTCACCTTCTCCTTCCCCTTCTTCTACTTCTTCTGCTTCACCCTCCAGACTTCACCTTCTCCTTCTCCTTCTTCTACTTCTTCTGATTCACCCTCCAGACTTCACCTTCTCCTTCTCCTTCTTCTGCTTCTTCTGATTCACCCTCCAGACTTCACCTTCTCCTTCTCCTTATTCTGCTTCTTCTGATTCACCCTCCAGACTTCACCTTCTCCTTCTCCTTCTTCTGCTTCTTCTGATTCACCCTCCAGACTTCACCTTCTCCTTCTCCTTCTTCTGCTTCTTCTGATTCACCCTCCAGACATCACCTTCTCCTTCACCTTCTTCTGCTTCTTCTGATTCACCCTCCAGACTTCACCTTCTCCTTCTCCTTCTTCTACTTCTTCTGATTCTCCCTCCAGACTTCACCTTCTCCTTCTCTTTCTTCTGCTTCTTCTGATTCACCCTCCAGACTTCACCTTCTCCTTCTCCTTCTTCTGATTCTTCTGATTCACCCTCCAGATTTCACCTTCTCCTTCTCCTTCTTCTGCTTCTTCTGATTCACCCTCCTGACTTCACCTTCTCCTTCTCCTTCTTCTACTTCTTCTGATTCACCCTCCTGACTTCACCTTCTCCTTCTCCTTCTTCTACCTCTTCTGCTTCACCCTCCAGACTTCACCTTCTCCTTCTCCTTCTTCTACTTCTTCTGATTCACCCTCCAGACTTCACCTTCTCCTTCTCCTTCTTCTACTTCTTCTGATTCAGCCTACAGACTTCACCTTCTCCTTCTCCTTCTTCTGCTTCTTCTGATTCACCCTCCAGACTTCACCTTCTCCTTCTCCTTATTCTGCTTCTTCTGTTTCACCCTCCAGACTTCACCTTCTCCTTCTCCTTCTTCTGCTTCTTCTGATTCACCCTCCAGACTTCACCTTCTCCTTCTCCTTCTTCTGCTTCTTCTGATTCACCCTCCAGACTTCACCTTCTCCTTCTCCTTCTTCTACTTCTTCTGATTCACCCTCCAGACTTCACCTTCTCCTTCTCCTTCTTCTGCTTCTTCTGATTCACCCTCCAGACTTCACCTTCTCCTTCTCCTTCGTCTACTTCTTCTTATTCACCCTCCAGCCTACACCTTCTCCTTCTCCTTCTTCTACTTCTTCTGATTCACCCTCCAGACTTCACCTTCTCCTTCTCCTTCTTCTGTTTCTTCTGATTCACCCTCCAGACTTCACCTTCTCCTTCTCCTTCTTCTACTTCTTCTGATTCAGCCTCCAGACTTCACCTTCTCCTTCTCCTTCTTCTACTTCTTCTGATTCACCCTCCAGACTTCATCATCTCCTTCTCCTTCTTCTCCTTCTTCTGATTCACCCTCCAGACTTCACCTTCTCCTTCTCCTTCTTCTGCTTCTTCTGATTCACCCTCCAGACTTCACCTTCTCCTTCTCCTTCTTCTGCTTCTTCTGATTCACCCTCCAGACTTCACCTTCTCCTTCTCCTTCTTCTACTTCTTCTAATTCACCCTCCAGACTTCACCTTCTCCTTCTCTTTCTTCTGCTTCTTCTGATTCTCCCTCCAGACTTCACCTTCTCCTTCTCCTTCTTCTGATTCTTCTGATTCACCCTCCAGACTTCACCTTCTCCTTCTGCTTCTTCTGCTTCTTCTGATTCACACTCCTGACTTCACCTTCTCCTTCTCCTTCTTCTACTTCTTCTGATTCACCCTCCTGACTTCACCTTCTCCTTCTCCTTCTTCTACTTCTTCTGCTTCACCCTCCAGACTTCACCTTCTCCTTCTCCTTCTTCTACTTCTTCTGATTCACCCTCCAGACTTCACCTTCTCCTTCTCCTTCTTCTACTTCTTCTGATTCACCCTCCAGACTTCACCTTCTCCTTCTCCTTCTTCTACTTCTTCTGATTCATCCTCCAGACTTCACCTTCTCCTTCTCCTTCTTCTGCTTCTTCTGATTCACCCTCCAGACTTCACCTTCTCCTTCTCCTTCTTCTGCTTCTTCTGATTCACCCTCCAGACTTCACCTTCTCCTTCTCCTTCTTCTACTTCTTCTAATTCACCCTCCAGACTTCACCTTCTCCTTCTCTTTCTTCTGCTTCTTCTGATTCTCCCTCCAGACTTCACCTTCTCCTTCTCCTTCTTCTGATTCTTCTGATTCACCCTCCAGTCTTCACCTTCTCCTTCTCCTTCTTCTGCTTCTTCTGATTCACCCTCCTGACTTCACCTTCTCCTTCTCCTTCTTCTACTTCTTCTGATTCACCCTCCTGAATTCACCTTCTCCTTCTCCTTCTTCTACTTCTTCTGCTTCACCCTCCAGACTTCACCTTCTCCTTCTCCTTCTTCTACTTCTTCTGATTCACCCTCCAGACTTCACCTTCTCCTTCTCCTTCTTCTACTTCTTCTGATTCACCCTCCAGACTTCACCTTCTCCTTCTCTTTCTTCTGCTTCTTCTGATTCACCCTCCAGACTTCATCTTCTCCTTCTCCTTCTTCTCCTTCTTCTGCTTCACCCTCCAGACTTCACCTTCTCCTTCTCCTTCTTCTGCTTCTTCTGCTTCACCCTCCTGACTTCACCTTCTCCTTCTCCTTCTTCTACTTCTTCTGATTCACCCTCCTGACTTCACCTTCTCCTTCTCCTTCTTCTACTTCTTCTGCTTCACCCTCCAGACTTCACCTTCTCCTTCTCCTTCTTCTACTTCTTCTGATTCACCCTCCAGACTTCACCTTCTCCTTCTCCTTCTTCTACTTCTTCTGATTCACCCTCCAGACTTCACCTTCTCCTTCTCCTTCTTCTTCTTCTTCTGATTCATCCTCCAGACTTCACCTTCTCCTTCTCCTTCTTCTGCTTCTTCTGATTCACCCTCCAGACATCACCTTCTCCTTCTCCTTATTCTGCTTCTTCTGATTCAACCTCCAGACATCACCTTCTCCTTCTCCTTATTCTGCTTCTTCTGATTCAACCTCCAGACTTCACCTTCTCCTTCTCCTTCTTCTGCTTCTTCTGATTCACCCTCCAGACTTCACCTTCTCCTTCTCCTTCTTCTGTTTCTTCTGATTCGCCCTCCAGACTTCACCTTCTCCTTCTCCTTCTTCTGCTTCTTCTGATTCACCCTCCTGACTTCACCTTCTCCTTCTCCTTCTTCTACTTCTTCTGATTCACCCTCCTGACTTCACCTTCTCCTTCCCCTTCTTCTACTTCTTCTGCTTCACCCTCCAGACTTCACCTTCTCCTTCTCCTTCTTCTACTTCTTCTGATTCACCCTCCAGACTTCACCTTCTCCTTCTCCTTCTTCTGCTTCTTCTGATTCACCCTCCAGACTTCACCTTCTCCTTCTCCTTATTCTGCTTCTTCTGATTCACCCTCCAGACTTCACCTTCTCCTTCTCCTTCTTCTGCTTCTTCTGATTCACCCTCCAGACTTCACCTTCTCCTTCTCCTTCTTCTGCTTCTTCTGATTCACCCTCCAGACATCACCTTCTCCTTCACCTTCTTCTGCTTCTTCTGATTCACCATCCAGACTTCACCTTCTCCTTCTCCTTCTTCTACTTCTTCTGATTCTCCCTCCAGACTTCACTTTCTCCTTCTCTTTCTTCTGCTTCTTCTGATTCACCCTCCAGACTTCACCTTCTCCTTCTCCTTCTTCTGATTCTTCTGATACACCCTCCAGATTTCACCTTCTCCTTCTCCTTCTTCTGCTTCTTCTGATTCACCCTCCTGACTTCACCTTCTCCTTCTCCTTCTTCTACTTCTTCTGATTCACCCTCCTGACTTCACCTTCTCCTTCTCCTTCTTCTACCTCTTCTGCTTCACCCTCCAGACTTCACCTTCTCCTTCTCCTTCTTCTACTTCTTCTGATTCACCCTCCAGACTTCACCTTCTCCTTCTTCTACTTCTTCTGATTCAGCCTACAGACTTCACCTTCTCCTTCTCCTTCTTCTGCTTCTTCTGATTCACCCTCCAGACTTCACCTTCTCCTTCTCCTTATTCTGCTTCTTCTGTTTCACCCTCCAGACTTCACCTTCTCCTTCTCCTTCTTCTGCTTCTTCTGATTCACCCTCCAGACTTCACCTTCTCCTTCTCCTTCTTCTGCTTCTTCTGATTCACCCTCCAGACTTCACCTTCTCCTTCTCCTTCTTCTACTTCTTCTGATTCACCCTCCAGACTTCACCTTCTCCTTCTCCTTCTTCTGCTTCTTCTGATTCACCCTCCAGACTTCACCTTCTCCTTCTCCTTCGTCTACTTCTTCTTATTCACCCTCCAGCCTACACCTTCTCCTTCTCCTTCTTCTACTTCTTCTGATTCACCCTCCAGACTTCACCTTCTCCTTCTCCTTCTTCTGTTTCTTCTGATTCACCCTCCAGACTTCACCTTCTCCTTCTCCTTCTTCTACTTCTTCTGATTCAGCATCCAGACTTCACCTTCTCCTTCTCCTTCTTCTACTTCTTCTGATTCACCCTCCAGACTTCATCATCTCCTTCTCCTTCTTCTCCTTCTTCTGATTCACCCTCCAGACTTCACCTTCTCCTTCTCCTTCTTCTGCTTCTTCTGATTCACCCTCCAGACTTCACCTTCTCCTTCTCCTTCTTCTGCTTCTTCTGATTCACCCTCCAGACTTCACCTTCTCCTTCTCCTTCTTCTACTTCTTCTAATTCACCCTCCAGACTTCACCTTCTCCTTCTCTTTCTTCTGCTTCTTCTGATTCTCCCTCCAGACTTCACCTTCTCCTTCTCCTTCTTCTGATTCTTCTGATTCACCCTCCAGACTTCACCTTCTCCTTCTGCTTCTTCTGCTTCTTCTGATTCACACTCCTGACTTCACCTTCTCCTTCTCCTTCTTCTACTTCTTCTGATTCACCCTCCTGACTTCACCTTCTCCTTCTCCTTCTTCTACTTCTTCTGCTTCACCCTCCAGACTTCACCTTCTCCTTCTCCTTCTTCTACTTCTTCTGATTCACCCTCCAGACTTCACCTTCTCCTTCTCCTTCTTCTACTTCTTCTGATTCACCCTCCAGACTTCACCTTCTCCTTCTCCTTCTTCTACTTCTTCTGATTCATCCTCCAGACTTCACCTTCTCCTTCTCCTTCTTCTGCTTCTTCTGATTCACCCTCCAGACTTCACCTTCTCCTTCTCCTTCTTCTGCTTCTTCTGATTCACCCTCCAGACTTCACCTTCTCCTTCTCCTTCTTCTACTTCTTCTAATTCACCCTCCAGACTTCACCTTCTCCTTCTCTTTCTTCTGCTTCTTCTGATTCTCCCTCCAGACTTCACCTTCTCCTTCTCCTTCTTCTGATTCTTCTGATTCACCCTCCAGTCTTCACCTTCTCCTTCTCCTTCTTCTGCTTCTTCTGATTCACCCTCCTGACTTCACCTTCTCCTTCTCCTTCTTCTACTTCTTCTGATTCACCCTCCTGAATTCACCTTCTCCTTCTCCTTCTTCTACTTCTTCTGCTTCACCCTCCAGACTTCACCTTCTCCTTCTCCTTCTTCTACTTCTTCTGATTCACCCTCCAGACTTCACCTTCTCCTTCTCCTTCTTCTACTTCTTCTGATTCACCCTCCAGACTTCACCTTCTCCTTCTCT
This sequence comes from Somniosus microcephalus, assembly GCF_052327205.1. Taxonomy (NCBI): domain Eukaryota; kingdom Metazoa; phylum Chordata; class Chondrichthyes; order Squaliformes; family Somniosidae; genus Somniosus; species Somniosus microcephalus. The sequence goes on along the minus strand of NW_028225540.1, from coordinate 41,636 downwards.
TTCTTCTGCTTCTTCTGATTCACCCTCCAGACATCATCTTCTCCTTCTCCTTCTTCTCCTTCTTCTGCTTCACCCTCCAGACTTCACCTTCTCCTTCTCCTTCTTCTGCTTCTTCTGCTTCACCCTCCTGACTTCACCTTCTCCTTCTCCTTCTTCTACTTCTTCTGATTCACCCTCCTGACTTCACCTTCTCCTTCTCCTTCTTCTACTTCTTCTGCTTCACCCTCCAGACTTCACCTTCTCCTTCTCCTTCTTCTACTTCTTCTGATTCACCCTCCAGACTTCACCTTCTCCTTCTCCTTCTTCTACTTCTTCTGATTCACCCTCCAGACTTCACCTTCTCCTTCTCCTTCTTCTACTTCTTCTGATTCATCCTCCAGACTTCACCTTCTCCTTCTCCTTCTTCTGCTTCTTCTGATTCACCCTCCAGACATCACCTTCTCCTTCTCCTTATTCTGCTTCTTCTGATTCACCCTCCAGACTTCACCTTCTCCTTCTCCTTCTTCTGCTTCTTCTGATTCACCCTCCAGACTTCACCTTCTCCTTCTCCTTCTTCTGCTTCTTCTGATTCACCCTCCAGACTTCACCTTCTCCTTCTCCTTCTTCTACTTCTTCTGATTCACCCTCCAGACTTCATCTTCTCCTTCTCCTTCTTCTGCTTCTTCTGATTCACCCTCCAGACTTCACCTTCTCCTTCTCCTTCGTCTACTTCTTCTGATTCACCCTCCAGACTACACCTTCTCCTTCTCCTTCTTCTACTTCTTCTGATTCACCCTCCAGACTTCACCTTCTCCTTCTCCTTCTTCTGTTTCTTCTGATTCACCCTCCAGACTTCACCTTCTCCTTCTCCTTCTTCTACTTCTTCTGATTCACCCTCCAGACTTCACCTTCTCCTTCTCCTTCTTCTACTTCTTCTGATTCACCCTCCAGACTTCATCTTCTCCTTCTCCTTCTTCTGCATCTTCTGATTCACCCTCCAGACTTCACCTTCTCCTTCTCCTTCTTCTGCTTCTTCTGATTCACCCTCCAGACTTCACCTTCTCCTTCTCCTTCTTCTACTTCTTCTGATTCACCCTCCAGACTTCACCTTCGCCTTCTCCTTCTTCTACTTCTTCTGATTCACCCTCCAGTCTTCACATTCTCCTTCTCCTTCTTCTGTTTCTTCTGCTTCAGCCTCCAGACTTCACCTTCTCCTTCTCTTTCTTCTGATTCTTCTGATTCACCCTCCAGACTTCACCTTCTCCTTCTCCTTCTTCTGATTCTTCTGATTCACCCTCCAGACTTCACCTTCTCCTTCTCCTTCTTCTGCTTCTTCTGATTCACCCTCCTGGCTTCACCTTCTCCTTCTCCTTCTTCTCCTTCTTCTGCTTCACCCTCCAGACTTCACCTTCTCCTTCTCCTTCTTCTACCTCTTCTGATTCACCCTCCAGACTTCACCTTCTCCTTCTCCTTCTTCTGCTTCTTCTGATTCACCCTCCAGACTTCACCTTCTCCTTCTCCTTATTCTGCTTCTTCTGATTCACCCTCCAGACTTCACCTTCTCCTTCTCGTTATTCTGCTTCTTCTGATTCAACCTCCAGACTTCACCTTCTCCTTCTCCTTCTTCTGCTTCTTCTGATTCACCCTCCAGACTTCACCTTCTCCTTCTCCTTCTTCTGTTTCTTCTGATTCGCCCTCCAGACTTCACCTTCTCCTTCTCCTTCTTCTGCTTCTTCTGATTCACCCTCCTGACTTCACCTTCTCCTTCTCCTTCTTCTACTTCTTCTGATTCACCCTCCTGACTTCACCTTCTCCTTCTCCTTCTTCTCCTTCTTCTGATTCACCCTCCAGACTTCACCTTCTCCTTCTCCTTCTTCTGCTTCTTCTGATTCACCCTCCAGACTTCACCTTCTCATTCTCCTTCTTCTGCTTCTTCTGCTGCGCCCTCCAGACTTCACCTTCTCCTTCTCCTTCTTCTGCTTCTTCTGATTCACCCTCCTGACCTCACCTTCTCCTTCTCCTTCTTCTACTTCTTCTGATTCACCCTCCAGACTTCATCTTCGCTTTCTCCTTCTTCTGCTTCTTCTGATTCACCCTCCAGACTTCACCTTCTCCTTCTCCTTCTTCTGCTTCTTCTGATTCACCCTCCAGACTTCACCTTCTCCTTCTCCTTCTTCTACTTCTACTGATTCACCCTCCAGACTTCACCTTCTCCTTCTCCTTCTTCTACTTCTTCTGATTCACCCTCCAGTCTTCACCTTCTCCTTCTACTTCTTCTGCTTCTTCTGATTCACCCTCCAGACTTCACCTTCTCCTTCTTCTGATTCTTCTGATTCACCCTCCAGACTTCACCTTCTCCTTCCCCTTCTTCTGCTTCTTCTGATTCACCCTCCTGACTTCACCTTCTCCTTCTCCTTCTTCTACTTCTTCTGATTCACCCTCCTGACTTCACCTTCTCCTTCTCCTTCTTCTCCTTCTTCTGCTTCCCCCTCCAGACTTCACCTTCTCCTTCTCCTTCTTCTGCTTCTTCTGATTCACCCTCCAGACTTCACCTTCTCCTTCTCCTTCGTCTGCTTCTTCTGATTCACCCTCCAGACTTCACCTTCTCCTTCTTATTCTGCTTCTTCTGATTCACCCTCCAGACTTCACCTTCTCCTTCTCCTTCTTCTGCTTCTTCTGATTCACCCTCCAGACTTCACCTTCTCCTTCTCCTTCTTCTGCTTCTTCTGATTCACCCTCCAGACTTCACCTTCTCCTTCTCCTTCTTCTACTTCTTCTGATTCACCCTCCAGACTTCATCTTCTCCTTCTCCTTCCTCTACTTCTTCTGATTCAGCCTCCAGACTTCACCTTCTCCTTCTCCTTCTTCTACTTCTTCTGATTCACCCTCCAGACTTCACCTTCTCCTTCTCCTTCATCTACTTCTTCTGATTCACCCTCCAGACTTCGCCTTCTCCTTCACCTTCTTCTGCTTCTTCTGATTCACCTCCAGACTTCACCTTCTCCTTCTCCTTCTTCTGCTTCTTCTGATTCACCCTTCAGACTTCACCTTCTCCTTCTCCTTCTTCTGCTTCTTCTGATTCACCCTCCAGACCTCACCTTCTCCTTCTTATACATCTTCTGATTCACCCTCCAGACATCATCTTCTCCTTCTCCTTCTTGTGCTTCTTCTGATTCACCCTCCAGACGTCACCTTCTCCTTCTCCTTCTTCTGCTTCTTCTGATTCACCCTCCAGACTTCGCCTTCTCCTTCTTCTACTTCTTCTGATTCACCCTCCAGACTTCACCTTCTCCTTCTCCTTCTTCTACTTCTTCTGATTCACCCTCCAGTCTTCACCTTCTCCTTCTCCTTCTTCTGCTTCTTCTGATTCACCCTCCAGACTTCACCTTCTCCTTCTCCTTCTTCCGCCTCTTCTGATTCACCCTCCTGACTTCACCTTCTCCTTCTCCTTCTTCTGCTTCTTCTGATTCACGCTCCAGACTTCACCTTCTCCTTCTCCTTCTTCTACTTCTTCTGATTCACCCTCCAGACTTCACCGTCTCCTTCTACTTCTTCTGCTTCTTCTGATTCAACCTCCAGAATTCACCTTCTCCTTCTCCTTCTTCTGCTTCTTCTGATTCACCCTCCAGACTTCACCTTCTCCTTCTCCTTCTTCTACTTCTTCTGTTTCACCCTCCAGACTTCACCTTCTCCTTCTCCTGCTTCTGCTTCTTCTGATTCACCCTCCAGACTTCACCTTCTCCTTCTCCTTCGTCTACGTCTTCTGATTCATCCTCCAGACTACACCTTCTCCTTCTCCTTCTTTTACTTCTTCTGATTCACCCTCCAGACTTCACCTTCTCCTTCTCCTTCTTCTGCTTCTTCTGATTCACCCTCCAGACTTCACCTTCTCCTTCTCCTTCTTCTACTTCTTCTGATTCACACTCCAAACTTCACCTTCTCCTTCTCCTTCTTCTACTTCTTCTGATTCATCCTCCAGACTTCACCTTCTCCTTCTCCTTCTTCTACTTCTTCTGCTTCTCCCTCCAGACTTCACCTTCTCCTTCTCCTTCTTCTGCTTCTTTTGATTCACCCTCCAGACTTCACCTTCTCCTTCTCCTTCTTCTACTTCTTCTGATTCACCCTCCAGACTTCACCTTCTCCTTCTCCTTCTTCTACTTCTTCTGATTCACCCTCCAGACTTCACCTTCTCCTTCTCCTTCTTCTACTTCTTCTGATTCACCCTCCTGACTTCACCTTCTCCTTCTCCTTCTTCTGCTTCTTCTGCTTCACCCTCCAGACTTCACCTTCTCCTTCTCCTTCTTCTGCTTCTTCTGCTTCACCCTCCAGACTTCACCTTCTCCTTCTCCTTCTTCTGCTTCTTCTGCTTCACCCTCCTGACTTCACCTTCTGCTACTCCTTCTTCTACTTCTTCTGATTCACCCTCCAGACTTCACCTTCTCCTTCTCCTTCATCTGCTTTTTCTGCTTCACCCTCCAGAATTCACCTGCTCCTTCTCCTTCTTCTGCTTCGCCCTCCAGACTTCACCTTCTCCTTCTCCTTCTTCTGCTTCTTCTGCTTCACCCTCCAGACTTCACCTTCTCCTTCTTCTGCTTCTTCTGCTTCACCCTCCTGACTTCACCTTCTCCTTCTCCTTCTTCTACTTCTTCTGATTCACCCTCCAGACTTCACCTTCTCCTTCTCCTTCTTCTGCTTCTACGGCTTCACCCTCCAGACTTCAGCTTCTCCTTCTCCTTCTTCTGCTTCTTCTGCTGTGCCCTCCAGACTTGACCTTCTCCTTCTCCTTCTTCTGCTTCTTCTGCTTCACCCTCCTGACTTCACCTTCTCCTGCTCCTTCTTCTACTTCTTCTGCTTCACCCCCTGACTTCACCTTCTCCTTCTCCTTCTTCTGCTTCTTCTGATTCACCCTCCTAACTTCACCTTCTCCTTCTCCTTCTTCTGCTTCTTCTGATTCACCCTCCTGACTTCACCTTCTCCTTCTCCTTCTTCTGCTTCTTCTGATCCACCCTCCAGACTTCACCTTCTGCTTCTCCTTCTTCTGCTTCTTCTGATTCACCCTCCAGACCTCACCTTCTCCTTCTCCTTCTTCTACTTCTTCTGATTCACCCTCCAGACTTCATCTTCTCCTTCTCCTTCTTCTGCTTCTTCTGATTCACCCTCCAGACTTCACCTTCTCCTTCTCCTTCTTCTGCTTCTTCTGATTCACCCTCCAGACTTCACCTTCTCCTTCTCTTTCTTCTGCTTCTTCTGATTCACCCTCCAGACTTCACCTTCTCCTTCTCCTTCTTCTGATTGTTCTGCTTCACCCTCCAGACTTCACCTTCTCCTTCTTCTGCTTCTTCTGCTTCACCCTCCTGACTTCACCTTCTCCTTCTCCTTCTTCTACTTCTTCTGATTCACCCTCCAGACTTCACCTTCTCCTTCTCCTTCTTCTGCTTCTACGGCTTCACCCTCCAGACTTCAGCTTCTCCTTCTCCTTCTTCTGCTTCTTCTGCTGTGCCCTCCAGACTTGACCTTCTCCTTCTCCTTCTTCTACTTCTTCTGATTCACCCTCCAGACTTCACCTTCTCCTTCTCCTTCTTCTGCTTCTTCTGATTCACCCTCCAGACTTCACCTTCTCCTTCTCCTTATTCTGCTTCTTCTGATTCACCCTCCAGACTTCACCTTCTCCTTCTCCTTCTTCTGCTTCTTCTGATTCACCATCCAGACTTCACCTTCTCCTTCTCCTTCTTCTGCTTCTTCTGATTCACCCTCCAGACTTCACCTTCTCCTTCTCCTTCTTCTACTTCTTCTGATTCACCCTCCAGACTTCATCTTCTCCTTCTCCTTCTTCTGCTTCTTCTGATTCACCCTCCAGACTTCACCTTCTCCTTCTCCTTCTTCTGCTTCTTCTGATTCACCCTCCAGACTTCACCTTCTCCTTCTCCTTCTTCTACTTCTTCTGATTCACCCTCCAGACTTCACCTTCTCCTTCTCCTTCTTTTACTTCTTCTGATTCACCCTCCGGACTTCACCTTCTCCTTCTCCTTCTTCTGCTTCTTCTGATTCACCCTCCAGACTTCACCTTCTCCTTCTCCTTCTTCTGCTTCTTCTGATTCACCCTCCAGACTTCACCTTCTCCTTCTCCTTTTTCTGCTTCTTCTGATTCACCCTTCAGACTTCACCTTCTCCTTCTCCTTCTTCTGCTTCTTCTGATTCACCCTCCAGATCTCACCTTCTCCTTCTCCTTCTTCTACTTCTTCTGATTCACCCTCCAGACTTCATCTTCTCCTTCTCCTTCTTCTGCTTCTTCTGATTCACCCTCCAGATTTCACCTTCTCCTTCTCCTTCTTCTGCTTCTTCTGATTCACACTCCAGACTTCGCCTTCTCCTTCTCCTTCTTCTACTTCTTCTGATTCACCCTTCAGACTTCACCTTCTCCTTCTCCTTCTTATACTTCTTCTGATTCACCCTCCAGTCTTCACCTTCTCCTTCGCCTTCTTCTGCTTCTTCTGATTCACCCTCCAGATTTCACCTTCTCCTTCTCCTTCTTCTGCTTCTTCTGATTCACCCTCCTGACTTCACCTTCTCCTTCTCCTTCTTCTGCTTCTTCTGATTCACCCTCCAGACTTCACCTTCTCCTTCTCCTTCTTCTACTTCTTCTGATTCACCCTCCAGACTTCACCTTCTCCGTCTCCTTATTCTGCTTCTTCTGATTCACCCTCCAGACTTCACCTTCTCCTTCTCCTTCTTCTGCTTCTTCTGATTCACCCTCCAGACTTCACCTTCTCCTTCTCCTTCTTCTGCTTCTTCTGATTCACCCTCCAGACTTCACCTTCTCCTTCTCCTTCTTCTACTTCTTCTGATTCACCCTCCAGACTTCATCTTCTCCTTCTCCTTCTTCTGCTTCTTCTGATTCACCCTCCAGACTTCACCTTCTCCTTCTCCTTCGTCTACTTCTTCTGATTCACCCTCCAGACTACACCTTCTCCTTCTCCTTCTTCTACTTCTTCTGATTCACCCTCCAGACTTCACCTTCTCCTTCTCCTTCTTCTACTTCTTCTGATTCACCCTCCAGACTTCATCTTCGCCTTCTCCTTCTTCTGAATCTTCTGATTCACCCTCCAGACTTCACCTTCTCCTTCTCCTTCTTCTGCTTCTTCTGATTCACCCTCCAGACTTCACCTTCTCCTTCTCCTTCTTCTACTTCTTCTGATTCACCCTCCAGACTTCAACTTCTCCTTCTCCTTCTTCTACTTCTTCTGATTCACCCTCCAGTCTTCACATTCTCCTTCTCCTTCTTCTGTTTCTTCTGCTTCAGCCTCCAAACTTCACCTTCTCCTTCTCTTTCTTCTGATTCTTCTGATTCACTCTCCAGACTTCACCTTCTCCTTCTCCTTCTTCTGATTCTTCTGATTCACCCTCCAGACTTCACCTTCTCCTTCTCCTTCTTCTGCTTCTTCTGATTCACCCTAGTGGCTTCACCTTCTCCTTCTCCTTCTTCTACTTCTTCTGATTCACCCTCCTGACTTCACCTTCTCCTTCTCCTTCTTCTCCTTCTTCTGCTTCACCCTCCAGACTTCACCTTCTCCTTCTCCTTCTTCTACCTCTTCTGATTCACCCTCCAGACTTCACCTTCTCCTTTTCCTTCTTCTGCTTCTTCTGATTCACCCTCCAGACTTCACCTTCTCCTTCTCCTTATTCTGCTTCTTCTGATTCACCCTCCAGACTTCACCTTCTCCTTCTCCTTCTTCTGCTTCTTCTGATTCAACCTCCAGACTTCACCTTCTCCTTCTCCTTCTTCTGCTTCTTCTGATTCACCCTCCAGACTTCACCTTCTCCTTCTCCTTCTTCTGTTTCTTCTGATTCGCCCTCCGGACTTCACCTTCTCCTTCTCCTTCTTCTGCTTCTTCTGATTCACCCTCCTGACTTCACCTTCTCCTTCTCCTTCTTCTACTTCTTCTGATTCACCCTCCTGACTTCACCTTCTCCTTCCCCTTCTTCTACTTCTTCTGCTTCACCCTCCAGACTTCACCTTCTCCTTCTCCTTCTTCTACTTCTTCTGATTCACCCTCCAGACTTCACCTTCTCCTTCTCCTTCTTCTGCTTCTTCTGATTCACCCTCCAGACTTCACCTTCTCCTTCTCCTTATTCTGCTTCTTCTGATTCACCCTCCAGACTTCACCATCTCCTTCTCCTTCTTCTGCTTCTTCTGATTCACCCTCCAGACTTCACCTTCTCCTTCTCCTTCTTCTGCTTCTTCTGATTCACCCTCCAGACATCACCTTCTCCTTCACCTTCTTCTGCTTCTTCTGATTCACCCTCCAGACTTCACCTTCTCCTTCTCCTTCTTCTACTTCTTCTGATTCTCCCTCCAGACTTCACCTTCTCCTTCTCTTTCTTCTGCTTCTTCTGATTCACCCTCCAGACTTCACCTTCTCCTTCTCCTTCTTCTGATTCTTCTGATTCACCCTCCAGATTTCACCTTCTCCTTCTCCTTCTTCTGCTTCTTCTGATTCACCCTCCTGACTTCACCTTCTCCTTCTCCTTCTTCTACTTCTTCTGATTCACCCTCCTGACTTCACCTTCTCCTTCTCCTTCTTCTACCTCTTCTGCTTCACCCTCCAGACTTCACCTTCTCCTTCTCCTTCTTCTACTTCTTCTGATTCACCCTCCAGACTTCACCTTCTCCTTCTCCTTCTTCTACTTCTTCTGATTCAGCCTACAGACTTCACCTTCTCCTTCTCCTTCTTCTGCTTCTTCTGATTCACCCTCCAGACTTCACCTTCTCCTTCTCCTTATTCTGCTTCTTCTGTTTCACCCTCCAGACTTCACCTTCTCCTTCTCCTTCTTCTGCTTCTTCTGATTCACCCTCCAGACTTCACCTTCTCCTTCTCCTTCTTCTGCTTCTTCTGATTCACCCTCCAGACTTCACCTTCTCCTTCTCCTTCTTCTACTTCTTCTGATTCACCCTCCAGACTTCACCTTCTCCTTCTCCTTCTTCTGCTTCTTCTGATTCACCCTCCAGACTTCACCTTCTCCTTCTCCTTCGTCTACTTCTTCTTATTCACCCTCCAGCCTACACCTTCTCCTTCTCCTTCTTCTACTTCTTCTGATTCACCCTCCAGACTTCACCTTCTCCTTCTCCTTCTTCTGTTTCTTCTGATTCACCCTCCAGACTTCACCTTCTCCTTCTCCTTCTTCTACTTCTTCTGATTCAGCCTCCAGACTTCACCTTCTCCTTCTCCTTCTTCTACTTCTTCTGATTCACCCTCCAGACTTCATCATCTCCTTCTCCTTCTTCTCCTTCTTCTGATTCACCCTCCAGACTTCACCTTCTCCTTCTCCTTCTTCTGCTTCTTCTGATTCACCCTCCAGACTTCACCTTCTCCTTCTCCTTCTTCTGCTTCTTCTGATTCACCCTCCAGACTTCACCTTCTCCTTCTCCTTCTTCTACTTCTTCTAATTCACCCTCCAGACTTCACCTTCTCCTTCTCTTTCTTCTGCTTCTTCTGATTCTCCCTCCAGACTTCACCTTCTCCTTCTCCTTCTTCTGATTCTTCTGATTCACCCTCCAGACTTCACCTTCTCCTTCTGCTTCTTCTGCTTCTTCTGATTCACACTCCTGACTTCACCTTCTCCTTCTCCTTCTTCTACTTCTTCTGATTCACCCTCCTGACTTCACCTTCTCCTTCTCCTTCTTCTACTTCTTCTGCTTCACCCTCCAGACTTCACCTTCTCCTTCTCCTTCTTCTACTTCTTCTGATTCACCCTCCAGACTTCACCTTCTCCTTCTCCTTCTTCTACTTCTTCTGATTCACCCTCCAGACTTCACCTTCTCCTTCTCCTTCTTCTACTTCTTCTGATTCATCCTCCAGACTTCACCTTCTCCTTCTCCTTCTTCTGCTTCTTCTGATTCACCCTCCAGACTTCACCTTCTCCTTCTCCTTCTTCTGCTTCTTCTGATTCACCCTCCAGACTTCACCTTCTCCTTCTCCTTCTTCTACTTCTTCTAATTCACCCTCCAGACTTCACCTTCTCCTTCTCTTTCTTCTGCTTCTTCTGATTCTCCCTCCAGACTTCACCTTCTCCTTCTCCTTCTTCTGATTCTTCTGATTCACCCTCCAGTCTTCACCTTCTCCTTCTCCTTCTTCTGCTTCTTCTGATTCACCCTCCTGACTTCACCTTCTCCTTCTCCTTCTTCTACTTCTTCTGATTCACCCTCCTGAATTCACCTTCTCCTTCTCCTTCTTCTACTTCTTCTGCTTCACCCTCCAGACTTCACCTTCTCCTTCTCCTTCTTCTACTTCTTCTGATTCACCCTCCAGACTTCACCTTCTCCTTCTCCTTCTTCTACTTATTCTGATTCACCCTCCAGACTTCACCTTCTCCTTCTCCTTCTTCTACTTCTTCTGATTCATCCTCCAGACTTCACCTTCTCCTTCTCCTTCTTCTGCTTCTTCTGATTCACCCTCCAGACTTCACCTTCTCCTTCTCCTTATTCTGCTTCTTCTGATTCACCCTCCAGACTTCACCTTCTCCTTCTCCTTCTTCTGCTTCTTCTGATTCACACTCCAGACTTCACCTTCTCCTTCTCCTTCTTCTGCTTCTTCTGATTCACCCTCCAGACTTCACCTTCTCCTTCTCCTTCTTCTACTTCTTCTGATTCACCCTCCAGACTTCATCTTCTCCTTCTCCTTCTTCTGCTTCTTCTGATTCACCCTCCAGACTTCACCTTCTCCTTCTCCTTCGTCTACTTCTTCTGATTCACCCTCCAGACTACACCTTCTCCTTCTCCTTCTTCTACTTCTTCTGATTCACCCTCCAGACTTCACCTTCTCCTTCTCCTTCTTCTGTTTCTTCTGATTCACCCTCCAGACTTCACCTTCTCCTTCTCCTTCTTCTACTTCTTCTGATTCACCCTCCAGACTTCACCTTCTCCTTCTCCTTCTTCTACTTCTTCTGATTCACCCCCAGACTTCATCTTCTCCTTCTCCTTCTTCTGCATCTTCTGATTCACCCTCCAGACTTCACCTTCTCCTTCTCCTTCTTCTGCTTCTTCTGATTCACCCTCCAGACTTCACCTTCTCCTTCTCCTTCTTCTACTTCTTCTGATTCACCCTCCAGACTTCACCTTCTCCGTCTCCTTCTTCTACTTCTTCTGATTCACCCTCCAGTCTTCACATTCTCCTTCTCCTTCTTCTGTTTCTTCTGCTTCAGCCTCCAAACTTCACCTTCTCCTTCTCTTTCTTCTGATTCTTCTGATTCACCCTCCAGACTTCACCTTCTCCTTCTCCTTCTTCTGATTCTTCTGATTCACCCTCCAGACTTCACCTTCTCCTTCTCCTTCTTCTGCTTCTTCTGATTCACCCTCCTGGCTTCACCTTCTCCTTCTCCTTCTTCTACTTCGTCTGATTCACCCTCCTGACTTCACCTTCTCCTTCTCCTTCTTCTCCTTCTTCTGCTTCACCCTCCAGACTTCACCTTCTCCTTCTCCTTCTTCTACCTCTTCTGATTCACCCTCCAGACTTCACCTTCTCCTTCTCCTTCTTCTGCTTCTTCTGATTCAACCTCCAGACTTCACCTTCTCCTTCTCCTTATTCTGCTTCTTCTGATTCACCCTCCAGACTTCACCTTCTCCTTCTCCTTCTTCTGCTTCTTCTGATTCACCCTCCAGACTTCACCTTCTCCTTCTCCTTCTTCTGCTTCTTCTGATTCACCCTCCAGACTTCACCTTCTCCTTCTCCTTCTTCTGTTTCTTCTGATTCGCCCTCCAGACTTCACCTTCTCCTTCTCCTTCTTCTGCTTCTTCTGATTCACCCTCCTGACTTCACCTTCTCCTTCTCCTTCTTCTACTTCTTCTGATTCACCCTCCTGACTTCACCTTCTCCTTCTCCTTCTTCTACTTCTTCTGCTTCACCCTCCAGACTTCACCTTCTCCTTCTCCTTATTCTGCTTCTTCTGATTCACCCTCCAGACTTCACCTTCTCCTTCTCCTTCTTCTGCTTCTTCTGATTCACCCTCCAGACTTCACCTTCTCCTTCTCCTTCTTCTGCTTCTTCTGATTCACCCTCCAGACTTCACCTTCTCCTTCTCCTTCTTCTGCTTCTTCTGATTCACCCTCCAGACTTCACCTTCTCCTTCTCCTTATTCTGCTTCTTCTGATTCACCCTCCAGACTTCACCTTCTCCTTCTCCTTCTTCTACTTCTTCTGATTCACCCTCCAGACTTCACCTTCTCCTTCTCCTTCTTCTACTTCTTCTGCTTCACCCTCCAGACTTCACCTTCTCCTTCTTCTACTTCTTCTGATTCACCCTCCAGACTTCACCTTCTCCTTCTCCTTCTTCTACTTCTTCTGATTCACCCTACAGACTTCACCTTCTCCTTCTCCTTCTTCTGCTTCTTCTGATTCACCCTCCAGACTTCACCTTCTCCTTCTCCTTATTCTGCTTCTTCTGTTTCACCCTCCAGACTTCACCTTCTCCTTCTCCTTCTTCTGCTTCTTCTGATTCACCCTCCAGACTTCACCTTCTCCTTCTCCTTCTTCTGCTTCTTCTGATTCACCCTCCAGACTTCACCTTCTCCTTCTCCTTCTTCTACTTCTTCTGATTCACCCTCCAGACTTCACCTTCTCCGTCTCCTTCTTCTACTTCTTCTGATTCACCCTCCAGTCTTCACATTCTCCTTCTCCTTCTTCTGTTTCTTCTGCTTCAGCCTCCAAACTTCACCTTCTCCTTCTCTTTCTTCTGATTCTTCTGATTCACCCTCCAGACTTCACCTTCTCCTTCTCCTTCTTCTGATTCTTCTGATTCACCCTCCAGACTTCACCTTCTCCTTCTCCTTCTTCTGCTTCTTCTGATTCACCCTCCTGGCTTCACCTTCTCCTTCTCCTTCTTCTACTTCTTCTGATTCACCCTCCTGACTTCACCTTCTCCTTCTCCTTCTTCTCCTTCTTCTGCTTCACCCTCCAGACTTCACCTTCTCCTTCTCCTTCTTCTACCTCTTCTGATTCACCCTCCAGACTTCACCTTCTTCTTCTCCTTCTTCTGCTTCTTCTGATTCAACCTCCAGACTTCACCTTCTCCTTCTCCTTATTCTTCTTCTTCTGATTCACCCTCCAGACTTCACCTTCTCCTTCTCCTTATTCTGCTTCTTCTGATTCAACCTCCAGACTTCACCTTCTCCTTCTCCTTCTTCTGCTTCTTCTGATTCACCCTCCAGACTTCACCTTCTCCTTCTCCTTCTTCTGTTTCTTCTGATTCGCCCTCCAGACTTCACCTTCTCCTTCTCCTTCTTCTGCTTCTTCTGATTCACCCTCCTGACTTCACCTTCTCCTTCTCCTTCTTCTACTTCTTCTGATTCACCCTCCTGACTTCACCTTCTCCTTCTCCTTCTTCTACTTCTTCTGCTTCAACCTCCAGACTTCACCTTCTCCTTCTCCTTCTTCTACTTCTTCTGATTCACCCTCCAGACTTCACCTTCTCCTTCTCCTTCTTCTGCTTCTTCTGATTCACCCTCCAGACTTCACCTTCTCCTTCTCCTTATTCTGCTTCTTCTGATTCACCCTCCAGACTTCACCTTCTCCTTCTCCTTCTTCTGCTTCTTCTGATTCACCCTCCAGACTTCACCTTCTCCTTCTCCTTCGTCTACTTCTTCTTATTCACCCTCCAGCCTACACCTTCTCCTTCTCCTTCTTCTACTTCTTCTGATTCACCCTCCAGACTTCACCTTCTCCTTCTCCTTCTTCTGTTTCTTCTGATTCACCCTCCAGACTTCACCTTCTCCTTCTCCTTCTTCTACTTCTTCTGATTCAGCCTCCAGACTTCACCTTCTCCTTCTCCTTCTTCTACTTCTTCTGATTCACCCTCCAGACTTCATCTTCTCCTTCTCCTTCTTCTCCTTCTTCTGATTCACCCTCCAGACTTCACCTTCTCCTTCTCCTTCTTCTGCTTCTTCTGATTCACCCTCCAGACTTCACCTTTTCCTTCTCCTTCTTCTGCTTCTTCTGATTCACCCTCCAGACTTCACCTTCTCCTTCTCCTTCTTCTGCTTCTTCTGATTCACCCTCCAGACTTCACCTTCTCCTTCTCCTTCTTCTGATTCTTCTGATTCACCCTCCAGACTTCACCTTCTCCTTCTCCTTCTTCTACTTCTTCTGATTCACCCTCCTGACTTCACCTTCTCCTTCTCCTTCTTCTACTTCTTCTGCTTCACCCTCCAGACTTCACCTTCTCCTTCTCCTTCTTCTACTTCTTCTGATTCACCCTCCAGACTTCACCTTCTCCTTCTCCTTCTTCTACTTCTTCTGATTCATCCTCCAGACTTCACCTTCTCCTTCTCCTTCTTCTGCTTCTTCTGATTCACCCTCCAGACTTCACCTTCTCCTTCTCCTTCTTCTGCTTCTTCTGATTCACCCTCCAGACTTCACCTTCTCCTTCTCCTTCTTCTACTTCTTCTAATTCACCCTCCAGACTTCACCTTCTCCTTCTCTTTCTTCTGCTTCTTCTGATTCTCCCTCCAGACTTCACCTTCTCCTTCTCCTTCTTCTGATTCTTCTGATTCACCCTCCAGTCTTCACCTTCTCCTTCTCCTTCTTCTGCTTCTTCTGATTCACCCTCCTGACTTCACCTTCTCCTTCTCCTTCTTCTACTTCTTCTGATTCACCCTCCTGACTTCACCTTCTCCTTCTCCTTCTTCTACTTCTTCTGCTTCACCCTCCAGACTTCACCTTCTCCTTCTCCTTCTTCTACTTCTTCTGATTCACCCTCCAGACTTCACCTTCTCCTTTTCCTTCTTCTACTTCTTCTGATTCACCCTCCAGACTTCACCTTCTCCTTCTCCTTCTTCTACTTCTTCTGATTCATCCTCCAGACTTCACCTTCTCCTTCTCCTTCTTCTGCTTCTTCTGATTCACCCTCCAGACTTCACCTTCTCCTTCTCCTTATTCTGCTTCTTCTGATTCACCCTCCAGACTTCACCTTCTCCTTCTCCTTCTTCTGCTTCTTCTGATTCACACTCCAGACTTCACCTTCTCCTTCTCCTTCTTCTGCTTCTTCTGATTCACCCTCCAGACTTCACCTTCTCCTTCTCCTTCTTCTACTTCTTCTGATTCACCCTCCAGACTTCATCTTCTCCTTCTCCTTCTTCTGCTTCTTCTGATTCACCCTCCAGACTTCACCTTCTCCTTCTCCTTCGTCTACTTCTTCTGATTCACCCTCCAGACTACACCTTCTCCTTCTCCTTCTTCTACTTCTTCTGATTCACCCTCCAGACTTAACCTTCTCCTTCTCCTTCTTCTGTTTCTTCTGATTCACCCTCCAGACTTCACCTTCTCCTTCTCCTTCTTCTACTTCTTCTGATTCACCCTCCAGACTTCACCTTCTCCTTCTCCTTCTTCTACTTCTTCTGATTCACCCTCCAGACTTCACCTTCTCCTTCTCCTTCTTCTACTTCTTCTGATTCACCCTCCTGACTTCACCTTCTCCTTCTCCTTCTTCTACTTCTTCTGCTTCACCCTCCAGACTTCACCTTCTCCTTCTCCTTCTTCTACTTCTTCTGATTCACCCTCCAGACTTCACCTTCTCCTTCTCCTTCTTCTGCTTCTTCTGATTCACCCTACAGACTTCACCTTCTCGTTCTCCTTCTTCTGCTTCTTCTGATTCACCCTCCAGACTTCACCTTCTCCTTCTCCTTATTCTGCTTCTTTTGTTTCACCCTCCAGACTTCACCTTCTCCTTCTCCTTCTTCTGCTTCTTCTGATTCACCCTCCAGACTTCACCTTCTCCTTCTCCTTCTTCTGCTTCTTCTGATTCACCCTCCAGACTTCACCTTCTCCTTCTCCTTCTTCTACTTCTTCTGATTCACCCTCCAGACTTCACCTTCTCCTTCTCCTTCTTCTGCTTCTTCTGATTCACCCTCCAGACTTCACCTTCTCCTTCTCCTTCGTCTACTTCTTCTTATTCACCCTCCAGCCTACACCTTCTCCTTCTCCTTCTTCTACTTCTTCTGATTCACCCTCCAGACTTCACCTTCTCCTTCTCCTTCTTCTGTTTCTTCTGATTCACCCTCCAGACTTCACCTTCTCCTTCTCCTTCTTCTACTTCTTCTGATTCAGCCTCCAGACTTCACCTTCTCCTTCTCCTTCTTCTACTTCTTCTGATTCACCCTCCAGACTTCATCTTCTCCTTCTCCTTCTTCTCCTTCTTCTGATTCACCCTCCAGACTTCACCTTCTCCTTCTCCTTCTTCTGCTTCTTCTGATTCACCCTCCAGACTTCACCTTTTCCTTCTCCTTCTTCTGCTTCTTCTGATTCACCCTCCAGACTTCACCTTCTCCTTCTCCTTCTTCTGCTTCTTCTGATTCACCCTCCAGACTTCACCTTCTCCTTCTCCTTCTTCTACTTCTTCTAATTCACCCTCCAGACTTCACCTTCTCCTTCTCTTTCTTCTGCTTCTTCTGATTCTCCCTCCAGACTTCACCTTCTCCTTCTCCTTCTTCTGATTCTTCTGATTCACCCTCCAGACTTCACCTTCTCCTTCTCCTTCTTCTGCTTCTTCTGATTCACCCTCCTGACTTCACCTTCTCCTTCTCCTTCTTCTACTTCTTCTGATTCACCCTCCTGACTTCACCTTCTCCTTCTCCTTCTTCTACTTCTTCTGCTTCACCCTCCAGACTTCACCTTCTCCTTCTCCTTCTTCTACTTCTTCTGATTCACCCTCCAGACTTCACCTTCTCCTTCTCCTTCTTCTACTTCTTCTGATTCATCCTCCAGACTTCACCTTCTCCTTCTCCTTCTTCTGCTTCTTCTGATTCACCCTCCAGACTTCACCTTCTCCTTCTCCTTCTTCTGCTTCTTCTGATTCACCCTCCAGACTTCACCTTCTCCTTCTCCTTCTTCTACTTCTTCTAATTCACCCTCCAGACTTCACCTTCTCCTTCTCTTTCTTCTGCTTCTTCTGATTCTCCCTCCAGACTTCACCTTCTCCTTCTCCTTCTTCTGATTCTTCTGATTCACCCTCCAGTCTTCACCTTCTCCTTCTCCTTCTTCTGCTTCTTCTGATTCACCCTCCTGACTTCACCTTCTCCTTCTCCTTCTTCTACTTCTTCTGATTCACCCTCCTGACTTCACCTTCTCCTTCTCCTTCTTCTACTTCTTCTGCTTCACCCTCCAGACTTCACCTTCTCCTTCTCCTTCTTCTACTTCTTCTGATTCACCCTCCAGACTTCACCTTCTCCTTCTCCTTCTTCTACTTCTTCTGATTCACCCTCCAGACTTCACCTTCTCCTTCTCCTTCTTCTACTTCTTCTGATTCATCCTCCAGACTTCACCTTCTCCTTCTCCTTCTTCTGCTTCTTCTGATTCACCCTCCAGACTTCACCTTCTCCTTCTCCTTATTCTGCTTCTTCTGATTCACCCTCCAGACTTCACCTTCTCCTTCTCCTTCTTCTGCTTCTTCTGATTCACACTCCAGACTTCACCTTCTCCTTCTCCTTCTTCTGCTTCTTCTGATTCACCCTCCAGACTTCACCTTCTCCTTCTCCTTCTTCTACTTCTTCTGATTCACCCTCCAGACTTCATCTTCTCCTTCTCCTTCTTCTGCTTCTTCTGATTCACCCTCCAGACTTCACCTTCTCCTTCTCCTTCGTCTACTTCTTCTGATTCACCCTCCAGACTACACCTTCTCCTTCTCCTTCTTCTACTTCTTCTGATTCACCATCCAGACTTCACCTTCTCCTTCTCCTTCTTCTGTTTCTTCTGATTCACCCTCCAGACTTCACCTTCTCCTTCTCCTTCTTCTACTTCTTCTGATTCACCCTCCAGACTTCACCTTCTCCTTCTCCTTCTTCTACTTCTTCTGATTCACCCTCCAGACTTCATCTTCTCCTTCTCCTTCTTCTGCATCTTCTGATTCACCCTCCAGACTTCACCTTCTCCTTCTCCTTCTTCTGCTTCTTCTGATTCACCCTCCAGACTTCACCTTCTCCTTCTCCTTCTTCTACTTCTTCTGATTCACCCTCCAGACTTCACCTTCTCCGTCTCCTTCTTCTACTTCTTCTGATTCACCCTCCAGTCTTCACATTCTCCTTCTCCTTCTTCTGTTTCTTCTGCTTCAGCCTCCAAACTTCACCTTCTCCTTCTCTTTCTTCTGATTCTTCTGATTCACCCTCCAGACTTCACCTTCTCCTTCTCCTTCTTCTGATTCTTCTGATTCACCCTCCAGACTTCACCTTCTCCTTCTCCTTCTTCTGCTTCTTCTGATTCACCCTCCTGGCTTCACCTTCTCCTTCTCCTTCTTCTACTTCTTCTGATTCACCCTCCTGACTTCACCTTCTCCTTCTCCTTCTTCTCCTTCTTCTGCTTCACCCTCCAGACTTCACCTTCTCCTTCTCCTTCTTCTACCTCTTCTGATTCACCCTCCAGACTTCACCTTCTCCTTCTCCTTCTTCTACTTCTTCTGATTCAACCTCCAGACTTCACCTTCTCCTTCTCCTTATTCTGCTTCTTCTGATTCACCCTCCAGACTTCACCTTCTCCTTCTCCTTATTCTGCTTCTTCTGATTCAACCTCCAGACTTCACCTTCTCCTTCTCCTTCTTCTGCTTCTTCTGATTCACCCTCCAGACTTCACCTTCTCCTTCTCCTTCTTCTGTTTCTTCTGATTCGCCCTCCAGACTTCACCTTCTCCTTCTCCTTCTTCTGCTTCTTCTGATTCACCCTCCTGACTTCACCTTCTACTTCTCCTTCTTCTACTTCTTCTGATTCACCCTCCAGACTTCACCTTCTCCTTCTCCTTCTTCTGCTTCTTCTGATTCACCCTCCAGACATCATCTTCTCCTTCTCCTTCTTCTGCTTCTTCTGATTCACCCTCCAGACTTCACCTTCTCCTTCTCCTTCTTCTACTTCTTCTGATTCACCCTCCAGACTTCACCTTCTCCTTCTCTTTCTTCTGCTTCTTCTGATTCACCCTCCAGACTTCACCTTCTCCTTCTCCTTCTTCTGATTCTTCTGATTCATCCTCCAGATTTCACCTTCTCCTTCTCCTTCTTCTGCTTCTTCTGATTCACCCTCCTGACTTCACCTTCTCCTTCTCCTTCTTCTACTTCTTCTGATTCACCCTCCTGACTTCACCTTCTCCTTCTCCTTCTTCTACTTCTTCTGCTTCACCCTCCAGACTTCACCTTCTCCTTCTCCTTCTTCTACTTCTTCTGATTCACCCTCCAGACTTCACCTTCTCCTTCTCCTTCTTCTACTTCTTCTGATTCACCCTACAGACTTCACCTTCTCCTTCTCCTTCTTCTGCTTCTTCTGATTCACCCTCCAGACTTCACCTTCTCCTTCTCCTTATTCTGCTTCTTCTGTTTCACCCTCCAGACTTCACCTTCTCCTTCTCATTCTTCTGCTTCTTCTGATTCACCCTCCAGACTTCACCTTCTCCTTCTCCTTCTTCTGCTTCTTCTGATTCACCCTCCAGACTTCACCTTCTCCTTCTCCTTCTTCTACTTCTTCTGATTCACCCTCCAGACTTCACCTTCTCCTTCTCCTTCTTCTGCTTCTTCTGATTCACCCTCCAGACTTCACCTTCTCCTTCTCCTTCGTCTACTTCTTCTGATTCACCCTCCAGACTACACCTTCTCCTTCTCCTTCTTCTACTTCTTCTGATTCACCCTCCAGACTTCACCTTCTCCTTCTCCTTCTTCTGTTTCTTCTGATTCACCCTCCAGACTTCACCTTCTCCTTCTCCTTCTTCTACTTCTACTGATTCAGCCTCCAGACTTCACCTTCTCCTTCTCCTTCTTCTACTTCTTCTGATTCAGCCTCCAGACTTCATCTTCTCCTTCTCCTTCTTCTCCTTCTTCTGATTCACCCTCCAGACTTCACCTTCTCCTTCTCCTTCTTCTGCTTCTTCTGATTCACCCTCCAGACTTCACCTTCTCCTTCTCCTTCGTCAACTTCTTCTGATTCACCCTCCAGAATTCACCTTCTCCTTCTCCTTCTTCTACTTCTTCTGATTCACCCTCCAGTCTTCACCTTCTCCTTCTCCTTCTTCTGTTTCTTCTGCTTCACCCTCCAGACTTCACCTTCTCCTTCTCTTTCTTCTGCTTCTTCTGATTCACCCTCCAGACTTCACCTTCTCCTTCTCCTTCTTCTGATTCTTCTGATTCACCCTCCAGACTTCACCTTCTCCTTCTCCTTCTTCTGCTTCTTCTGATTCACCCTCCAGACCTCACCTTCTCCTTCTCCTTCTTCTACTTCTTCTGATTCACCCTCCTGACTTCACCTTCTCCTTCTCCTTCATCTACTTCTTCTGCTTCACCCTCCAGACTTCACCTTCTCCTTCTCCTTCTTCTACTTCTTCTGATTCACCCTCCAGACTTCACCTTCTCCTTCTCCTTCTTATACTTCTTCTGATTCACCCTCCAGACTTCACCTTCTCCTTCTCCTTCTTCTGCTTCTTCTGATTCACCCTCCAGACTTCACCTTCTCCTTCTCCTTCTTCTACTTCTTCTGATTCACCCTCCAGACTTCACCTTCTCCTTCTCCTTCTTCTGCTTCTTCTGATTCACCCTCCAGACTTCACCTTCTCCTTCTCCTTCGTCTACTTCTTCTGATTCACCCTCCAGACTACACCTTCTCCTTCTCCTTCTTCTACTTCTTCTGATTCACCCTCCAGACTTCACCTTCTCCTTCTCCTTCTTCTGTTTCTTCTGATTCACCCTCCAGACTTCACCTTCTCCTTCTCCTTCTTCTACTTCTACTGATTCAGCCTCCAGACTTCACCTTCTCCTTCTCCTTCTTCTACTTCTTCTGATTCAGCCTCCAGACTTCATCTTCTCCTTCTCCTTCTTCTCCTTCTTCTGATTCACCCTCCAGACTTCACCTTCTCCTTCTCCTTCTTCTGCTTCTTCTGATTCACCCTCCAGACTTCACCTTCTCCTTCTCCTTCGTCAACTTCTTCTGATTCACCCTCCAGAATTCACCTTCTCCTTCTCCTTCTTCTACTTCTTCTGATTCACCCTCCAGTCTTCACCTTCTCCTTCTCCTTCTTCTGTTTCTTCTGCTTCACCCTCCAGACTTCACCTTCTCCTTCTCTTTCTTCTGCTTCTTCTGATTCACCCTCCAGACTTCACCTTCTCCTTCTCCTTCTTCTGATTCTTCTGATTCACCCTCCAGACTTCACCTTCTCCTTCTCCTTCTTCTGCTTCTTCTGATTCACCCTCCAGACCTCACCTTCTCCTTCTCCTTCTTCTACTTCTTCTGATTCACCCTCCTGACTTCACCTTCTCCTTCTCCTTCATCTACTTCTTCTGCTTCACCCTCCAGACTTCACCTTCTCCTTCTCCTTCTTCTACTTCTTCTGATTCACCCTCCAGACTTCACCTTCTCCTTCTCCTTCTTATACTTCTTCTGATTCACCCTCCAGACTTCACCTTCTCCTTCTCCTTCTTCTACTTCTTCTGATTCACCCTCCAGACTTCACCTTCTCCTTTTCCTTCTTCTGCTTCTTCTGATTCACCCTCCAGACTTCACCTTCTCCTTCTCCTTATTCTGCTTCTTCTGATTCACCCTCCAGACTGTTCCTTCTCCTTCTCCTTCTTCTGCTTCTTCTGATTCACCCTCCAGACTTCACCTTCTCCTTCTCCTTCTTCTGCTTCTTCTGATTCACCCTCCAGACTTCACCTTCTCCTTCTCCTTCTTCTACTTCTTCTGATTCACCCTCCAGACTTCACCTTCTCCTTCTCCTTCTTCTGCTTCTTCTGATTCACCCTCCAGACTTCACCTTCTCCTTCTCCTTCGTCTACCTCTTCTGATTCACCCTCCAGACTACACCTTCTCCTTCTCCTTCTTCTACTTCTTCTGATTCACCCTCCAGACTTCACCTTCTCCTTCTCCTTCTTCTGTTTCTTCTGATTCACCCTCCAGACTTCATCTTCTCCTTCTCCTTCTTCTACTTCTTCTGATTCACCCTCCAGACTTCACCTTCTCCTTCTCCTTCTTCTACTTCTTCTGATTCACCCTCCAGACTTCATCTTCTCCTTCTCCTTCTTCTGCTTCTTCTGATTCACCCTCCAGACTTCACCTTCTCCTTCTCCTTCTTCTGCTTCTTCTGATTCACCCTCCAGACTTCAACTTCTCCTTCTCCTTCTTCTACTTCTTCTGATTCACCCTCCAGACTTCACCTTCTCCTTCTCCTTCTTCTACTTCTTCTGATTCACCCTCCAGTCTTCACCTTCTCCTTCTCCTTTTTCTATTTCTTCTGCTTCACCCTCCAGACTTCACCTTCTCCTTCTCTTTCTTCTGCTTATTCTGATTCACCCTCCAGACTTCACCTTCTCCTTCTCCTTCTTCTGATTCTTCTGATTCACCCTCCAGACTTCACCTTCTCCTTCTCCTTCTTCTGCTTCTTCTGATTCACCCTCCTGACTTCACCTTCTCCTTCTCCTTCTTCTACTTCTTCTGATTCACCCTCCTGACTTCACCTTCTCCTTCTCCTTCTTCTACTTCTTCTGCTTCACCCTCCAGACTTCACCTTCTCCTTCTCCTTCTTCTACTTCTTCTGATTCACCCTCCAGACTTCACCTTCTCCTTCTCCTTCTTCTGCTTCTTCTGATTCACCCTCCAGACTTCACCTTCTCATTCTCCTTCTTCTGCTTCTTCTGCTGCGCCCTCCAGACTTCACCTTCTCCTTCTCCTTCTTCTGCTTCTTCTGCTTCACACTCCAGACTTCACCTTCTCCTTCTCCTTCTTCTGCTTCTTCTGCTGCGCCCTCCAGGCTTCACCTTCTCCTTCTCCTTCTTCTGCTTCTTCTGCTTCACCGTCCTGACTTCACCTTCTCCTTCTCCTTCTTCTACTTCTTCTGCTACACCCCCCTGACTTCACCTGCTCCTTCTCCTTCTTCTGCTTCTTCTGATTCACCCTCCTAAATTCACCTTCTCCTTCTCCTTCTTCTGCTTCTTCTGATTCACCCTCCTGACTTCACCTTCTCCTTCTCCTTCTTCTGCTTCTTCTGATTCACCCTCCAGACTTCACCTTCTCCTTCTCCTTCTTCTGCTTCTTCTGATTCACCCTCCAGACTTCACCTTCTCCTTCTCCTTCTTCTGCTTCTTCTGATTCACCCTCCAGACCTCACCTTCTCCTTCTCCTTCTTCTACTTCTTCTGATTCACCCTCCAGACTTCATCTTCTCCTTCTCCTTCTTCTGCTTCTTCTGATTCACCCTCCAGACTTCACCTTCTCCTTCTCCCTCTTCTGCTTCTTCTGATTCACCCTCCAGACTTCACCTTCTCCTTCTCCTTCTTCTACTTCTTCTGATTCACCCTCCAGACTTCACCTTCTCCTTCTCCTTCTTCTACTTCTTCTGATTCACCCTCCAGACTTCACCTTCTCCTTCTCCTTCTTCTGCTTCTTCTGATTCACCCTCCAGACTTCACCTTCTCCTTCTCCTTCGTCTACTTCTTCTGATTCACCCTCCAGACTACACCTTCTCCTTCTCCTTCTTCTACTTCTTCTGATTCACCCTCCAGACTTCACCTTCTCCTTCTCCTTCTTCTGTTTCTTCTGATTCACCCTCCAGACTTCACCTTCTCCTTCTCCTTCTTCTACTTCTACTGATTCAGCCTCCAGACTTCACCTTCTCCTTCTCCTTCTTCTACTTCTTCTGATTCAGCCTCCAGACTTCATCTTCTCCTTCTCCTTCTTCTCCTTCTTCTGATTCACCCTCCAGACTTCACCTTCTCCTTCTCCTTCTTCTGCTTCTTCTGATTCACCCTCCAGACTTCACCTTCTCCTTCTCCTTCGTCAACTTCTTCTGATTCACCCTCCAGAATTCACCTTCTCCTTCTCCTTCTTCTACTTCTTCTGATTCACCCTCCAGTCTTCACCTTCTCCTTCTCCTTCTTCTGTTTCTTCTGCTTCACCCTCCAGACTTCACCTTCTCCTTCTCTTTCTTCTGCTTCTTCTGATTCACCCTCCAGACTTCACCTTCTCCTTCTCCTTCTTCTGATTCTTCTGATTCACCCTCCAGACTTCACCTTCTCCTTCTCCTTCTTCTGCTTCTTCTGATTCACCCTCCAGACCTCACCTTCTCCTTCTCCTTCTTCTACTTCTTCTGATTCACCCTCCTGACTTCACCTTCTCCTTCTCCTTCATCTACTTCTTCTGCTTCACCCTCCAGACTTCACCTTCTCCTTCTCCTTCTTCTACTTCTTCTGATTCACCCTCCAGACTTCACCTTCTCCTTCTCCTTCTTATACTTCTTCTGATTCACCCTCCAGACTTCACCTTCTCCTTCTCCTTCTTCTACTTCTTCTGATTCACCCTCCAGACTTCACCTTCTCCTTTTCCTTCTTCTGCTTCTTCTGATTCACCCTCCAGACTTCACCTTCTCCTTCTCCTTATTCTGCTTCTTCTGATTCACCCTCCAGACTGTTCCTTCTCCTTCTCCTTCTTCTGCTTCTTCTGATTCACCCTCCAGACTTCACCTTCTCCTTCTCCTTCTTCTGCTTCTTCTGATTCACCCTCCAGACTTCACCTTCTCCTTCTCCTTCTTCTACTTCTTCTGATTCACCCTCCAGACTTCACCTTCTCCTTCTCCTTCTTCTGCTTCTTCTGATTCACCCTCCAGACTTCACCTTCTCCTTCTCCTTCGTCTACCTCTTCTGATTCACCCTCCAGACTACACCTTCTCCTTCTCCTTCTTCTACTTCTTCTGATTCACCCTCCAGACTTCACCTTCTCCTTCTCCTTCTTCTGTTTCTTCTGATTCACCCTCCAGACTTCATCTTCTCCTTCTCCTTCTTCTACTTCTTCTGATTCACCCTCCAGACTTCACCTTCTCCTTCTCCTTCTTCTACTTCTTCTGATTCACCCTCCAGACTTCATCTTCTCCTTCTCCTTCTTCTGCTTCTTCTGATTCACCCTCCAGACTTCACCTTCTCCTTCTCCTTCTTCTGCTTCTTCTGATTCACCCTCCAGACTTCAACTTCTCCTTCTCCTTCTTCTACTTCTTCTGATTCACCCTCCAGACTTCACCTTCTCCTTCTCCTTCTTCTACTTCTTCTGATTCACCCTCCAGTCTTCACCTTCTCCTTCTCCTTTTTCTATTTCTTCTGCTTCACCCTCCAGACTTCACCTTCTCCTTCTCTTTCTTCTGCTTATTCTGATTCACCCTCCAGACTTCACCTTCTCCTTCTCCTTCTTCTGATTCTTCTGATTCACCCTCCAGACTTCACCTTCTCCTTCTCCTTCTTCTGCTTCTTCTGATTCACCCTCCTGACTTCACCTTCTCCTTCTCCTTCTTCTACTTCTTCTGATTCACCCTCCTGACTTCACCTTCTCCTTCTCCTTCTTCTACTTCTTCTGCTTCACCCTCCAGACTTCACCTTCTCCTTCTCCTTCTTCTACTTCTTCTGATTCACCCTCCAGACTTCACCTTCTCCTTCTCCTTCTTCTGCTTCTTCTGATTCACCCTCCAGACTTCACCTTCTCATTCTCCTTCTTCTGCTTCTTCTGCTGCGCCCTCCAGACTTCACCTTCTCCTTCTCCTTCTTCTGCTTCTTCTGCTTCACACTCCAGACTTCACCTTCTCCTTCTCCTTCTTCTGCTTCTTCTGCTGCGCCCTCCAGGCTTCACCTTCTCCTTCTCCTTCTTCTGCTTCTTCTGCTTCACCGTCCTGACTTCACCTTCTCCTTCTCCTTCTTCTACTTCTTCTGCTACACCCCCCTGACTTCACCTGCTCCTTCTCCTTCTTCTGCTTCTTCTGATTCACCCTCCTAAATTCACCTTCTCCTTCTCCTTCTTCTGCTTCTTCTGATTCACCCTCCTGACTTCACCTTCTCCTTCTCCTTCTTCTGCTTCTTCTGATTCACCCTCCAGACTTCACCTTCTCCTTCTCCTTCTTCTGCTTCTTCTGATTCACCCTCCAGACTTCACCTTCTCCTTCTCCTTCTTCTGCTTCTTCTGATTCACCCTCCAGACCTCACCTTCTCCTTCTCCTTCTTCTACTTCTTCTGATTCACCCTCCAGACTTCATCTTCTCCTTCTCCTTCTTCTGCTTCTTCTGATTCACCCTCCAGACTTCACCTTCTCCTTCTCCCTCTTCTGCTTCTTCTGATTCACCCTCCAGACTTCACCTTCTCCTTCTCCTTCTTCTACTTCTTCTGATTCACCCTCCAGACTTCACCTTCTCCTTCTCCTTCTTCGAATTCTTCTGATTCACCCTCCAGTCTTCACCTTCTCCTTCTCCTTCTTCTGTTTCTTCTGCTTCACCCTCCAGACTTCACCTTCTCCTTCTCTTTCTTCTGCTTCTTCTGCTTCACCCTCCAGACTTCACCTTCTCCTTCTCCTTCTTCTGATTCTTCTGATTCACCCTCCAGACTTCACCTTCTCTATCTCCTTCTTCTGCTTCTTCTGATTCACCCTCCTGACTTCACCTTCTACTTCTCCTTCTTCTACTTCTTCTGATTCACCCTCCTGACTTCATCTTCTCCTTCTCCTTCTTCTACTTCTTCTGCTTCACCCTCCAGACTTCACCTTCTCCTTCTCCTTCTTCTACTTCTTCTGATTCACCCTCCAGACTTCACCTTCTCCTTCTCCTTCTTCTGCTTCTTCTGATTCACCCTCCAGACTTCACCTTCTCCTTCTCCTTATTCTGCTTCTTCTGATTCACCCTCCAGACTTCACCTTCTCCTTCTCCTTCTTCTGCTTCTTCTGATTCACCCTCCAGACTTCACCTTCTCCTTCTCCTTCTTCTGCTTCTTCTGATTCACCCTCCAGAATTCACCTTCTCCTTCTCCTTCTTCTGCTTCTTCTGATTCACCCTCCAGACTTCACCTTCTCCTTCTCCTTCTTCTACTTCTTCTGATTCACCCTCCAGACTTCACCTTCTCCTTCTCCTTCTTCTGCTTCTTCTGATTCAACCTCCTGACTTCACCTTCTCCTTCTCCTTCTTCTGCTTCTTCTGATTCACCCTCCTGACTTCACCTTCTCCTTCTCCTTCTTCTACTTCTTCTGCTTCACCCTCCAGACTTCACCTTCTCCTTCTCCTTCTTCTACTTCTTCTGATTCACCCTCCAGACATCACCTTCTCCTTCTCCTTCTTCTGCTTCTTCTGATTCACCCTCCAGACTTCACCTTCTCATTCTCCTTCTTCTGCTTCTTCTGCTGCGCCCTCCAGACTTCACCTTCTCCTTCTCCTTCTTCTGCTTCTTCTGCTTCACACTCCAGACTTCACCTTCTCCTTCTCCTTCTTCTGCTTCTTCTGCTGCGCCCTCCAGGCTTCACCTTCTCCTTCTCCTTCTTCTGCTTCTTCTGCTTCACCGTCCTGACTTCACCTTCTCCTTCTCCTTCTTTTACTTCTTCTGCTACACCCCCCTGACTTCACCTGCTCCTTCTCCTTCTTCTGCTTCTTCTGATTCACCCTCCCAACTTCACCTTCTCCTTCTCCTTCTTCTGCTTCTTCTGATTCACCCTCCTGACATCACCTTCTCCTTCTCCTTCTTCTGCTTCTTCTGATTCACCCTCCAGACTTCACCTTCTCCTTCTCCTTCTTCTGCTTCTTCTGATTCACCCTCCAGACTTCACCTTCTCCTTCTCCTTCTTCTGCTTCTTCTGATTCACCCTCCAGACCTCACCTTCTCCTTCTCCTTCTTCTACTTCTTCTGATCCACCCTCCAGACTTCATCTTCTCCTTCTCCTTCTTCTGCTTCTTCTGATTCACCCTCCAGACTTTACCTTCTCCTTCTTCTGCTTCTTCTGATTCACCCTCCAGACTTCACCTTCTCCTTCTCCTTCTTCTACTTCTTCTGATTCACCCTCCTGACTTCACCTTCTCCTTCTCCTTCTTCTACTTCTTCTGCTTCAGCCTCCAGACTTCACCTTCTCCTTCTCCTTCTTCTACTTCTTCTGATTCACCCTCCAGACTTCACCTTCTCCTTCTCCTTCTTCTACTTCTTCTGATTCACCCTCCAGACTTCACCTTCTCCTTCTCCTTCTTCTACTTCTTCTGATTCATCTCCAGACTTCACCTTCTCCTTCTCCTTCTTCTGCTTCTTCTGATTCACCCTCCAGACTTCACCTTCTCCTTCTCCTTATTCTGCTTCTTCTGATTCACCCTCCAGACTTCACCTTCTCCTTCTCCTTCTTCTGCTTCTTCTGATTCACCCTCCAGATTTCACCTTCTCCTTCTCCTTCTTCTGCTTCTTCTGATTCACCCTCCAGACTTCACCTTCTCCTTCTCCTTCTTCTACTTCTTCTGATTCACCCTCCAGACTTCATCTTCTCCTTCTCCTTCTTCTGCTTCTTCTGATTCACCCTCCAGACTTCACCTTCTCCTTCTCCTTCGTCTACTTCTTCTGATTCACCCTCCAGACTACACCTTCTCCTTCTCCTTCTTCTACTTCTTCTGATTCACCCTCCAGACTTCACCTTCTCCTTCTCCTTCTTCTGTTTCTTCTGATTCACCCTCCAGACTTCACCTTCTCCTTCTCCTTCTTCTACTTCTTCTGATTCACCCTCCAGACTTCACCTTCTCCTTCTCCTTCTTCTACTTCTTCTGATTCACCCTCCAGACTTCACCTTCTCCTTCTCCTTCTTCTACTTCTTCTGATTCACCCTCCAGACTTCACCTTCTCCTTCTCCTTCTTCTGCTTCTTCTGATTCACCCTCCAGACTTCACCTTCTCCTTCTCCTTCGTCTACCTCTTCTGATTCACCCTCCAGACTACACCTTCTCCTTCTCCTTCTTCTACTTCTTCTGATTCACCCTCCAGACTTCACCTTCTCCTTCTCCTTCTTCTGTTTCTTCTGATTCACCCTCCAGACTTCATCTTCTCCTTCTCCTTCTTCTACTTCTTCTGATTCACCCTCCAGACTTCACCTTCTCCTTCTCCGTCTTCTACTTCTTCTGATTCACCCTCCAGACTTCATCTTCTCCTTCTCCTTCTTCTGCTTCTTCTGATTCACCCTCCAGACTTCACCTTCTCCTTCTCCTTCTTCTGCTTCTTCTGATTCACCCTCCAGACTTCAACTTCTCCTTCTCCTTCTTCTACTTCTTCTGATTCACCCTCCAGACTTCACCTTCTCCTTCTTCTACTTCTTCTGATTCACCCTCCAGTCTTCACCTTCTCCTTCTCCTTT
This sequence comes from Somniosus microcephalus, assembly GCF_052327205.1. Lineage (NCBI taxonomy): Eukaryota > Metazoa > Chordata > Chondrichthyes > Squaliformes > Somniosidae > Somniosus > Somniosus microcephalus. The sequence goes on along the minus strand of NW_028225540.1, from coordinate 12,547 downwards.
TTCTGTTTCTTCTGCTTCACCCTCCAGACTTCACCTTCTCCTTCTCTTTCTTCTGCTTATTCTGATTCACCCTCCAGACTTCACCTTCTCCTTCTCCTTCTTCTGATTCTTCTGATTCACCCTCCAGACTTCACCTTCTCCTTCTCCTTCTTCTGCTTCTTCTGATTCACCCTCCTGACTTCACCTTCTCCTTCTCCTTCTTCTACTTCTTCTGATTCACCCTCCTGACTTCACCTTCTCCTTCTCCTTCTTCTACTTCTTCTGCTTCACCCTCTAGACTTCACCTTCTCCTTCTCCTTCTTCTACTTCTTCTGATTCACCCTCCAGACTTCACCTTCTCCTTCTCCTTCTTCTGCTTCTTCTGATTCACCCTCCAGACTTCACCTTCTCATTCTCCTTCTTCTGCTTCTTCTGCTGCGCCCTCCAGACTTCACCTTCTCCTTCTCCTTCTTCTGCTTCTTCTGCTTGACTCTCCAGACTTCACCTTCTCCTTCTCCTTCTTCTGCTTCTTCTGCTGCGCCCTCCAGGCTTCACCTTCTCCTTCTCCTTCTTCTGCTTCTTCTGCTTCACCGTCCTGACTTCACCTTCTCCTTCTCCTTCGTCAACTTCTTCTGATTCACCCTCCAGAATTCACCTTCTCCTTCTCCTTCTTCTACTTCTTCTGATTCACCCTCCAGTCTTCACCTTCTCCTTCTCCTTCTTCTGTTTCTTCTGCTTCACCCTCCAGACTTCACCTTCTCCTTCTCTTTCTTCTGCTTCTTCTGATTCACCCTCCAGACTTCACCTTCTCCTTCTCCTTCTTCTGATTCTTCTGATTCACCCTCCAGACTTCACCTTCTCCTTCTCCTTCTTCTGCTGCTTCTGATTCACCCTCCAGACCTCACCTTCTCCTTCTCCTTCTTCTACTTCTTCTGATTCACCCTCCTGACTTCACCTTCTCCTTCTCCTTCATCTACTTCTTCTGCTTCACCCTCCAGACTTCACCTTCTCCTTCTCCTTCTTCTACTTCTTCTGATTCACCCTCCAGACTTCACCTTCTCCTTCTCCTTCTTATACTTCTTCTGATTCACCCTCCAGACTTCACCTTCTCCTTCTCCTTCTTCTACTTCTTCTGATTCACCCTCCAGAATTCACCTTCTCCTTCTCCTTCTTCTGCTTCTTCTGATTCACCCTCCAGACTTCACCTTCTCCTTCTCCTTATTCTGCTTCTTCTGATTCACCCTCCAGACTGTTCCTTCTCCTTCTCCTTCTTCTGCTTCTTCTGATTCACCCTCCAGACTTCACCTTCTCCTTCTCCTTCTTCTGCTTCTTCTGATTCACCCTCCAGACTTCACCTTCTCCTTCTCCTTCTTCTACTTCTTCTGATTCACCCTCCAGACTTCACCTTCTCCTTCTCCTTCTTCTGCTTCTTCTGATTCACCCTCCAGACTTCACCTTCTCCTTCTCCTTCGTCTACCTCTTCTGATTCACCCTCCAGACTACACCTTCTCCTTCTCCTTCTTCTACTTCTTCTGATTCACCCTCCAGACTTCACCTTCTCCTTCTCCTTCTTCTGTTTCTTCTGATTCACCCTCCAGACTTCATCTTCTCCTCTCCTTCTTCTACTTCTTCTGATTCACCCTCCAGACTTCACCTTCTCCTTCTCCTTCTTCTACTTCTTCTGATTCACCCTCCAGACTTCATCTTCTCCTTCTCCTTCTTCTGCTTCTTCTGATTCACCCTCCAGACTTCACCTTCTCCTTCTCCTTCTTCTGCTTCTTCTGATTCACCCTCCAGACTTCAACTTCTCCTTCTCCTTCTTCTACTTCTTCTGATTCACCCTCCAGACTTCACCTTCTCCTTCTCCTTCTTCTACTTCTTCTGATTCACCCTCCAGTCTTCACCTTCTCCTTCTCCTTTTTCTATTTCTTCTGCTTCACCCTCCAGACTTCACCTTCTCCTTCTCTTTCTTCTGCTTATTCTGATTCACCCTCCAGACTTCACCTTCTCCTTCTCCTTCTTCTGATTCTTCTGATTCACCCTCCAGACTTCACCTTCTCCTTCTCCTTCTTCTGCTTCTTCTGATTCACCCTCCTGACTTCACCTTCTCCTTCTCCTTCTTCTACTTCTTCTGATTCACCCTCCTGACTTCACCTTCTCCTTCTCCTTCTTCTACTTCTTCTGCTTCACCCTCCAGACTTCACCTTCTCCTTCTCCTTCTTCTACTTCTTCTGATTCACCCTCCAGACTTCACCTTCTCCTTCTCCTTCTTCTGCTTCTTCTGATTCACCCTCCAGACTTCACCTTCTCATTCTCCTTCTTCTGCTTCTTCTGCTGCGCCCTCCAGACTTCACCTTCTCCTTCTCCTTCTTCTGCTTCTTCTGCTTCACACTCCAGACTTCACCTTCTCCTTCTCCTTCTTCTGCTTCTTCTGCTGCGCCCTCCAGGCTTCACCTTCTCCTTCTCCTTCTTCTGCTTCTTCTGCTTCACCGTCCTGACTTCACCTTCTCCTTCTCCTTCTTCTACTTCTTCTGCTACACCCCCCTGACTTCACCTGCTCCTTCTCCTTCTTCTGCTTCTTCTGATTCACCCTCCTAAATTCACCTTCTCCTTCTCCTTCTTCTGCTTCTTCTGATTCACCCTCCTGACTTCACCTTCTCCTTCTCCTTCTTCTGCTTCTTCTGATTCACCCTCCAGACTTCACCTTCTCCTTCTCCTTCTTCTGCTTCTTCTGATTCACCCTCCAGACTTCACCTTCTCCTTCTCCTTCTTCTGCTTCTTCTGATTCACCCTCCAGACCTCACCTTCTCCTTCTCCTTCTTCTACTTCTTCTGATTCACCCTCCAGACTTCATCTTCTCCTTCTCCTTCTTCTGCTTCTTCTGATTCACCCTCCAGACTTCACCTTCTCCTTCTCCTTCTTCTGCTTCTTCTGATTCACCCTCCAGACTTCACCTTCTCCTTCTCCTTCTTCTACTTCTTCTGATTCACCCTCCAGACTTCACCTTCTCCTTCTCCTTCTTCGAATTCTTCTGATTCACCCTCCAGTCTTCACCTTCTCCTTCTCCTTCTTCTGATTCTTCTGATTCACCCTCCAGACTTCACCTTCTCTATCTCCTTCTTCTGCTTCTTCTGATTCACCCTCCTGACTTCACCTTCTACTTCTCCTTCTTCTACTTCTTCTGATTCACCCTCCTGACTTCATCTTCTCCTTCTCCTTCTTCTACTTCTTCTGCTTCACCCTCCAGACTTCACCTTCTCCTTCTCCTTCTTCTACTTCTTCTGATTCACCCTCCAGACTTCACCTTCTCCTTCTCCTTCTTCTGCTTCTTCTGATTCACCCTCCAGACTTCACCTTCTCCTTCTCCTTATTCTGCTTCTTCTGATTCACCCTCCAGACTTCACCTTCTCCTTCTCCTTCTTCTGCTTCTTCTGATTCACCCTCCAGACTTCACCTTCTCCTTCTCCTTCTTCTGCTTCTTCTGATTCACCCTCCAGAATTCACCTTCTCCTTCTCCTTCTTCTGCTTCTTCTGATTCACCCTCCAGACTTCACCTTCTCCTTCTCCTTCTTCTACTTCTTCTGATTCACCCTCCAGACTTCACCTTCTCCTTCTCCTTCTTCTGCTTCTTCTGATTCAACCTCCTGACTTCACCTTCTCCTTCTCCTTCTTCTGCTTCTTCTGATTCACCCTCCTGACTTCACCTTCTCCTTCTCCTTCTTCTACTTCTTCTGCTTCACCCTCCAGACTTCACCTTCTCCTTCTCCTTCTTCTACTTCTTCTGATTCACCCTCCAGACATCACCTTCTCCTTCTCCTTCTTCTGCTTCTTCTGATTCACCCTCCAGACTTCACCTTCTCATTCTCCTTCTTCTGCTTCTTCTGCTGCGCCCTCCAGACTTCACCTTCTCCTTCTCCTTCTTCTGCTTCTTCTGCTTCACACTCCAGACTTCACCTTCTCCTTCTCCTTCTTCTGCTTCTTCTGCTGCGCCCTCCAGGCTTCACCTTCTCCTTCTCCTTCTTCTGCTTCTTCTGCTTCACCGTCCTGACTTCACCTTCTCCTTCTCCTTCTTTTACTTCTTCTGCTACACCCCCCTGACTTCACCTGCTCCTTCTCCTTCTTCTGCTTCTTCTGATTCACCCTCCCAACTTCACCTTCTCCTTCTCCTTCTTCTGCTTCTTCTGATTCACCCTCCTGACTTCACCTTCTCCTTCTCCTTCTTCTGCTTCTTCTGATTCACCCTCCAGACTTCACCTTCTCCTTCTCCTTCTTCTGCTTCTTCTGATTCACCCTCCAGACTTCACCTTCTCCTTCTCCTTCTTCTGCTTCTTCTGATTCACCCTCCAGACCTCACCTTCTCCTTCTCCTTCTTCTACTTCTTCTGATCCACCCTCCAGACTTCATCTTCTCCTTCTCCTTCTTCTGCTTCTTCTGATTCACCCTCCAGACTTTACCTTCTCCTTCTTCTGCTTCTTCTGATTCACCCTCCAGACTTCACCTTCTCCTTCTCCTTCTTCTACTTCTTCTGATTCACCCTCCTGACTTCACCTTCTCCTTCTCCTTCTTCTACTTCTTCTGCTTCAGCCTCCAGACTTCACCTTCTCCTTCTCCTTCTTCTACTTCTTCTGATTCACCCTCCAGACTTCACCTTCTCCTTCTCCTTCTTCTACTTCTTCTGATTCACCCTCCAGACTTCACCTTCTCCTTCTCCTTCTTCTACTTCTTCTGATTCATCCTCCAGACTTCACCTTCTCCTTCTCCTTCTTCTGCTTCTTCTGATTCACCCTCCAGACTTCACCTTCTCCTTCTCCTTACTCTGCTTCTTCTGATTCACCCTCCAGACTTCACCTTCTCCTTCTCCTTCTTCTGCTTCTTCTGATTCACCCTCCAGATTTCACCTTCTCCTTCTCCTTCTTCTGCTTCTTCTGATTCACCCTCCAGACTTCACCTTCTCCTTCTCCTTCTTCTACTTCTTCTGATTCACCCTCCAGACTTCATCTTCTCCTTCTCCTTCTTCTGCTTCTTCTGATTCACCCTCCAGACTTCACCTTCTCCTTCTCCTTCGTCTACTTCTTCTGATTCACCCTCCAGACTACACCTTCTCCTTCTCCTTCTTCTACTTCTTCTGATTCACCCTCCAGACTTCACCTTCTCCTTCTCCTTCTTCTGTTTCTTCTGATTCACCCTCCAGACTTCACCTTCTCCTTCTCCTTCTTCTACTTCTTCTGATTCACCCTCCAGACTTCACCTTCTCCTTCTCCTTCTTCTACTTCTTCTGATTCACCCTCCAGACTTCACCTTCTCCTTCTCCTTCTTCTACTTCTTCTGATTCACCCTCCAGACTTCACCTTCTCCTTCTCCTTCTTCTGCTTCTTCTGATTCACCCTCCAGACTTCACCTTCTCCTTCTCCTTCGTCTACCTCTTCTGATTCACCCTCCAGACTACACCTTCTCCTTCTCCTTCTTCTACTTCTTCTGATTCACCCTCCAGACTTCACCTTCTCCTTCTCCTTCTTCTGTTTCTTCTGATTCACCCTCCAGACTTCATCTTCTCCTTCTCCTTCTTCTACTTCTTCTGATTCACCCTCCAGACTTCACCTTCTCCTTCTCCGTCTTCTACTTCTTCTGATTCACCCTCCAGACTTCATCTTCTCCTTCTCCTTCTTCTGCTTCTTCTGATTCACCCTCCAGACTTCACCTTCTCCTTCTCCTTCTTCTGCTTCTTCTGATTCACCCTCCAGACTTCAACTTCTCCTTCTCCTTCTTCTACTTCTTCTGATTCACCCTCCAGACTTCACCTTCTCCTTCTCCTTCTTCTACTTCTTCTGATTCACCCTCCAGTCTTCACCTTCTCCTTCTCCTTTTTCTGTTTCTTCTGCTTCACCCTCCAGACTTCACCTTCTCCTTCTCTTTCTTCTGCTTATTCTGATTCACCCTCCAGACTTCACCTTCTTCTTCTCCTTCTTCTGATTCTTCTGATTCACCCTCCAGACTTCACCTTCTCCTTCTCCTTCTTCTGCTTCTTCTGATTCACCCTCCTGACTTCACCTTCTCCTTCTCCTTCTTCTACTTCTTCTGATTCACCCTCCTGACTTCACCTTCTCCTTCTCCTTCTTCTACTTCTTCTGCTTCACCCTCTAGACTTCACCTTCTCCTTCTCCTTCTTCTACTTCTTCTGATTCACCCTCCAGACTTCACCTTCTCCTTCTCCTTCTTCTGCTTCTTCTGATTCACCCTCCAGACTTCACCTTCTCATTCTCCTTCTTCTGCTTCTTCTGCTGCGCCCTCCAGACTTCACCTTCTCCTTCTCCTTCTTCTGCTTCTTCTGCTTGACACTCCAGACTTCACCTTCTCCTTCTCCTTCTTCTGCTTCTTCTGCTGCGCCCTCCAGGCTTCACCTTCTCCTTCTCCTTCTTCTGCTTCTTCTGCTTCACCGTCCTGACTTCACCTTCTCCTTCTCCTTCTTCTACTTCTTCTGCTACACCCCCCTGACTTCACCTGCTCCTTCTCCTTCTTCTGCTTCTTCTGATTCACCCTCCTAAATTCACCTTCTCCTTCTCCTTCTTCTGCTTCTTCTGATTCACCCTCCTGACTTCACCTTCTCCTTCTCCTTCTTCTGCTTCTTCTGATTCACCCTCCAGACTTCACCTTCTCCTTCTCCTTCTTCTGCTTCTTCTGATTCACCCTCCAGACTTCACCTTCTCCTTCTCCTTCTTCTGCTTCTTCTGATTCACCCTCCAGACCTCACCTTCTCCTTCTCCTTCTTCTACTTCTTCTGATTCACCCTCCAGACTTCATCTTCTCCTTCTCCTTCTTCTGCTTCTTCTGATTCACCCTCCAGACTTCACCTTCTCCTTCTCCTTCTTCTGCTTCTTCTGATTCACCCTCCAGACTTCACCTTCTCCTTCTCCTTCTTCTACTTCTTCTGATTCACCCTCCAGACTTCACCTTCTCCTTCTCCTTCTTCGAATTCTTCTGATTCACCCTCCAGTCTTCACCTTCTCCTTCTCCTTCTTCTGTTTCTTCTGCTTCACCCTCCAGACTTCACCTTCTCCTTCTCTTTCTTCTGCTTCTTCTGCTTCACCCTCCAGACTTCACCTTCTCCTTCTCCTTCTTCTGATTCTTCTGATTCACCCTCCAGACTTCACCTTCTCTATCTCCTTCTTCTGCTTCTTCTGATTCACCCTCCTGACTTCACCTTCTACTTCTCCTTCTTCTACTTCTTCTGATTCACCCTCCTGACTTCATCTTCTCCTTCTCCTTCTTCTACTTCTTCTGCTTCACCCTCCAGACTTCACCTTCTCCTTCTCCTTCTTCTACTTCTTCTGATTCACCCTCCAGACTTCACCTTCTCCTTCTCCTTCTTCTGCTTCTTCTGATTCACCCTCCAGACTTCACCTTCTCCTTCTCCTTATTCTGCTTCTTCTGATTCACCCTCCAGACTTCACCTTCTCCTTCTCCTTCTTCTGCTTCTTCTGATTCACCCTCCAGACTTCACCTTCTCCTTCTCCTTCTTCTGCTTCTTCTGATTCACCCTCCAGACTTCACCTTCTCCTTCTCCTTCTTCTACTTCTTCTGATTCACCCTCCTGACTTCACCTTCTCCTTCTCCTTCTTCTACTTCTTCTGCTTCACCCTCCAGACTTCACCTTCTCCTTCTCCTTCTTCTACTTCTTCTGATTCACCCTCCAGACATCACCTTCTCCTTCTCCTTCTTCTGCTTCTTCTGATTCACCCTCCAGACTTCACCTTCTCATTCTCCTTCTTCTGCTTCTTCTGCTGCGCCCTCCAGACTTCACCTTCTCCTTCTCCTTCTTCTGCTTCTTCTGCTTCACACTCCAGACTTCACCTTCTCCTTCTCCTTCTTCTGCTTCTTCTGCTGCGCCCTCCAGGCTTCACCTTCTCCTTCTCCTTCTTCTGCTTCTTCTGCTTCACCGTCCTGACTTCACCTTCTCCTTCTCCTTCTTTTACTTCTTCTGCTACACCCCCCTGACTTCACCTGCTCCTTCTCCTTCTTCTGCTTCTTCTGATTCACCCTCCCAACTTCACCTTCTCCTTCTCCTTCTTCTGCTTCTTCTGATTCACCCTCCTGACTTCACCTTCTCCTTCTCCTTCTTCTGCTTCTTCTGATTCACCCTCCAGACTTCACCTTCTCCTTCTCCTTCTTCTGCTTCTTCTGATTCACCCTCCAGACTTCACCTTCTCCTTCTCCTTCTTCTGCTTCTTCTGATTCACCCTCCAGACCTCACCTTCTCCATCTCCTTCTTCTACTTCTTCTGATTCACCCTCCAGACTTCATCTTCTCCTTCTCCTTCTTCTGCTTCTTCTGATTCACCCTCCAGACTTTACCTTCTCCTTCTTCTGCTTCTTCTGATTCACCCTCCAGACTTCACCTTCTCCTTCTCCTTCTTCTACTTCTTCTGATTCACCCTCCTGAATTCACCTTCTCCTTCTCCTTCTTCTACTTCTTCTGCTTCAGCCTCCAGACTTCACCTTCTCCTTCTCCTTCTTCTACTTCTTCTGATTCACCCTCCAGACTTCACCTTCTCCTTCTCCTTCTTCTACTTCTTCTGATTCACCCTCCAGACTTCACCTTCTCCTTCTCCTTCTTCTACTTCTTCTGATTCATCCTCCAGACTTCACCTTCTCCTTCTCCTTCTTCTGCTTCTTCTGATTCACCCTCCAGACTTCACCTTCTCCTTCTCCTTATTCTGCTTCTTCTGATTCACCCTCCAGACTTCACCTTCTCCTTCTCCTTCTTCTGCTTCTTCTGATTCACCCTCCAGACTTCACCTTCTCCTTCTCCTTCTTCTGCTTCTTCTGATTCACCCTCCAGACTTCACCTTCTCCTTCTCCTTCTTCTACTTCTTCTGATTCACCCTCCAGACTTCATCTTCTCCTTCTCCTTCTTCTGCTTCTTCTGATTCACCCTCCAGACTTCACCTTCTCCTTCTCCTTCGTCTACTTCTTCTGATTCACCCTCCAGACTACACCTTCTCCTTCTCCTTCTTCTACTTCTTCTGGTTCACCCTCCAGACTTCACCTTCTCCTTCTCCTTCTTCTGTTTCTTCTGATTCACCCTCCAGACTTCACCTTCTCCTTCTCCTTCTTCTACTTCTTCTGATTCACCCTCCAGACTTCACCTTCTCCTTCTCCTTCTTCTACTTCTTCTGATTCACCCTCCAGACTTCATCTTCTCCTTCTCCTTCTTCTGCATCTTCTGATTCACCCTCCAGACTTCACCATCTCCTTCTCCTTCTTCTGCTTCTTCTGATTCACATTCCAGACTTCACCTTCTCCTTCTCCTTCTTCTACTTCTTCTGATTCACCCTCCAGACTTCACCTTCTCCGTCTCCTTCTTCTACTTCTTCTGATTCACCCTCCAGTCTTCACATTCTCCTTCTCCTTCTTCTGTTTCTTCTGCTTCAGCCTCCAAACTTCACCTTCTCCTTCTCTTTCTTCTGATTCTTCTGATCCACCCTCCAGACTTCACCTTCTCCTTCTCCTTCTTCTGATTCTTCTGATTCACCCTCCAGACTTCACCTTCTCCTTCTCCTTCTTCTGCTTCTTCTGATTCACCCTCCTGGCTTCACCTTCTCCTTCTCCTTCTTCTACTTCTTCTGATTCACCCTCCAGACTTCACCTTCTCCTTCTCCTTCTTCTGCTTCTTCTGATTCACCCTCCAGACTTCACCTTCTCCTTCTCCTTCTTCTGCTTCTTCTGATTCACCCTCCAGACCTCACCTTCTCCTTCTCCTTCTTCTACTTCTTCTGATTCACCCTCCAGACTTCATCTTCTCCTTCTCCTTCTTCTGCTTCTTCTGATTCACCCTCCAGACTTTACCTTCTCCTTCTTCTGCTTCTTCTGATTCACCCTCCAGACTTCACCTTCTCCTTCTCCTTCTTCTACTTCTTCTGATTCACCCTCCTGACTTCACCTTCTCCTTCTCCTTCTTCTACTTCTTCTGCATCAGCCTCCAGACTTCACCTTCTCCTTCTCCTTCTTCTACTTCTTCTGATTCACCCTCCAGACTTCACCTTCTCCTTCTCCTTCTTCTACTTCTTCTGATTCACCCTCCAGACTTCACCTTCTCCTTCTCCTTCTTCTACTTCTTCTGATTCATCCTCCAGACTTCACCTTCTCCTTCTCCTTCTTCTGCTTCTTCTGATTCACCCTCCAGACTTCACCTTCTCCTTCTCCTTATTCTGCTTCTTCTGATTCACCCTCCAGACTTCACCTTCTCCTTCTCCTTCTTCTGCTTCTTCTGATTCACCCTCCAGACTTCACCTTCTCCTTCTCCTTCTTCTGCTTCTTCTGATTCACCCTCCAGACTTCACCTTCTCCTTCTCCTTCTTCTACTTCTTCTGATTCACCCTCCAGACTTCATCTTCTCCTTCTCCTTCTTCTGCTTCTTCTGATTCACCCTCCAGACTTCACCTTCTCCTTCTCCTTCGTCTACTTCTTCTGATTCACCCTCCAGACTACACCTTCTCCTTCTCCTTCTTCTACTTCTTCTGATTCACCCTCCAGACTTCACCTTCTCCTTCTCCTTCTTCTGTTTCTTCTGATTCACCCTCCAGACTTCACCTTCTCCTTCTCCTTCTTCTACTTCTTCTGATTCACCCTCCAGACTTCACCTTCTCCTTCTCCTTCTTCTACTTCTTCTGATTCACCCTCCAGACTTCATCTTCTCCTTCTCCTTCTTCTGCATCTTCTGATTCACCCTCCAGACTTCACCATCTCCTTCTCCTTCTTCTGCTTCTTCTGATTCACCCTCCAGACTTCACCTTCTCCTTCTCCTTCTTCTACTTCTTCTGATTCACCCTCCAGACTTCACCTTCTCCGTCTCCTTCTTCTACTTCTTCTGATTCACCCTCCAGTCTTCACATTCTCCTTCTCCTTCTTCTGTTTCTTCTGCTTCAGCCTCCAAACTTCACCTTCTCCTTCTCTTTCTTCTGATTCTTCTGATCCACCCTCCAGACTTCACCTTCTCCTTCTCCTTCTTCTGATTCTTCTGATTCACCCTCCAGACTTCACCTTCTCCTTCTCCTTCTTCTGCTTCTTCTGATTCACCCTCCTGGCTTCACCTTCTCCTTCTCCTTCTTCTACTTCTTCTGATTCACCCTCCTGACTTCACCTTCTCCTTCTTCTCCTTCTTCTGCTTCACCCTCCAGACTTCACCTTCTCCTTCTCCTTATTCTACCTCTTCTGATACACCCTCCAGACTTCACCTTCTCCTTCTCCTTCTTCTGCTTCTTCTGATACAACCTCCAGACTTCACCTTCTCCTTCTCCTTATTCTGCTTCTTCTGATTCACCCTCCAGACTTCACCTTCTCCTTCTCCTTATTCTGCTTCTTCTGATTCAACCTCCAGACTTCACCTTCTCCTTCTCCTTCTTCTGCTTCTTCTGATTCACCCTCCAGACTTCACCTTCTACTTCTCCTTCTTTTGTTTCTTCTGATTCGCCCTCCAGACTTCACCTTCTCCTTCTCCTTCTTCTGCTTCTTCTGATTCACCCTCCTGACTTCACCTTCTCCTTCTCCTTCTTCTACTTCTTCTGATTCACCCTCCTGACTTCACCTTCTCCTTCTCCTTCTTCTACTTCTTCTGCTTCACCCTCCAGACTTCACCTTCTCCTTCTCCTTCTTCTACTTCTTCTGATTCACCCTCCAGACTTCACCTTCTCCTTCTCCTTCTTCTGCTTCTTCTGATTCACCCTCCAGACTTCACCTTCTCCTTCTCCTTATTCTGCTTCTTCTGATTCACCCTCCAGACATCACCTTCTCCTTCTCCTTCTTCTGCTTCTTCTGATTCACCCTCCAGACTTCACCTTCTCCTTCTCCTTCTTCTGCTTCTTCTGATTCACCCTCCAGACATCACCTTCTCCTTCTCCTTCTTCTGCTTCTTCTGATTCACCCTCCAGACTTCACCTTCTCCTTCTCCTTCTTCTACTTCTTCTGATTCACCCTCCAGACTTCTCCTTCTCCTTCTCTTTCTTCTGCTTCTTCTGATTCACCCTCCAGACTTCACCTTCTCCTTCTCCTTCTTCTGATTCTTCTGATTCACCCTCCAGATTTCACCTTCTCCTTCTCCTTCTTCTGCTTCCTCTGATTCACCCTCCTGACTTCACCTTCTCCTTCTCCTTCTTCTACTTCTTCTGATTCACCCTCCTGACTTCACCTTCTCCTTCTCCTTCTTCTACTTCTTCTGCTTCACCCTCCAGACTTCACCTTCTCCTTCTCCTTCTTCTACTTCTTCTGATTCACCCTCCAGACTTCACCTTCTCCTTCTCCTTCTTCTACTTCTTCTGATTCACCCTACAGACTTCACCTTCTCCTTCTCCTTCTTCTGCTTCTTCTGATTCACCCTCCAGACTTCACCTTCTCCTTCTCCTTATTCTGCTTCTTCTGTTTCACCCTCCAGACTTCACCTTCTCCTTCTCCTTCTTCTGCTTCTTCTGATTCACCCTCCAGACTTCACCTTCTCCTTCTCCTTCTTCTGCTTCTTCTGATTCACCCTCCAGACTTCACCTTCTCCTTCTCCTTCTTCTACTTCTTCTGATTCACCC